>NC_143019.1:75348603-75711103 GCF_055824585.1 Amblyomma mixtum | reverse complement strand
CCTTGACAAGCCACGATGCTGCGCCGTACGGCAGCGGAGTACTAAGGAGAAGCATCTGCAAGCAACACGCCTGGACTTGTCACAAGAGGCCAGACAGCGAGGCGCCGGTTTCGTTCTCCCCCGGACGCCACCGCGAGCGGCAAAATTTGAAGCGGTTGGCCCGCGCGGTCGCTGGTTGGTTCTTTCGGACTGCCGTCGAGTGCTGCCTTTGGATTGGCCAGTTCTGAGGGGCCACCGTTCCTCAGGCTATATAAGCCCCACCGCTGCAGCTTGGAAGCAGTGACTGAGTGACCGAGTGACCGAGTGACCGACCCACCGTGAGTCGAGTGCTGCTCACGAGTGGAGTCGGATGGTGTGACGTGCTGGTGTCTCGCTGAACGTCGCTGTGCGAGAACAGTCGCGTTGTGTAGCTCTCGGCCCCCATAATGTATAAAGCGTTTTCTTAGTCTCACCGACGGCTGACTAGGAGTCTTCGTTACCGCTAAGAGAGCTGGCAACGCTCAGTCACGAAACGGGTGGCGAGCGCAACGGGACCACCTCTATGGCACAACATTGGATGGCAGCTATGGGATCGACCGACATCAGCTACCTCGGCGCGATGAGTGCCTGAAGTTTTCCCCAAACGCCAGACTTTCTCTAACACAGGTTATAGTAGCTTAGAGAAAGAATTGGTGTAGCATTGTGTTAACCTTGTGTAATTCAAGCCTAGCAAGAATGTTTTGAAAACCAATGGATGCTGAAGGGGTAAACAAGGCAGTGTGTGAAATTCTTGCGCGTACCTAACTAATAGCGATATAGTAGTGTACGGCAAGTATATTGTAAAAGGGTAAACAGCAAGAGGCCAGTGTGAACGATGGACAGTTACAAGGTTAAAGAACTTCTCCAAATTTGTGAGGAGTTGGGCTTGATTTGGGCTCAACAAAAAGAAAGAATGCGATCCTTGAGGTCATGAGGACTGCGGACGTGACGGCTGAGGAAGCCGAAGAGGCATGGGCTGATATCAATGAAAGGCGTGAACTGGAGGAAAGGAGAGAGAAGGAACGTCGCGAGGAGGAAACGATAGAAAAGGAGATGCGGGAGCGCCAGGCGCTTAGAGAGCACTAGGTTAAAATGAAAGAGCTGGAGCTCGGAAAAACCTCGCCAGCGCCTAGTCTTGTTTCTACGACGGTTCCCTCTAACGCTCCAAGAATACGCGACCAACTGCCGCCCTTTGTAGTCGGCGAGGATATGGCTAAATACCTCGTTAAATTTGAGCACGTGTGCGAACGGAATGGCATTGAGCGATCCCTCTGGGCACAGAATCTCTTAGCCTTGCTTCCCGGGGAGGCATCTGACGTGATAACTTGCTTATCGAAAGAGGCGTTTGAGAGCTACAGTGATGTGAAGGAAGCGCTATTGCGAAAGTACAAACTGTCGCCCGAAGCTTCCCGGCAGAGGTTCCGGTATGCACAAAAGGGCAGGGAGTCACATGTTGACTTCGCGTTTCGTCTCAAAGCCGACCTGGTTGAATCGCTGAAAGGCGAAGAGGTTTACCACGACCGCGATAAAGTCGTCGAGTGCATCGCGTTAGAACAGTTCTACCGTTGCATTGATGAGGATGTCAAGCTCTGGCTGCAAGATAGGCTAAAGGAGGTCAAGCTAGACAAGGCAGCAGAGTTAGCTGGAGAGTATTACGTCCGCCGCAGCTTGCACAGCAGGGCAGTGCGCGTAGAAAGAGCAGGTAAGAGAGACGGGTTTTCAAGGAAGCCCGACGAACGGAAGCTAATCACGCGTCGCGAGTTTAGGAAAGACGAGTCCCTAACCAAAGCAACTCTAAAGGAAGGACAGAATGCATCTCAGAATACTAACGATGGTTCCAAGCTGTGAAAGGATGCGACGCGTTCTTTTGAAAAACGGAAGCCGTTAATCTGCTACAACTGAAAAAGCAAGGGCACATCGCGGCGAACTGCCAACATAAAGTTGCTTTTGCAACGATACGGCAAACAAACAAAAACATGCGACTGTTGGAGCCATACACGCAGGAAATTAAAGTAAACGGCAAGAAGTGCAGAGCACTTCGGGACTCGGCAGCAACTATGGACGTCGTCCACTCGTCTTTCGTCTCCTCTAGTGACTTTACAGGAGAATGCGCTCGGATACGGCAAGTGGCCGAGGATGAGATTATCTGCTTACCGATCGCAGCGGTCATCATTGAAGGAGAGTTTGGAAAACTTAACACAGAAGCCGCTGTGTCTGCCGCCCTTCCGGAGCACTTCCCCTACCTGTTCTCAAATAGCTCGGAGCAGATGCTGAAGGATCAGGGCAAATCATTCTTTGACGACGTGGCGCACATGGCCCTCACGCGATCCAAAGCGCGCCAGCTGTCGAGGGAACTGGACTTTGAGTCGGTGAACGAACAGCGGTGCGGCACGCGGAGCGATCAAGGTAACTTGAGTGGCGGGCAGACACGGGAGATGCAGAGCTCGGAGACTGGCTTGGGAGAGCGTGGTTTGGACGAGACTGAGAGCACGGTGACTGAGAGTGATGCGTGCACTGCTAGCCCCGATCTAGACACGACGCCGCAGTTAGTCGGCGCGGGCTCCATACTCGCTCCGGTTTCCGCCAGCTGGCAGGAGCTGGCCGCAGTTGAAAAGGAAACGCTCATTCGCGAGCAGCAGCAAGATTGCTCAATAGCCGATCTGATGAAGAGCGTCAGACTGGGGGTGGAGAAAAAGAGGGTTTCATATTACGAGAGATCTGGCTTATTGTATCGCTGCTACACCGATAAGCAGGGTCGCAAATATGAGCAGATTTTGATCCCTCGAAAATATCGCTGTCAGTTACTGGAACTCGCGCACGAAAATGCGTGGGAGGGCATCTTGGCTTAAAAAAGACCAAGGCTAGATTGGCTCAGGAATTTTATTGGCCGTATTGTTGGAAGGATGGCGAGCAATTCGTGCGCTCTTGCGAAACGTGCCAGAGAGTCGGAAAATCCACTGACAAGTGGAACGCGCCGATGAAGTTAGTGCCAGTCATAAGAGAACCTTTTCGGCGACTAGTAATTGATATGGTAGGTCCTCTGCCAGAATCAACGAACGGGTGTAGGTATGTTCTGACCGCCCTGTGTGACGGGACCAAGTTCCCAGAGGCGGTACCACTTAAGGAGCTGAATTCTTCCCAGGCCGTGGACGCTCTGCTCTCAATGTTCACACGCGTCGGGTTCCCTTCTGAGATCCAGTGCTACAATGGCAGCGTCTTCACCAGCTGCCTAGCTTCTACCTTTTTGGAAAGATGCGGCATTAAAGTGGTGCACAGTTCTATCCATCACCCGCAATCTAATCCAGTAGAGCGAATGCATTCGGTGCTGAAGCGCATATTGAGAGCCCTGTGCTTTGAGCGTCACTGTGACTGGGAGGCCTGCATTCCCGCCGCTATGTTCGCCTTGAGGTCTGCTCCCCATGAGAGCACAGGCTTTAGCCCCGCGGAGCTCGTATATGGCCGAAGCCTTAGAACTCCACTGCGCATGTTGCGAGAGTCTTGGGAAGGCAGTGATTACGACCCAAATGTAGTCTCCTACGTCCTCAACCTTCTTCAGAGGCTCGGGAAAACAAAAGATATTGTAGAGAACCACATGAAGGCGGCGCAAATCTTGTGAAAGGGATATTACGACAAGTCAGCAAAAAAAAAACGCACCTTCGAAGTAGATATTCAAGTGATGTTGCTGCGTCCGTCGCAAAAAAAGAAGCTAGAGATTCACTGCGAAGGACCCGCGAAGGTTGTATCGAAGCTTTCCGATACCAACTACGAAGTGAAATTAGGGAGACGGCCCAACAAAATTTATCACGGCAACTTGATGAAACCTTACATTCAGCTTCACGCGATTGTAAGCACGACGATAAATGCTGCCGATGAAGAAGGGGCGGAAATCCTGACGACAGCTGACATGAAAGATTGTGGTTTAGAGCTAATGTTGGAACAGCTGACTTTGGACGCGCGTCTAAGTACCACCCAAAAGGAGGATTTAAAGGGAATAGTTTCCGAGTTTAAGGAGGTTTTTTCGAACCATCCCGGAAAGACCACGGTCTTAGAGCACGACATCGAGTTAACATCTGAGCAACCGATCCGCAGTAAACCGTATCGTTGTTCACCCGTGCAGAAAAAAATCATGGTATAGGAGATTCAGCGCATGCGTGACTTGGGGGTTATAGTGCCAAGTGAGAGCGACTACACATCGCCCCTGATACTTGTCCAGATTCCGGGAAAGGATCCGAGGCCATGCGTCGATTATCTGCGTCTGAACGCGATCGCCCGAGATCAGACTTATCCGATACTGAACCTAGAAGAAAGAGTGGAGACGGTGTCGAAGTCAAATTATATATCTACGCTAGGCCTCGTGCGAGGCTATTGGCAAGTACCCCTTACGGAACGGGCTAGCCGTTGCGCCGCGTTCGTTTCCCCGTTCGCAACCTTCCGCGCACTCATGCAGAGCTTCGGACTTAAAAACGCGCCGTATTGTTTCTCTAGCCTGATGGACAGAGGGCTTCATGGTTTGGGCGAGTTCGCATTGCCATACGTCGACGATGTTGCCATCTTTTCGGACACTTGGGAAGAACATCTCGAGCACTTGCGAGTCTTATTGTGCAGGTTGAAAGAGGCAGGCCTCACTGTGAAACCAGCTAAATGTCACCTAGGTTGCGGTAAAGTGACTTATTTGGGTCATGTGGTCCACGACGCCACAACCATCTATAACCCAACATGGCAACACGCCAAAAATTTGAAATTTGGCAATGGAACTGCAGAGGCTTCCGCCGCCAGCGGGGCCACTTGCAGCTCCACATCCAACAAGCACCATCTGTTCCAACCCCAGACGTAATTGCATTGCAAGAAGCTAGCGGCAGGGCTACACTGCCAGGCTATAAAGCATATCTGCCACCTCATTATGATACTAGTAACGCAGCCGGCTCCTTCACAACCACTCTGCTGCATAGAGATATCACCGCAATTCAGCATTTTATAAATGGTTCGGAAGTAGATTACACCCTACTTGAAATAGTACCAAGGCAAAAAGGAGACTCAAATCTCCTCATCCTGAATGTATACAACCCGCCCAGAAACAAAGGCAATGGACTCCCACACTTGTTGATAAACACAATAAAGCTGGCTGCTAGGGCTCAACTAATAATTGTAGGAGGCTTCAACGCTCAACACCCAGCATGGGGATATACCAAAGCAACTCCGAAAGGGAACCTGCTCTGGCAAATCATACAGTCACTAGGACTCACAACGCTAAACAACCCGAGCGACCACACACGCATGGGTAACAGTGTATGTGTAGACACATCTCCAGACTTGCCCCTCTCTAAAAACGTCCCTCTCTAAAAACGCTCAACACCGGGCAAAACCTTGGTAGTGACCACTTCATCCTTAGCATCACCTTCCCCTCGACAAAACTTAAAAACAAAGCAAAAGAAATACGAACCACGGATTGGGACAAGTTCAGGCAACTTCGCAACAAAACAGCTTCAAAGGAGATCTCTTACCTTACCGACTGGGTTATCTCCCTGAATGAGGATGTCAGCTCCACTAGCGCTGTGCTGCCATGTGAGAAGGAGGAGCAGATTGCAGACTCAAAACTCTTACACCTGTGGCAGGCACAAAAAGGCCTCCAAAAACGCTGGAAGAAGCAAAAACACAACAAGCGACTACGCAAAAAGATCGCTGAAATCGAGAGGCGAATCGAGGAACATACACTTACTCTTTAAACAACAATGGAACCAAATATGTGAAAGTATCAATGGACAGCTCGGAAATAAGAAGACATGACATCTTCTAAGACACCTGCTCGACCCAGAACAAACACGTCCCGTGCAACAAAGTCAACTGTACAGACTCATACATAAATATGAGGGTACAACTGAAGACCTAATCAAAGAGCTAGCAGAACGTTGTCTAAAGACGGATGATAGTACCACACAACCACTACCGGGGGACTCCTAATCCAAATTTAGACGCAGACATCACAGACACAGAGGTCTGGTAGGTAATTGGAATACTGCGGACAACATCTGCGGCAGGACCAGAAAAAGTAACAAATAAGATTCTCAGGAACTTAGAAGCAACGTCGATCGCGGGGGTTACAGACCTTATGAACAAATACTGGCATGCAGGCAATATAACACAAGAGTGGAAACACGCGAAAATAACTTTTATTCCTAAAGCGGGTAAGAACCTCAGCACTGAGAATCTATACCCAATTTCATTAACATCATGAATAGGCAAACTCATGGAGCATGTCATCCTCAATAGGCTCGAAAACTATGCGGAGGACATGAACCTCCTACCTGAAACAATGTTAGGATTCAGGGCCCAACTATCTACCCAGGACATACTCTTGCAGCTTAACAAGGACGTAATTGAAGCTGACGAGGGAACAGGAACGAAAGCAATATTCGCTTTAGACCTTGTTAAAGCTTTCGACAACGTCACCCACAAAGCCATTTTGACAAACTTGTCAGAAATCAACCCCGGAGAAAGGACGTACAACTACATCCGATCCTTCCTCACTAACAGAACAGCAGTGATAACGGTCGGAACAATAGAGTCTGCCCCAATCACACTAGGAAGTAAAGGAACGCCACAGGGCTCCGTCCTGTCCCCTTTCCTTTTTAACCTCTCCCTCATCAAAATTCCCCCCAAACTGGCACAAATACCAGACCTACATCCCACTTTCTATGCAGATGACATCGCTCTTTGGGTAACCAAAGGATGCGAAGGCTACATAGAAGACACACTCCAAGCAGCAGTGGACATCATTGAGGCATGCGCATGGGAATCCGGCCTCACTTGTTCTGAGCAAAAATCTGAACTCTTCGTGATCCGTCGTAAACAAAGAGGTAGGCGTACCACGACATCCCCCCCCCCCCCCCCCCGCAAATAAACGTCTATGTTAATGGACGATCTGTCAAAGAGGTACAAACCATGAGAATACTGGGGTTGTATTTACAAACAAATGGAAAGAATACTGACACACTCACTAAGCTAAAACGCACGGTAGAAGCGACGGCGCGATTAATCCGCCGCATAGCTAACCGCAGACAAGGGGTGAGGGAAAGAGATTGATGCCGACTAGTGCAGGCCTTTGCGCTCAGCAGGATGCTCTATGCCACCCCTTAGCTCAAATTTTCGAAAGCAGAAAAGGACAAATTGGATAGCATGATACGGCAGGCCTATAAGGCTGCGTTAGGACTCCCACTAAATGCCTCAACCGAAAGGCTTATGAGGTTAGGAATACATAACACCTACAATGAACTGAAAGAATCCCATTTAATGGCTCAAAGAGAGCGAATAGCCAATTCCAGAACTGGCAGGAGTATCCTTACCAGCCTCGGAATTATCTTTCAACCTACGAATAACGATGCTAAAGTAGACTTACCCCGCGACTATAGGACGGCCCTACTAATCAAACCACTCCCCAAAAGCATGCACCCCTTACACCATGAGGGTAGAAGACAAGCACGAGCCAAAGCCTTACATAACGAATACAGACAGTGCGCTGGAACACTTTAAGTAGATGCGGCAGAATACAAGCATAAGAATGCCTTTGCAATTGTGGTTCTGAACGAGAATGGTGACCATATCGTCTCGGCCACAATCAAAACGAAATCCTCTGAAACGGCAGAAGAGGCGGCTATAGCCCTCGCCCTAGCGCATGCCTAAAGGAGCATCATCCTCAGCGATTCCAAAATGGGTATCAATAATTTCGCTAAAGGGCGAATTACAAACACCTCCCTTAGAATCCTTAACGCAACCATATTCTCACCAAATTATTCCGAATGGATATGGTTCCCAGCCCATTCGGGGAATCCGGGGAACGAGGCAGCCCACAAAAAACCCGAGGTTTCGTCGACCGGGCAGTGGATGAGTCTGGCTCCCTGAATTTCACGAAGGACTCCATGATCACATATCATGATCTCACCAATCAGAATTTTCCCCCCTCCAGACAAAAGACTTACTAAAGAACAAGAGATTACGTGGCGTCGTCTACAGACGAGATCGATATGCACCCCATCACTCCTCGCGCACATTTATCGAGATCTTTGGTTTGGTTTGGTTTATGGGGTTTAACGTCCCAAAGCGACTAAGGCTATGAGAGACGCCGTAGTGGAGGGCTCCGGAAATGTCGACCACCTGGGGTTCTTTAACCTGCACTGACATCGCACAGTACACTGGCCTCTAGAATTTCTCCTGCAAAGAAATTCAGCCGCCGCGGCCGGGATCGAACCCGCGTCTTTCGGGCCAGCAGCCGAGCACCATAACCACTCAGCCACCGCGGCGGGTCCAGATCTTTACAACCCAAACTGCAAACGCTGTGGCCAACGCGCTACCTACGATCACATCCTGTGGGACTGCAAAATAGAGCCAGCTCCGGGTGATCTAGTTACAGCTCCTTCTCTCGAGCGGTGGGAGACCGTGCTGGCTAGCTCTGACCCCAGAACGGAAGTTTTGGCGGTGGAGTGGGCTGACAAAGTCGTCGAGGGCTATGTATTCTCGACCACTTGACGCGACCTCTTGCCAAGCTCTTTCCGGCGAAGAAATTGTTTTACAATCAAGCGGTCGTGTTTTTCGCTGGCCGTCGCCGCTCATCGGGTCTGAAGCCGTGTACAATAAATGTGGGGCCGTGCTTAGCAGCTCCGGGTCACTACAATGTGGGCGCTAGGTACAGCCTCACAATTATTGTAGACGGCTTCAGACTCGATGGGTGGCGACGGCCAGCGAACAACACGACTGCTTTGCCGCTGTACCTTCAAAGGGCTAATGGGCGCGCGCCTAGCAACTCCTCTGCTTTCTCCAAAGCGCCAGTTCATGTTGTGGCACTACAGACGCCCCCACTCAGGCAGCATGTCGGAACAAAAAATAACGAAAGAAAAATAGCGCAAAACACTAAGAACAAGGAGCTATAGCCATATGTTCACTTGAAGTCCTTGCGCAAGGTGGTAGTCCAATGGGCAAGCAGGGTCGCAAAAAAAGAGATGTTCCGCAGGTAGCGGCAGGGTAAAACACATCGGCCGGGGATGGGGTACGACTGGAGAACAAGCTGAGTAGCCATGAGTCGTTGTTATGCGGCCGGCGAAGTAGGGAGAGCAACTAGAGGGACGCTGCACGCGCACCGAAGATGAGAGCTGCTTGTGCCAGCTGTGTCGATGGTCGGTATTCGGTTTGACCATACTGTGTTGCATCGCGTGATGGGCATCGGCAGGTGGGTATTCGGTTTGACCATAGTATGTTGCATCGCGCTGCAAGGTGTTGAACGAGTGAGAGGAATGCCGTAGAAGGGAATGACAGCCGCCTTCAGGTCGTCGTATAGCGTTGGGCCGGGTGCAAGAAAAGCCGCTCGAAGAGGCCATCGGGCTGGCGCATCCTCTCCATAAAGTGCCGCATGATTTGTCTGCACACGGTGGGAATATAGAAGTGGGATTGCAGGAGAAGAGACCATATGGGTGTGTTCTTCTCATAGGAGGGCGCCACTCCGGGCAGCTCAGGGAAGCGACGCCGCGCGGGTGACGGCTGAGTGCACTCGCCTGGGTCGGAAGACGCCCGTGGAGGAGAGTCCATGACGCGGCGACTCGAAGACAGAGGGCTTGGCTGAGTGAGCCGGGACGCAGGAGGGGGCATCGTCGCAATGCCCCGACGGGAGCCAGCTGGTAGCGGTGTGTTGTGTATGCTCTTTTTCTTTTCTTGGGGAAGGGAGATTGCGTCTTCCCCGAAAGGCACCTTTTACTCGTGCCTGTGTTTTTCGTCGCCCGTGCGCCTTCCATTACATTTGTGTGCGCGTTTTTCCTACGCACGTGTGCGCGACGGAGGGCAAAAGGGGACCAAAGAATTGCGTGGCACCTGGTTTCGAACCCCGGCCCACTTGCACGCGAGGTTGATTCTCTATCTCTACGCCATCGCTGCCAGTCTAGAAGGAAGTGTAAACCGTCAGGGGGTTTTGAGAAAAGAAAGACGCGTAACAGACTGATTTTGGAGGTGGATGCCGCCGTCTACTTCCTGCGCGATTGAGCTGTTCACGTACCCAATAAGCTAGTTACACATGCTAGGCAAAGGCTTCCCGCATACAAGACACGCCGCGCAGAAACCCGGGGTGTGCAGTTAAGTGCTTTCGCACTGAAAGAAACGCAGCAACTTAAAATCGGTGTTGAAAATACAAAAAGAACTTGCTCGCGTCGACATGCAGAAAATAATGAAACACATAAGTTGTCATGTGCCTGTTTGGAGTTTCGTGCCTTTAATAAATTTGAAATTAGCCTGAAAGACAAATTCCGGCCGGTTCACTTCGGCTTGTGTGCAATGCAATTGAGTGGACAGCGCTTCAGCACATGCCGATATATCTAAGTAAGATACGGAAATGAAGCGAGATTTCCTTCAAGGCTCTGAGCTACGCTTGGCGCGTTATAGACGCATGTGAACTGAGCCACTTGGAGAATTGCGCAGTGCAAATTGAAGGCGCAATTTCGAAGCACATAAACGTAGTTCAGTTTAAAAGCAGCTGCAGTAAGACATCAGGACACCCAAGCTGGACGAGCTCTCCTACACCGAGTAGGCCCAGTTGGGGACATCGGCGCACTGGATGCTCAATCCTCCCTAATAAAACGACACCGGAGGTATACCGGCGTGGCTACGATACCGAAACATAAAGCTTAAGACGTTCACACGGGCAGACGCCGAGCGCGAGTATCCTATGCTACCTGAGCCTAAGCTTAGCCATTTCCCCGAACATGGTTTATGTTGGTTCCGGAGCATACCCGGACCATGACAAATTCACAGTGGCGACAGTGAACCGCCGCTGGTCCACTCAATTCACTGTTTCCGTAAGATCCCAAGCACCAGCGTACACGGTGACAGCTGCCATCGCCATTGGCATTGTTGATCACGAGTCCCAAGGCCAAAGCGTTCATCTGATAACAGACTCACAACACATGATGAAACTTTCTGAGAGTCCGAGTTCCGAAGCGCATCAGCCGGCTCATGGCCACTAAAATTCCTCGCCAAGCACCAAAAATAACCTGGCCCCAGGTCACGAGGGACTGGAGAGAAACGAGAGGGCACATGCTAGCCCGAGGTGTCGTAATTCTAGCGGGGCCGCACACCGTACCCGCTTTTGCTCCTCTAAGTTCCGGGTATAACGAAAGCCTCGAGTTTCAGCGTCTTCAAAGCAGACACTTCCTCGAACCTCACAGGAAATTAGGCACCCCAAATGCCGTCTCCGCGAGGTAGATACAGACGAGCACATTTCCAAACCTCCGTAGAGTACATCGCATGCGCCCACCATTTTACAGCGACACCTCTCCCTGATGCCAGGCCCGCCCTAAGTGTTTCCACATTCCGCGGGGATATGGTGTGAAAACAAAGAATCTAGAGACGGAAAACACATCCTTTGAGTGGTTGGAGGCGCTGCGATACCGTCATACAAAGAAACCACAGGGCAGCTCAAGCCAGTGAAGCCCAAAAATGAGGACCTTACACATACTGTCGCACAACTCCTCTTCTCTATAATAAAGTTTTCATCCTGTTCTTCTTTTTTCTACCACTTAACTAAGCAGCCATCGTAAAGTTTTGACACGCATTATTGAAAACAAGGCACCGACGCAAAAACATGTGTGGCCCGCCCGCCTGCACGTGCCCTGCCCTCCTTGTGGTAGACTCCGCCGGTGTTACTCTCCGGGTGCTTTTCTTTTGCCTGTAGTATGTACAGGTTAATAGCAACAAATGCAAGCACTAATGTAACCCAAGCCATTATCGACGTTAGAATGCGCGAACAAAAACTGCCTTGTACTCCAGTTATGTAGTAGCTTGTGGGAAAGATAATTATACGCACACAAAAGTAAGAATGATTACGTGAAATACTAGAGCTCGTGGGGAATCCCAAAGGAAGGAGTGTCCCTGCCTGGTAATTGAAAGGATTATAGCTGACGAACAGTGGTACGCTTCCTGCGAGAAAATAAAGACACTTAGACTAAGGTACATTCAAAGGAAGACATGGCCTTTAAAAGACGAATTCTTCTTGTTGAGTTTACCACTGCTGAGATTACCTCATTTAAAAGAGAAAGTTTTTTCTTGCATAAAAGAAACTCGATGTAAAAAATTACCGACGATTACGTTACTTCCTAATGCGAAATTTGAGCGCAGCAAATAAGCTGTTTCACCTTTTCGATAGTGAGTCAACCCCAGCTGCGGAGTTGGTTTCAGGGACAACGCCGCCGATGCCGACACAAACAATATGATACCCTCGCTTCCGCAGCGCTAAGAACCAGGTCTAGCCGTGGGAAGGTGGTCACGTATTCGTCGACGTGCCGGGGCCTACGTGAAATAACCGGCGCGTCGGCAACTGAAGAGCACCCTATCCGCCACACAAGAACAGGGGGGGGGGGGACCCTTTCCTCCTCTTTCTGCATGGCGGCGACGGTGTTCTATGCAGTCACGTTATATTGGCTCTCTAGCGGCGTCGGCGGCATCCAGCGGTATCAGTCGGTCGCTGCTAGCGCTGGGGGGATGAAAGGGGGGCGGAGCTGGTTACGAAGCCGACGACGACGCGAAACCCAAGAACGGACGCCAAAGAGCTGCGCTCTAAAAAGGAACTCTCCTGCCGTTTGTGCTGATGTATGAACCATTATCGCGATTAGAGTACAACGCATCGACTTAGCACAAAATATTCAGGTGCTCGGTTCATGAAGTGTAATGCAAATCAGCTATTTAGAAGGAGCGAAGAAAGTCTGTTGCTTGAAACAAGCCATACGGCAGTGCTCCGTTCAATAAAACATTTTGAAAAGTAGGCGCGTGAAGCATGTTTCTTATTTTCATGTCCTAGAAATGCGTTAACTAGTTCACTTTTTCTACGTACGAAGGCAGTATGCAAAGCTCTTGTGGTAGGAAAATAAAAACGGCTGGTGCACAAGCGAACGAATCTGTCTTGAAAAAAATTCAGCGGCCGCAAGAACTGAGGACGCAATAGTGTCCATGACAACGAAACATTTCGTGCAAGCACCGACACGTTTCGAGGGTGTGTTCAGCACGTCTGAAGAAGTGAAAGTGTCCTCATGTATTGGGCTAGAAAATTCGCATGCTGTGGCCCAGCGTCGCAGCTTCACTTTACTTCACTTTACCTTAAATACTCTCGTTAGAGTGTATTACAAAGGGCTGGGGCGCACAGAAATGAAAAACAGAATAAGTAACAGGTAAGTAGAAGTAAGTTATAAAATTATAAGATTTTCACTGTGCAAGTACACGCGTGATTCTTTCGAGGAACAAAGAGTTGCATGTGATAGCAGCAAGTTCACGGGGAAGGCCGTTCCAGTCGTTCGCAGTCCGGGGGAAGAATGATGTAGACAGTGTAGTGGTGCGGACGGGAGGTCGAGAGACTTGCTGCTGATGGCCGAGGCGGAGGGAGATGCGTGGTGGAGGTGCGCAGATGTAGGGTTCCTGTCGTAGCTGAGATAAAAAAACTTCTGAAACAAAAATAAACTAGCAATGAAGCGGCGATGAGCAAGGGTAGGTAGGCTCGACTGTGATCTGAGGGATGATATGCTGATATCAAAAGAATAAGATGAATGATGGAATCTAGTTGCTCGGTTTTGAGCTACTTGAATTGAATTACAGAGATCTGCTGGTTTCGGAGACCAGATCGGAGATGCGTATTCGAATTTTGCTCTGACTAATGAGTTGTATGCGAGGAGCTTGACATGCTGAGTTGCCGAGCGTAGGTAACGCTTTAAAATTCCTAGTGTTCTGTTAGCGCATGATATGATGTTTGAAATATGCGTATTCTATGTATAATCATGACAAAAATGAATACCGAGGTATTTGTATGATTGGACAAGGTGGAGATGATGATTAAATATGCTGTATTGGAACAGGTAGAGGGTACCGACGACGATGGAACGACATATATTTGCATTTACAAGTGTTAAGTGTAATTAGCCATTCACTGCACCAGTATTGCATATGAGTTAAATTATTTTGAAGGGATTGTGGATCGAAAGTCGAAAGAACACAATCATCACCAAACATCACAATATAGAAACATACCCATTGCCTTCAGCTTCAGTTTACCTATCGATTTTTTAAATCCTTCGTATATCGTGTTTAAGTCAGCGGTTTTCACACTCGTGGGAACCTGAAAAATAAATCAACATTGAGGCATTCCAAGATATATATTCTCGGGAAAAAAACAGACGACTGTTTTAGCATTGAGTGAGAAATGGGTAGACAGCAGTGGATTTACAAATTTTATGGCCGAGAGAAAGGAATTGCAAAGTTTTCTAAAATTCGAAACCGAAAGTAAAGATGTACGCATTCATGCCTGGCTGTGTGAGCGTGTATGTGAAGGCATGTATCAATGCGTGCATTATCATGTAATGGTGACTGCAAGGACAGCAAAAAGATACAGGTGGTCTTAAAGAAGTCTATTGCTTCAGCTAGTTGGCTCATTCTCGAAGATGTAATCAAAACGGTGCGACGAACGATGACAAGAGTGGAAAACATACGACAGGACGAGGCACTGGCCCTGTCCTGTGTGTATCCTGCAGCGCTGTTTTCATTACATCTACAGGTGGACTTTTTATGATATTGCAAAACTTTATATGCCAGAAATTTTGCCTTAAAAAAATACACAGTCCGGTCGCTGTGGTACCATGAAACGCACTAGGCGGCACACGAAGATAGAATTGATGTCATTTTCGAATCCACCATTTTAAGAACGTCATTATATGCTCTAGATGAGGCACCTAAACCACCGAAAAGCTTCTTATTGTTGCAGGAGGTGGCTCGAGCGGGCACTGAAGTTCCACAGAAATCTCGCCGGTCTTGGTTGTGATTTCAGTGGAATGGCAAGGGCACTGTGGTCTTGCGTCGCGGCCTTGTAATGGTTCATCGTCATATCTAAATGAATGAAAGAACAAGCAGTGAGGAGCAGCTGTTAGAAGGTAACTACACTGGCAAGCGAGGTGCATCATACGTAATGTAGGAGCCAAAAATCACGGTACCACCAGGAGACGTACACAGGGTAGACACACGGAAAGGCGCTTTTTTTGTTAGCTGGGCTCATTGTTTATGATGCAAGCTAAATAGCCCGCATGGATTTGTAACAGCTCATTAGTTACATAGTGTTCGAAGTTCTTTACGTTCGTTCTTTCTGCAGATGGTGTAACAACCGCCTTCGTTAAAGAAACGGCAGCTAAAAGATTTGCTTCCGAACAAACGTATCAGCTGTGGAGTTTTACGACATATCACTACCAGTTTCTGTACTCAGTGGACACACATCTCAGATCAAGACTTCCACCCACAATTCTTCGCCCCCCCTTGGAAACACTTTATCACCGATTTCGCCTGAACACTGAATTTACAAATGGCTTGCGATACCGTTTTCTTCCAAGGAACAGTCCGCTTTGTGGCAAATACGGCTCGATCGAAACCATGGAACACATCCTGCTTGAGCGCCCTGCATATGCTGACAAGTTTGCGTGCTATTAACATTGCATGGAGAAGCTCTGCCCACTGTAGCTTACAATGGACAATGTTTTAGGTCCCTCAGCCTGCCCTAGGCAACAAAGACAAGTAATGAATTCTTTATTTGCATATTTAAAGGACACTGGACATATTGACTAGCTATAATTTAACCTTCCATGTTAACCTCAACCGTTCTTTACGCAATGAACTCTCTTAGCTCATATATCGGACTGTGCACTTCATAATTTCATATGTGACAAAACTACTCACCGATGCATCGTATCACGCATTTATGGCCGCATTTTTCTTTTCCTTCTTTTTTATCTCACCTCCGATCTCTCCCCCTTGGCCACTCTTGCCTCTAAAGGTAAAGCACTTTATTCCAGGTGTGAATGCAAAGGGCCGCATGCCACAGCGAGCGGTTCTGCAAGCTACGCTAGCCTCTACGACAGCTACCGTTCGCCCAGTAGCACAAACGGGGCTCTGAATCGGGGCTCGGTGCTCGGCATCGCGCGGGACCCACAGGGGCAGCCCAGTGGGCTTGCTACATAGGACCAGCAGGGGACCCCTAAGGGCTGCATGCATAAAACCATAAAGGGGGCTTTCCTCGGTCCCTTTTGGGACCCGTAGGGGCAGTAATGGGCTTCTCAGAGGGAACCTGCAGGCGGGCTTAGGCGGCAGAGCAGCTGGTACCCACATGGGCTATCCCAAGTCCGGCCCACGTGGGCTAACCCATGTCCGCCCACAGGCAAACACACATAGACCAAGAAAGAGACAGCGCACACCTCAGCGCTGGATTAAGCGATGGTGTGTGCGTCTTCTCTCTTTCTTGGTCTGTGTGCGTTTGCTCTGTTGAGCCCTCATTATGAATCTACACTAATTAGCCCAATCTGCACTTCTTCCACAGTCAAAACCGTCCACTTTCGCTTCTCAACCGGTTTGCCTTGGGACCATCGCTCCCTCGCCCCATTTCTTGACCCGATAAGAGACACCGCGGTGCGCGCTATCTTTTGCCCATCGAACCAGAAATACGAGCTTTGATGCATTGCGGGCAGGGTCTATTGGACAGTCGCAGGTATTAAGCGACAGAATAAGGAGCTGGTTCAGGTGAAATTCCCGCGCCGCCCGCCGTCAGTCGAAAAAAATTCCACAATTCCTGTAAACACAAAATACAAAAGGAAATAGCGGGCGTTTGGGTTCGACCCTAGGCCCACTGAGCCAGGTGAGCACGTAACGCGTATGCATTGAAGGTTGTTTTTTTCTTTGTTGCACATAGGCCACGAAGGGTCGTTGTTTCAGGCGTGTTTGAGGAAAACCCATTGAACGCGTGGTCGGGTGTATGACTTAGTAACCTGTGTTTGGGATGTGTTCTGGTCTTACAGTAATAACAAAAAACAAATAAAAAGGAATGTGCTAATTACGCATCAGAAATTGGACGGAATGAAAAGTGGTGTTATGGTGCTTCATTGTACTGAAACAAATTGTGTGTATGTGTTGAAGTGGCCTAGTATGCCGTGCTCTGTGAGCTAGATAGGGATTGATATTAGGTAATCGATAATTGGGATTGCAATCGACGATCGTGATTGGTAAGTTGATTGTGGGTTGGTAATCGCTAAGAAATTAGAAAAGGAATAAAAAGAGCAAAAGGAGAAGAAGGAGCTACCGAGAATGTCACGCAGCGGAAGTTGTACGTGAGATTACTTAAAAGAGGTAACGCGCGCAAAAGAAGACAGGACGAAAGAAAAGGCACGTACAAGCCAGGCGTCTCATGGCACCTGGCCCTGAGCATTGGCAATGCTCAGTATCGTGAATGCATCTCACGCCTTTCGTATTTGAATCAATATTGTGTTGCAAATGTGTGTCGTAACATTGTTAGTGTTTAAACAGGTTGCTCGGACGATTCCAATGCTTGCGTGGTCATCCTCCATTTTTGCGGCGCACTCAGCAGCATCGATGCCATGCGTGATGTTCGTTCAAGGCCTTAAGCCGCCTCCCCTCAGGACGCTTATCGCTCATTGCTCTCGCACGTATACATCATTTGGCTCTGTAAAGAAAGTATACAGACCATAAAACTAAATTTATTTGTTTGGTTTGGTTGGTTTATGGGGTTTAACGTCCCAAAGCGACTGAGGCTATGAGAGACGCCGTAGTGAAGGGCTCCGGAAATTTCGACCACCTGGGGTTCTTTAACGTGCACTGACATCGCACAGTACACGGGCCTCTAGAATTTCTCCTTAAAAGAAATTCGAGCCGCCGCGGCCGGGATCGAACCCGCGTCTTTTGGGACAGCAGCCGAGCACCATAGCCACTGAGCCACCGCGGCGGCTAAATTTATTTGTGTTACCAAGGACAAGCAATTTTGGTATTTAAATGAAAGGAAATATTGCGGTATTTCGTCCCTCTACGCGATGCAATATAGAAATCGCTAGTTGAAGAGACACTGAACACTTTGAATGTTCTTGTTGACGCCGAGCATATAACCGAGGCGGAGGCAGTACTTAGAGAACAGAGTGATTTGAAATGCGTACTCACGTCCTAGCAGCATGGCATTGCCGTTATAAAATCCGCCTATACCACCGTGGCCTCCACCGCTCAAATGTCAGTAAATGTTACTGTTCGCCACTCACGTCTTTCGGAGTGTAACATAGCCGCGACAGGCCACGGCAGGAATGGAACGAGCGTACAGGCCTGGGAACGAGACAAGCGAAAAACAACGTTTATTGCAACAGAGGGTGATTATATAGTATTCCAGGGGAGAGAGGAAATGGAAAGGGGGGACATGGCGAGGTAGAAAGAAAACTTCACGCTTGCGCAGTGTGTAGCCCGCACGATGACACGGCGGCTGATACAACAATTCTTCCTCCTAAAATCGGTCAACTGGTTTCCTCGTCCTCGTCGAGCGGCGTAAGGCTTGAGCGGGTTCGCTTGGCACTACTCTTCCGGATGACGGAAGTGCCGGGAATGCGCCGTCAGCATGATGATCCTCAACTGCAGGCGGCAAAGTAGATGCTTCCAGTCTCATATCGAGCTGTGATGCGGATTCCTCTGGCCTGAATGTAGTGCCGTCGGGGCGCGCGTCCTCCGCAGTGTCGGGTGACTGTGTTTCTGTAGCGCCGTCCGGGCGTGCCTCTTCCGCAGTGTCGGGTGACTGCGTTTCTGCAAGCCGAAGACGTACCTGGTCCACGTGCCGCCGGACAATTGCTCCAGGTGTTTCTACTGTAACCATTCTGGTCACAGAAGTAGATGTCACATGCCCTGGTATCCATTTGTCTCCTGTCTCACAGTTGCGAACGTGCACACGGCTCTTTCGTTGGGGCAGCCACTCCTGGCTGTCCAACGGTGCGTCTCCATTACCCTTCGGCAAACACGTATCTAGGCGTGATCTAATCTGGTATCCTAGAAGCATCTCTGATGGCGACTTGCCGCTCTTCTGGGGCGTCCTTCTGTAATTTAGCAGTAGACGCATAAGTTTGTGCTCCAATTTGCCTGGCCTCAACTTCCGGAGACCATCTTTCACCGTTCGAACTGCTCTTTCGGCAGCCCCGTTAGATTGCTGGTGGAAGGGGGCGGTCCTAACGTGGGATATGTTGTTGTTCTCGACAAATGTTGCAAATTCACGACTAGTGAATCGTGTTCCGTTATCGGAAACGATCGTTCTTGGCACGCAAAATCGGCTGAATATGTCCCGCAAACAGTGGATTGTAGCTGTCGTGGTAGCGTGCTTCAGAGAGATTGCTTCTATCCACTTGGTGTGCGAATCGATTAGCACAAGCACCATATTGCCTTCTATCGGTCCGGCAAAATCCACATGGAGTCGCGACCACTTCTGAAACGTTTGCGACCAGCTTGCTGGTGGAGCGGCTGGCGGCATGGGCAAATTGCCGATGCAATTCTTGCACTGAGCAGACATTTCCTCAATCTCTCGGTCTAGGCCTGGCCACCAAAACAACGATCGCGCAATGGATTTCATCGGCGAAGACCCTTGGTGGGTTTCATGCAGCAGCTGCAGCAATCGTTTTCGTGCACCGGCAGGTATAACCATTCGATGTCCCCAATAAATTAACCCATGTGCCGGGGACAACTCAAGTCGACGGTCAAAAAATACCGCCAGGCACGGCTCAAGGCCTTTAAAGCTTCTCGGCCAACGGCGTAGCACGTAATATTTGACGCGGTCTAGTGTCGAGTCGACAGCTGTGAGTTTCTTCAGTTCTCGTGTCGTAACGGTGCCTTCGTCCAGGCTTTCGAAAGAAAAAACGTACTCTTGCGGCTCTTGGGGCTCCATACTAGGACCGGGTGACTGCAGAGGAAGCCTGCTGAGGGTGTCCGAGTTCAGCAGTTGCCTTCCGGGAGTGTACTGAAGTTTGTACCGATATCCTCCGAGATAGAGTGCCCAACGCTGAATGCGGGCTGCAGCCATAGAGAGTGTCGGGCGGTCGGGTCTTAGCAATCCGAGGAGAGGCTGGTGATCTGTTACCAAGGTGAATTCACGGCCCAACAGATAGTCTCGGAATCTGGTGACCCCAAAAACTAGTGCCAGCGCCTCAAGCTCCAGTTGCGAGTAATTCCGCTCGGCTTTAGTAAGAGTCCTTGAACGGAATCCGATCGGTCTGTGGACGCTGCCTACTGTGTGAAACGGAACTGCGCCAATGCCGTGTGGCGAAGCGTCGCACTCTAGCTTCTGCTCCTTTAACGGGTCAAAATGGGCAAGCACTTCGGCATCCTTGAGGCACTGTTTGGCCTTGACGAACGCAGTTTCCTGGGGGTGGTTCCACTGCCATCGCGTATTCTTTTGCAGTAACTGGTATAACGGGGACTACACGGTTGAAATGTTCGGCAGAAACCTTGAATAAAATGCTACCATTCCGACGAACGAACGCAGTTCGCTCACGTTACGAGGGCTCGGTGCTTTCATGATAGCTTCCACGTTCTTTTCCGTCGGGTGAAGACCGAGACGATCGATACGGTGTCCCAGAGAAGTAACCGATGGCTGGCTGAAATTGCATTTGTCGTATCGCAGCTTTACGTCGTGCTCTCGAAATCGTTGCAACACAGTTTTCAGCCGAGCTCCGTTGTCTGCCGCCTTTTCAGACACAAGCACGTCATCTAAGTATGCCTGAACTCCAGGAAGGCCCGCTAGAATGGTGTCCATATGCCTTTGAAATATAGCAGGAGCAGAGGAAATGCCGAACGGCAGCCTGTTGTAACAGAAGAGCCCTTGGTGCGTATTAATCACGCACAGCTTGCGTGAAGCTTCGTCTAGTGGCACCTGGTTGTAGGCGTCTTTCAGGTCGAGAGTACTAAAAACTTCACCACCGCTTAACGACGCGAACATGTCTTCAATCACCGGAAGGGGATACTGCTCAAGTGCACAAGCCTGATTCAAGGTGGCTTTACAATCCCCGCAAATCCGCACTGTGCCATCTTTTTTAAGCACTGGTACTATGGGGTCGCAGTCCGAATATTTTATGGGAGATATTATGCCTAGCGACACTAGCCGATCCAACTCTTTTGCCACTTTGTCGCGGAGCGCGTACGGAAGCGGTCTTGCCTTGCAAAACTTGCTAACTGCACCGCCCCTCAGCACCAAGCTGGCTGGGGGTCCCTTCATCAGGCCCAATTCCTCCGAGAATACATCCTCGTAGTTGCTCCGTAAGGCATTGATGTGGCTGATCGCTTCTCCCGCCACTGCCACTTCCCCTCTACTGACTTGCAGTACAGGAACTCCAGCTCTATCCAGCAGGGTTATCAGGTCTCGCCCGCACAGGCTTGGTCCGTTGCAGTCTAGCACTATGAGTGCGCATTCAACTGACACACCTTGGTCCACAACAACTAGCTGAAGCTCGCCTAACACAGGACGCCTTCAAGCGTAGCACGAAAGTTTCAGGTGTGAAGGCTTCAATTTTGGCCAGTGTTTGCAATGCTTATCGAAACCGGTCGCGCGACCCTGTGTCTACTTCCATTGAAAGTTCTACACCGCCCCAATTGAATGTGCGGCGAAGTTGCGGCTCGAGACACTTCGTTCGCGCCGACAGCAAAGTCCAGATATGAGCATTTTCATAGCAATCTTCCGAAGTGGTTTCTTGCACTGTTAACGTTTGGCCATGAGGCGCAGGTGCAGCAGCCCCGAGTTGCTTGTCACGGCGATTGTGACACATTTTTGCGAGATGTCCACGTTGACCACAGTGATAACAGCGTGATTTGGACCAGCTGCAGCTGTTAGCTTCATGCTTCAAGCTTTCACATCTGCCGCATTGCCGACACGCTGCATTTTCGGCTCTTTCTCTCGGTGTTGGCCGGCGTCGCGCTTGCATTTTCAGTAGTGGTGTTACTTCTGGAGAAATTTTTTTGCGCATCGTTTTCCGCGGCTTCAGCAGATATCGCTATCGCTTCGGCTTCGTCTAGTTTTAACTCCTTCTTTGCCAGGAGTTGTTTCCGTACTGCACCTGAGCGTACACCGCAGACAATTCTATCTCGGATCATCCTGTCAAGGCAACTGCCGAAGTTGCAGTTGTCTCCGATGCGGCGGATCTCGACGAGGAAAGCCTGAATAGATTCTCCCTCCAGTTGGCAATGACTGAAGAATTCGTAGCTCTCCGAAATTTCATTCCGATTTGGGTCATAGTATTCATTCAGGGCTTTGATAACTTCATCATAACTCAAACAGTTCGGCGCCTGAGCAGCCACCCTTCCGGCAACGATCTGAATAGTCTGTGTGCTCAGTGCAGCCACAAGAAGTGCTCTCTTCTTACTTGACTCAGCGATGCCATTTGCTTCGAAGTACGCCTGCACTTTGATCAAGTACGGCTTCCACTTATCAGTGCTTTCGTAAAAGCTCGGGAGCATCTGGAAAGCCATGGAAGTCGCTGGCAGTGCTGTCTTCAGGGCCGGAGTGTCTGGCTCTGCCTTGACAGCGTGGGTGTCGTTTTAACTCGTCGCCACTGTAACAAAGCCGCGGCCGATAGGCCACGACAGGAACGGAACGAGCGTACACGCCTGGGAACGAGACAAGCGAAAAACAACGTTTATTGCAACAGAGGGTGATTATATAGTATTCCAGGGGAGAGAGGAAATGGAAAGGGGGGGACATGGCGAGATAGAAAGAAAACTTCACGCTTGCGCAGTGTGTAGCCCGCACAATGACACAGCGACCGATACAACACTGAGCGAACTCATTCATCATGAGACAAGGATCATAGAGTTCCACCATACTTGCACTCGATGTACAGAGGGCAAAACACATGCCTAGAACGACTGAGATGTCTGTTTTACACCTCCCATAGCCGCTATGACCAGGAAGCCAAAAAATGACGATGAAATCCTATGAGCTTACTTGCAAATGCTTTCATCCAGACCATATTGAACCAAATGTTATCGCTAGATATCGCGTGTCTATGCCAAAACACGCCCTGAACGTGTTCTAGCCAGCGCGTTTTCTCAGCTCCCTTCAACCCCTCACACCCAACCCAACCGCAGGAGAAACGAAAAAATTAGGCAGTGGAATAGCTCTAGTTAAGCCTAGATATATAAGCGAAAAGCTGGTGTTATGTTGGTTTGACGCCATGGCTTTCGCAGTTCGCGCAATGCACTGGGATCACCACGATAACGGTGGAGGCTTTCGGCCGTCCACACACTGCCTCTGTGGAGGCGGAGGAGGAGACAGTAATCGGCGCGGTTAAAATTCAGGGGGCACTTAGGCTCTGTAAAGTGCTGCAAGCCGAAAGTATTTCCTGGGGCAATGTTTGTAAGTTTTTTATTTTTATATTTTGTTCTTTGCCTGTTTTGTTTTTTTCTTATTGTTATTGTTTTTCATTATTTTATTTTCAATGTTTTGTTTTTTCATTTAATTTTTATTTCCGTTTCATTCCGTATCTTTTTATTTTTCATATTTTATTTTTCATTTTGTTTTTACACTTGTTTATTTTCCTATTGTTATTGCTTTTTGATTTTCGTTTACTTAGTTTTATTGGTTTTTATTTTTTCCTTAGTTTTACTTTTTAACTCCTTTTATTTTATTTATCAAACGCATGCATTCACTAGATGCGCATTTATTCATGCTCAAACCTTCAGCCTTCGTGCCGTAATGCTAGGGTCCCCGCTTCAGATGCACAAGGCCGTGGTCAGATTCCCAGCGTCGACGCAGTTCCTCTTTTTTTAAGTAGTGACGAGTCGGCGGCGACGGCGCGTGACGTCACTCGGTTTCGCGCATGCGCAGAAGTGGCAAATCTGGGCTCCGCTTCATCGATGCGTCGCTACAGACTGCTGTTAGCGGACATTAAGAAATCTGCTGCAATGAACGCGACAGTAACAAGCCTTGTTAACTCTTCCCGTGTACAACGATGTACAAACGATGTTAACTCTTCCCGTGGGCAGTCGATAGGTGTTGCCCGGTAACTTGCTAATGGCGCACGACATTTCTGCACTTTGAAACCCAGAGTTATCGACGCAGGACTTACGAAGGCTGCTGGCGGATATATACTAGCTGTTTGAACGCATACAGCCGCCTTGGCTTTGTCAGGGTGCTACACGGGAAGCCCCTGTGGCGGTTGCCCGCAATTCACCTTCATGCAGCCCGCGCCTTTCATGCATACACTGCACGTTTTGCCACTGCGCAGCTCACGCTTAGCCCTTTCCGACCACATATGTACGATACAGGCGGGGAAGATTGCATCGCAAATGTGCCCAAGCCCATCCCATGTTTTTTTGTTTATACAGGACCCATGTAAGCTGCAGGCGGAAATACTGGTGGTTTGGTTTGGTTTGGTTTATGGGGTTTAACGTCCCAAAGCGACTAAGGCTATGAGAGACGCCGTAGTGGAGGGCTCCGGAAATTTCGACCACCTGGGGTTCTTTAACGTGCACTGACATCGCACAGTACACGGGCCTCTAGAATTTCTCCTCCAAAGAAATTCCAGCCGCCGCGGCCGGGATCGAACCCGCGTCTTTCGGGTCAGCAGCCGAGCACCATAACCACAGGGCCACCGCGGCGGCCGGAAATACTGGTGTTAGCCCACACACTCCCTAATTGGCTCTGGTAGGGTGCTGCACGGGCAGCCTCTGTTGAGTGTGCCCGCACTTCATCATCATGTCGCCCCATCTTTTATGCACAGGAACTGCACGCAGGCCATGCTAACCCCTTTCATACCCGATTTAGAATACAGGCGACCAAGTCGTCAGAGTGGCAATTGTGCCCATGCCCAGCCCATGCGGGTCCGTCGCAGGTGTTCCTCAGACAGCCCAAACTGCATGCCTGAAACGCTTCGCCACTGCGAATCCCAAAGTTTAGCCCCTGTATTTCCTACGTGGGACCCAAGTAGGCTGAAGGCGGGAATACTAGCTCTTTGCCCACACAGAACCACTGCTGCTACCTCGCGTTGATGTACGGGCAGCCCCTTTTCGGGCTTACCCGTCTTTCACCGTAATAGAGCCCGCATATTAGCCCGCATGTATCTGCTATGGGAACTAGGTGGGCTGCCCAGTCTGTTTAAGCCCATACGTAGCCGACGAGGGTTCCACTCAAGCACGAAGTGGGCAGCCCAAGCATTTTCTGCCTGCATTACACCCATGGGGGACCCCTGTAGGTTTATTGCGGGCAGCCACCAGCCCTCATTGCCCATGTTGAATTCGCATGGGCCCGCCACCCTGTGCTAGTGGTGTCCTTTCCTTTACACATAAAATTCAAAACTTCACTTCCGACTGCATGTTTCTGAAGAACTAACATTCCGAATGCATCTGCTTTCGCATCATTGCTTTATTATCTTAAAACATTCAATCATTCACGTTTTTCTAAGTGTGGCTGGTGAATTTCTGTGTCACAATTGGCTGTCCAAAACTCTTTTTCTTCGATAACTGCACATACACTGGTCAACTGAACGGAAAGCGCTACGAATACGTATGCGTACCACTTGACAGAAAAAAAAACACTTAGGTAACCTAAGGCTGAAAATGTTAAGTAACCTGATGTACACTATTCTTTGAAAAACATTTTGAGTAGTGGAATATTCTAAGATACTGTTATGGAAACATTGAACGCAATGGTTCATCATTGCGATGCGCAGGAAACTTCTAAAATTTTCAATCGCTTGAATGGAGCAGTTAAGACTATCGTAGAAAACCACTGGGGAATGCTTTTGACGATAGCAAAAACGTTAACAGTAAAAAATGCAAGCCTGTCCAGCGGACGTCTGCGTATATATTGATGGTTGACTTGAAATCTTACAATACATGAAAAAAATTCCGATCATGAACTCTGTCCTGTTGAAAAATGTGTGTGTCATGTGTTGAAGTTGCGAGTTACCTAGTCTTGTACACGTGGAGCTTTCGAGAGGTCCGCTGAAAAAAACATTGAAAACATCATCGGTACACCGCACAAAATGTTACTACTTCTCAGTCGTTGTCATAGAAATATCAACATGATTATTTTTCTCGTCGCCGCTAAATTTGCCAGAAAAGAGACCGAATCTACTCATCTACCGAAATTACTTTATTGGCGCGAACACATCAACTCGGCATGTTTGACGCAGCCACCAAAATAGGTCCCTTAAAATTAGGCATTTCGACAAGTGATTTCCATAGAGTAGAGGCTCACAACGCGTAATTTTCAAATTAGAAATTATATGTGGGAGGTAGTGTGGATTATATATTGATTTAAGCAACGCCGCTTTTTCGCCTCTTCAAAATATATAAGTCCCTTCTACGTACTAAACAGAACCGCAGAATATATCTTCTGCTGTGGCGGTGTGTTGTGCTCGAATCCCAGCTGGGGTGCACGCAACACCCCGTATAAGAGAAGTGCCGTGTGTAGAGCCTCGAGTTCCTCCCACGCTAAAGGTGCAGTTTTATTGGTGAAACGGAGTGCACCTCCGAATCTGCCTATTATCTAAAGCTTGAATTTGCGAATGCGGTCCACTCACAGACCGAAGCCTCTAACTGTGTAATCAAGGTGAGAAGATTCGTCCTTATGTTACAGACTATTATTTCTTCGCAGGATAAGTAAATCTATAAATCCGCTTCACTCCTGTAATTAAAAACGTAAGGACATACTTGTCCTTCGGTCTCTTGTTGCGTTATTTGTTTTCGCGTCCCATTTGTTTGTTTTCATTTGTTCTAAAATAATTTTTTTTTCTCACAGGACAGCGCTGACGGCAAAAGAAGACGATTTTACCTGACTTATTCGGCATTTACAATGCCTCGGATGACAAGATTGACGTTCATGGTTTTGCTTCTCCTGCAAATTCTCTTCACCGACACCAACTGCCGAATTGCCCACAGTACACTCTGCACGCAACTCGAACGACATGATCAGGTGGCCATAGTGACGTGCGAAGGCAGGTGGGATCCCTACATCAGCAACTATGTGGCGCGGATAAGACATCCCTCAAGTCGGTGGAGACTGCCAAACCAAGGGTTCCACCAAATGATAGCAAGGAACACGCACTGCAGCATCAGTACGAAAGTTTTCACGTCAAACTTTAGCCGACATGCTTTACCTTGCCTTCAGGCTACCTTTGAAGATCCACTCGCTCTTTATCTCGTTGACTGGATATCTCTACCCAGTAGCTCCAAAAGTGCCAGCACAACGCAAGGCGCTTCCCCGTTCTCCCGAGGAAAAAACACTGCTGATTATTCACAGAAGCGTGCTCGCTTAGCTGGAAGCGAAGAGGAAATGGTAAACAGAACACAAATGAAAGCCACTACAATTGATTCCAATGAGTATCCAATGATGTCTGAGCCGATTAACTCACAGGGAGCCAGCAAGCTGTCATTAAGGAACCGGTTTATGCGAATAGCGTGCTACGGTGAAAACTTTGGGGCGAATTCCAGTCCTTGTTCTGGAAAAGAAGTGGACATGATTAAAAGTGCACTTCTCACCTTCAACGCGACCACGTTATTGCGAGTGTATGACACATTATCCCACCTAAATGAAGATCTATTTGGGATGAAAATCGATGTCGTAATGGAATTGTGCGTGGCCACGGAATACAGCATTTCGCACACACTCGTTCCTCCGGCGTTGATATACACTTACGAAACCTTCTATTCCCTTCGCGAGATCCCTCACTCAGTGTCGATGTTCACCATCCTAATCAACACTAAAATGGGATTTTCACTTACTGTAGCCAGCATTGTAACCTGCCTTTTCTTGGTGACTTGCGCTGATCTCCTGCAACTTGGAAGAGCGACCCTCAGTTCCTTTCTCGATTACTTGATGATTCTGGTGGCGACATTTTACTCGACATCATCCCCACTTCCTGTCATCAAACGCTGCAGTCCGAGCCGCACAATCGTATACTGTTGCTGGATTCTAGCCATGCTCCCGCTCTCAAACTACTTTCGAAGTGAGCTGACATCAAGGCTTAGTTTGCGCGCACCTCCGAACAGCATTGACACGCTTGCTGAACTGGAAGACGCTCTCCATCGCGGACAAATCTCTGCATGCGTTGTTCATGGATCGGCCATGCACTATGATTTGGTGAACAAGATTTCCAGAACGGCGCTGTATTCAAAGCTCCAGACAGAATTCTTGAAACGGCGCCAAGAAGTGTCTCTCGCCGCGACGAGTGCGAGCAAATGCTTGCAGTGCGCACAACAGAGAGCACGAATCTGTTTGGTAAACCAGCTCCCTAACTGTTTCGTCAACTCTGTCGCGCCTGGAGTGTTGGAATCTAAGGAAAGGATAAAGCTAATAATGCCGGTAACACCAGTGAGCAAGAGCTACCCCTTCGCAAGGGCTTAAATGACTTGCTTCGTAAAATATTTGAGACTTCTTTGGTTAGACCAGACATCGACGATGTCATTTGCCCTTATCTAGAACCAAGCCCATGGAACAACAATGATAACTCCGGAAAGCTCGCAGAGTTTCAGAACTTTTTTTCTTATTTTGCCGCGTTCATGGCCTTCTCTGTGTTTGTACTCGTGACTGAGGTAGTTGTTGGCGGATATCTCCCTGGTTGGTTTCGCAGCAACGCCCATTTACTTTCAGACGCCAGCGGTAGTCATGTCTTGGAGCGCTAGCTCTTACGGCTGATATGCTGGAGAAAGGTGCAGTAGTTTTTGGTTTTCTTTAGATATGCGCTTGCGTTCAGCCCTGCGAAGTTTCAAGTGACGTTCCAAGCATTTTTGTTTTTCTCCCACACTTCACACAATTCCGTGCACTAAAATTAAAACCATTAACGATATATCATATAATAAGAAACTTCAAATCATATTACGATAATATATGCCTCAGTTTTTGCTGCATAGCATTCGTGTATGGAGAAAAAATATTTATTACAGAGGACTCATAAGAACACCGCGTGAATAAACGGTGAACAAATAAAGATCACGATTACGAAAGATTTCACAATACCAGTCTAGAAAACTGCGGTTAGAAATGTGCGAAACAGGTAATGCAATCCAAGTATAAACCAAGAAATTTGCGTTAGGAAAGAAACAAATAATTTTCGCTCCGTATAATTCTTGGTATACTTTTAGGATCTCTGACCCGGATAAGAATATTTCAAATAAAAAAACCCAGCACGCAGAATTGCAATATGATCAGGTCTAACAAAGATTAAAAAGAAACTTTTTTTTCATCCCGTAGGAGAAAACCGTGGGAAAGATGCTGTGAGCCAGCTTAACTAGCTCCCTGCCAACTAGAATATAAATATGTGCATGCGAAGGCACAGAGTACAGACAAAGGTGGATGTACAGCCCAACGTTTAAGAACTGGCACCAACATGCCTAGCGAAGAAAGACCAGCGTAGGCGGAAAAGATATCTTGAGAAGGCGAAACTAAAAAAAATTCCCTGCTAAAACGAGATAAAGAAACGAAGATATTCGCGAGCTCTCTCTCCATTAAGGGTGTAACTCGGCCCAACACTGCCCAACAATATCGACCCTGCAATGAAGAGAAAGATCCCAGCGCATTTCCCGCGCGCCTCGAGCCACTCAGCTTTGTCCCAGGGATATCGCTCGAGCAACCCTCTCACGGCTTAGTTATTTGCACATGCTGAAAGCTGCTGGCTGATTCTTGTTCTGCGTTTCAAAGACGCACTGTCTTCGTGCGGGCTTATTTAAAATTTCCCGTACAAGTGCAAAACGCCTGCAAACCCCATAAATAATAATCCCAGAAAATTGTAGGAATGCTCTACAGGCTTGAAATCAAACTCGAACTGTTTAACGTCATGGGATTTAACGTCCACGAGCAGCTCAGGGGCTATCAACGATGCCGTAGTGGGCGACTCTGAAATATACAAACTGTAGATGTTTAACCGACACTTAATCGTCCATCCCGGGGGCATATTCCGTTTGGCCTCCCCCAAATTCGACTCGTGAACAGCGAAAATCACTGAGTGGGTGTGCCCGTTTGGCAAGCCCTCTTTTATCTTATTTGCATCATAAGTTCTCTTCAAAGCCAACCTATACAACATTTTCGTCTTGCCACAACTAACTGATGGAGCTAAACTTGTTGGCTAACTTAGGCCTTGAATATTGTCGAAATGAAAACGACAGGTGTACTTTGCCACCTGAAGAAAATAGTGTTTGCCCGGAATGAAATGCAAGGGATGATAAACATGATATCAAGATGAAGAAATGGGCATGGGCCAGAGATGTACAGGGTACAGAAGATAACCGATGCTCTGTTCTGAAAACTCAGTGGACTGTAATGGACGACGACAGAGCAATAGGCTGCAGATATGCTGGTGGTAGTTCGCAATGACCTCAACTTGAAATCAGGTGGGCGGATGAAATTAGGAAATTTGCGCCGATCAGGTAGCAGAGATGCCGCATTAAAATCTAACTTGGTAACAAACAGGAAGAGCCCTTTGTTCAGTTGTCGATGTAGTTACTCTGAAGAAAGTCAGAATAATTTTTGAAGAAACGCCACTTTTTGCATTACATTTGGATCGGATAAGAGGCTTGAATTTTCTTTAAAGAAGACAGTTGTGACACAATCTCCATAAAGGACGACCGCAAAGAATGTCGAGCCCTCTAGATCTAATGAGCTGTTACAAATCCGTGATGGCTTTCAGGGTAAACCTGCAAGTTTATCCTGACGGTTCTGTAACCAGGAATTGAATAGTCCTGCTAAGCCGTATTTGTAGTTCCTGACCGTGAAATATATTGGTCTGGGCGCCTGAAAAAGTATTTTCTCCATTCTGGCTGAATCATTGGACATCGAAAGGCACCTTAAAAGTCTGTCTTTCTGCAAACCACAAAGAATTGAATTTGTCTTACTCCAAGTCCGCACTAGAGCGCCTGCAATGAGCGACTCCGCATGATAAATTTTATCTCTAGGCTCTATCCTAGCTGAGGCAGCTGCAGTTGAAGGGATATACAGTTTGTTTCTAGTGGCTACTATTTCACGTAGGACTCGCCGGTAAGACGGTGGCAGATATTCTTGCTGAAGAAGCTCGTTCCTAAACTATCTTCAGTAGCTATCCCAATGGGCAAGAACTTCACTGCGCAGCTAGAAGAGCAACACTTTTCTGCAGTTCGGCCACCTGTTTACCTCCCTTGTGTTTCGCGAGCCATCTGAGGCGACAGAGCTGCCTCCTTGTATCGACTGCGCACGAGTTCTGCCTATACGTCGTTATGGATGCACAAAAAGAACCGCACAGCCTCACCTATGTACATACACTGTGATTTTGTGGACGATGCGGACCATTTCGTTTTAGAGTGCCTGTATTTTTGTGCCGAGCGGAGACACTCAGGGAATTTTGACGAGGCTGAACGTTCCCATGGACGACGTCTCTCGCATCATGTGCCCTGAGGGCTCCCAAACTGTGCAACCACCAGTGTCACGATCAGTCTTGAAGTTTTTAGAGGACGCTGGCCTTATGGAATAGTGGTACAGACGCAATAACTTAAATCGCTGACTCATGCGGAGAAGTTGACGACAGGTCACTGTAAGGGTAATCCCGCCTGTACATGTACACCGCCAGCACCTTCAATTCCTCACTGTGCGTGTTTCTTTGGATTGCCAGTATAGCCTCTCCAGAAGGCAGATGACTCTCAGGTTCTTCCTGACGTGGTTATTACCTATACCGTTGTATTGGCAGTCGTAAGTGGGGTTTCTAAAGACGACTGCTTTAAAGCATGGAAAGAGAATGCCCCTTAATTTAGAAGAAAAAAAAACATTTGTTTTAAATAAGAAACATTGACGCTAACTTTCAAGTAATGAGTTGATTCCGTTTATATATTTATGTCATGAACGGTGAATTTCTCCTCGTGTAATACGCGAGAAGCGATTAATTTTCTACGGTTTCATTCTTTCTCGTGGTGGTATGTTCTGCTGGGACATTTTATAACCAACACACAAGGACAATGAAGTCACACTTTAGAATGGTAGATTTTTGCCTGCTATGAAATTCATTGTTCCTCATTGTATCTCTTTGAGTTAAGGGGCCGTTCAGTTTTGGACGAGCCCGTGATGGACCGCCACTCCGAGTCACCATGATATTCGAAGTCGGCTTTCCCGCATCAGTGCACTTAGGCGACTGTATTACATGTAGCGCAGGAAGATCCCTCTAGTTGGCTACTCTATGTATATGGATGCGTGTAACTCCAAGAGCTTTCGTGTTTGTGATGACGGCGAAGTGTGGCTGTTCAACGGGGTACTATGTGACCCGGTTAATTAAGGTATGAGTGTGTTCAGGTTTTACGTTTTTAGGCAGTTTTCCCAAGGCATAAACAAACAAATGTTCTTCCGATCTCCGAGTGGTCTAAACTAGCGGACAGCGGCGGTGCTCTGTTTGCGCCACCGTGGGATGAAATTTCGGTCAAGGCCTCGAGTACAGTAAGCATTTTATCTGTTTTTTCGGACTCTTACCACCGACAGGCGGCCTCCACCGGTTTTCCTAATCTTAAGCGTTTTAATGTTCACGCAAAAATAAAAAAAAACATATAGTGGAAAAATAACTTACGGCTTTTGGGTTGATTATAATCTCCTATTCTCCTTTTTGGCCGGACACAACTCTTAAAGTGCCAAAACTGGCTTCCCAGAGGGCTTTCGCACGCGCCGCAACAATCTCGCCGGACAGATCGTTATCCCAAGCAATTCACCTCTTTAAGCCGAGCACGACGAGCGTGAGGGAAACCTTGTACCATGTGAAAGCCAGTAGGTGCCCAGTGGCCTCGGGAATCGAACTGCGCACCTTCTGATAGCGAGGAGGACGCACCACCACCTTAAGAAGAACGTTGCAGTACATGTGCGGCCACCTCCAAGCGGCAGCGAAGAGTGCGGCTGCGCACTTTGCTCTCCCTGCACCCACCCCTCCGCAGCTATGCCCCTTCAGTCCGAATGGCACACATATGGTGGCTAAACTGAAGTTCCTTTCTTCATGTTAAATTCCTCCACAGGGTTCTACTTTCTGCAGTGGAATGAATGTTTTACCCCCTGAAGTTGTTTCGACCTCATCAAGAAACGTATCTTTTCACGAGTGGAGTGCTAACTATAGCAATGTGTGCGTATGTTTTTGTCGTTGTTACATTCATTCCGCGTATAATTGTTTTACATTTTTCCTCTTGGTATTGACAAGAATGCGATTCAGGAATTAAATGAATAAATAAATGAAGCTATTTTGCTGTCAGACTCATTGTTATACTGCCGTGATGCTGAGCTGGAAAAAATAGGATACCCGCTTTTGCGACCGCTCTTAAGACGATTTTTCTTTCTGGACTAATGAGCGCTCAAGGAAAGCTTGAGGCGCCGTTTTTAGATGCCTTACAGTCCTTTCCGATAAACAGAAATTTATGAAAATGAACGCATAGTGTTGACAAGCCTGTACATGGTAATAGAAACAGCCCGAAGCACATGGTTCACATTTCATGGATGCAAATGCACATTACCTGATTTCATCTCGATGGACTACTCAACAGGCCATTGACGGAACACTTGAAGCACGGCCTCCACTTTGGCCATCTTTCTTTCTTCTTCCACTTCACCTTCAGTACTTCCTCAAGGCACGGCTGAGGTGGCTACCGAGAGGTGAGGCAGCTACTCCGTCTTTGACCTCCCAAAAACGAGTCGTTTCAAAGCAGAAGTGCTTGCTTTGGGGTGTTAGGTAGCCGAACTCATTGCGAAAACCTCCATTGCGGCAACCCTTTTGAGATTTAGTGCTGTTTCAGTAATTTCTAATCGTAGCCAGAAGACAGCTAAAGTCACTCTAGATTATGTAACAAGGATCTTATGAAAACTGTAAAATATCAGTAGCTGGCGATTGAGAAGGACGTTGGCGGTTAGCTTCCAATAGGCTACTCTAATAAAAGAATTCTTAAAATTAGTTCCTTTTATAATCTGTTGTCATGATGGCTTCCATTTACCTATGTCAGCACATGCAAGGCTTCAAGCGTAGGCTGCGTGCAAGAGGCCAAGAGAGACCAGACTCAAATATCCGAAGTCCTACCCAATGCCGCCAAAGCCAATTTAAGAACCAAAGATTTTCCTCGGACCCACTGAAGCAAAACCGCTCACACTGCGTAAGGTCTTTGGTAAGGAACACCAGCAATGAGTAATACTCGTAAGGTTCATTGGTAGGATGCTATACGAAATTCTTCTGTAGTCGGTTGTTTGGCTGCTTTGAAAACCGCCGTATAACGCTGTTGATTAATTTCAACCTGTTTGCGTTTTTTACCATACGCTGACATGCCACAGCAGGGAGAAACTTTAGTTAGGAGGTCCAGAAAGTTTATCTGCCGAGCGCAATAACTCAGTAAAAAAGATGCTTATATAGCCATTGTAAAATTACGCGATAAACTGATCGCGGTGTTTTTCTTCTTCTGCACATATCATGAACTGTGATATTAGATAGCCGGAGCGCTGTTAAGACGTTCACAGGAAAAAAGGGGCGTAGAGACGACAAGAAGTGAGCGCAACTTTAAAGTTTACTGGCGACAAAAGCAGCCAGGCGTACTTATATAGGCTCATATCCAGAGAAAACCTGCGTGAAGGAGCATGAACCCAACAACAAAACAAAAGAAAGAGCAATAAGGCATTCCTAAAAAAAGATTATAACAATCCCAAGATTGTGAGCATATCAACACGTGCCGAAGTATGCTAAAAATGCATTCATATGGGCTGACAACAATGCATAACTTGAGAATACACAGGTGCATGAAAGAACACAGTAAAAAGAAAGAAGTGCATAACACCATCAAAAAATGTGCAAACAACATGAAAAAAATTTTTGGTAATGAAAAAAAAAACAACAGAGATGGGGTTAACAACCGTGTAAAGGACGGCAAATAAAATGAAAGCACATTAAAATTTTTAAAAGGAAACTAAAATACAGAGCAGCGAACGGCTTAAGAGTCTAGATGTAACCATCAAAACAGGAAAGTTCATTCCTAGAAAGGTGAATAGAAGGCTTGCTAACGCACTTGTCTTTTCTTAGGTAAATGATAATGGCCTCAATTACTTCTCTCTATAGGGCTTGTTTTGAGCCTTCGCTAGAAACTTAACTAGGGGTAGAAGTTTTGGCAACTGCTGCAGTATAACGGAAGGTTATCGCCGGATTCGTTCTCTAGGGTGACGTTGTGCGTGAGGGCGCGCTCATTGAAACATATCCCGGTTTGCCCTTCATAGACTTTTCTGCAGATCAAGGGAATCTCATACACAACATTGGCAGTGCAGTGTGTGCACACGGTTTGATGCTTGACATTACAGGCCTTCTTAACACGCTTCTTGGTCACCATCCGACATAATTTCGCCAGTTTGCAGGGAGCCGAAAAAAACCAGCTTAAACCCGTGACGAGACGCAACTTTTTTCAAATTGTGTGAAAGACCCTGAAGATAAGGCATAACCTACAGAGGTTTTTGTTCATCCTAGCGTTTAGAAGAGTGGGATTTTTTTAAAATTTTTTTCCAAAAACGTTTTCAGACATGCGGGTGAAATGATGGGCTGGGTAACCTGCAACTGAAATTCGGGCAACCTGGAACTGGAAGTTCACACCTATCTTATGGACGCATGAATTTTCTAAAGCCGATTTCATGCAAAGAGATACATTGCCTCGCTTTCCCAGCTTGGCGTTGGCACTATCGTAGCGCATAAGTGACTTCATTGAGCGCTGTTGATAAGCCCAACAGACATACTCATTTGTAAAAATAGGCTGTAGGTCAAGAAACGAGTCGATCATGATGTGCTCGTTATGCATGAATATGAGACCCCTCGACAAAGAACCAAACGCAGTGAGAATTTGGTTTGCAACTGTATCTGCGGCACAGTGTAGGTACTGTTGTGTTTCTACCCCCCCCCCCCCCTAACTCTTTGTGTGTTCCCGTCACACCTGTGTCCACTTAGGCCATGCCCAGAGGCAGTGCGTCGTTCTGCGAAAGTGGTCTTCATGAAGCACGTGCTCCCATGCCACCTCATGAGAGGTGGAAACGAACAAGAGGGAGGTATTCAACTCCTGGATTCCTGGTACCACCACTTCTGCCAAACTGCCACGACGTGTCTTCCGGAGTTCCCCTTTAACGTCACCCAAGGCACCCAAGTATTGACCTTGCGACATTGTGTGCATCTGTCAAGGTGACATGTCTCAACACCAGTCTGATAAAGGCGTGGGTTCGTATCCCACCGCTGCCACCATTTGTTATGTTTTGCCGTACTAGTAGCGTGTCCCACCAGGCATCGGATCCAGGATCACCGCCTGCTAGCTCCAGTCGACTACGGTTGACGAAGACGTTCCCCTTCCACTGAGAGCCATTCTCAGTCCCGCTCTATGTAAATAATGTAAATAATCATGTAACCATGTAAATACAGTTTTTTCCTTCACTTCCCCTACTCCCCGTCTCCGGCCCACGTTTCCTTCCTCCTTCGGCAATGCGGCGGTGATCCTGGATCCGATGCCTGGTGGGACACGCTACTAGTACGGCAAAACATAACAGTACGTTAAGAAGGATAAAATACTCATTATGTATCTCAGAATACTTGCTATCCCTGTTTTTCGGGGGGTTTTCTACTGACGTTGAGGACTTATTTTACTTTCTGTCATTCGTATTTATTTTGGCGACTTCTCCATGGGCAAACTTTTAGACCTTTGGGTAAGACCAATATGTCCTCCGTGCTTGTGGACGCGTTCGAGGGATAAGTGATGTTTTTAATTTCATTTCATTTCGCTTTATTTTTCGAGAACGTAAGTTGCATCCTAGAGAGATGCAAGGGCTAAAAGCTGCTAAAAAGCAGCTTGACGGGGCCCAAGCACCTCAAATGGCAGTACACGACAGAACGCAAAAAAAAAGGTTTACAAAGATATATAGGTTAGAAGAGGCAAACACAACGAAGCAAGTGACATATTGATTCAATACAATGAAAAACAATAGCAGTTTACAGACGCATGAAAACAAAGACGCATGAAAACAAAACAAAGCGGTCCTTAAATGGGCAGTATGTATGAGGAAATCTCTATAAGCAGGAGAAGAATGGTAAAAAAACCTCAAAATGCAAAAAACATACATATTGCCACCTAGTATTGCCAGGTGGCGCTTACGAAGTAGGACGACGACGAAGAAGTAGGGCTCGCGCCGTGTGGAATCTGTCGCTTTTGTTGCCCCAGCTTGCCTGGCCTTCCCTTTCATGCCTGCTAAGAAAGCCCCCTTCGTTAGCAAGTACGCTACAGTCTGGTGGAGGTGCGGGGTACCCGTGAGCCCATGCAAGAGACCCCTCCAGGCAGCCGTCGAGCCAGCCCTGTACCGCTTGACACCTCGGTACATCGCTTCAGCCGGAGGATCCAGGGACTGCCATTGGAGGTTGGACCATTAGAGAGCGGCGCCATGGCGAGAGCCGCTCCTCCTCCTCTGCAAACCGCTGCTGCCGCGCCATCCCACTACACCTTGCAGACTCCGCGGATTCCCAAGACGCTGCATAGGGAACTTTTTGAGGATGTGGAGGACTGGCTCCTTCACTTTGAACGCGTAGCTGCATTTAATCAATGGGACGACGCAGCCAAACTCCGGAACGTTTACTTCAGCCTCGAGTGTGGTGCTCGCACCTGGTTTGAGAACCGAGAGGACGTTTTAATCTCGTTGCATGAGTTCCGTCGTCGGCTGCTGGAGGCCTACACAAGCGCTGATCGTCGCGAACGAGCTGAGCGTGCGCTACAATCCCGCATCCAGCTGCCCAACGAAAGCGTTCAGATGTACGTCGAGGACATGACGCGCCTGTTCAGACGAGCTGACCCGGCCATGCCGGAAGAAAAGAAACTCCGGCATTTGATGCGTGGCGTCAAAGAGCAGCTTTTCGCAGGCCTCGTGCGCAGCCCACCATCGACCGTTGCTGCATTCCTTACAGAGGCCACAACGATGGAAAAGGTGCTGCAACAACGTTCTGCGACCTACGACCGGCCCGTGCATGCTGCTGCTGTCACCGCATCGTTTGCTACCTCCGGGAGCCACCCTGAGGATCTGCGCGAACTGATTCGCACCATCGTGCGTGAAGAGGTCCTGAAATCTTGCAGCCCTTCGCAGCCAGCGCTCGGTTCGATTTCTGCTCTTGTTCGCGAAGAGGTGCAACAGGCGTTCAGGGCTCCTGCTGTCGAAACACCTCCTCTACCAGGAGACTGTCACCGCCCCACCTATGCTGAAATTGCGAGGCGCCCGGCTGCGGTTTCGCCACCACCGTTTCCAGTAGTGCCTCCTGAGCCGCGGTCCTCAGTGCCACCAGTGCAGTATTTCGACGATCGCCGAGCGCCCTTGCGGAAGGCCGATGTCTGGCGCGCACCTGATAACCGGCCACTTTGCTCTCACTGCGGAGAACACGGACATCTCTACCGTCATTGCTCTTATCGGCGCCTCGGTCTGCAGGGCTTTCGAGCCGATTCGCCCAGACCCCGGTTTGGCCATCGGCCCCCTGCCATTGAAGACTTCCTAGCGGAACAGCGAATTTCAGCCCGCGCGCCGCATCAGCCGCGCTCATCGTCTCCGAGGCGCTCTGCCCCGAACCCCCACAGCTCCTCGCGAGCAGCACAGGGTCGCTCGCCCAGCCCTCGCCGGGAAAACTGAGACCAGCGACCTTCGGGGGCGAGGGCGCTGGGAGTCGCTGCGCTGAAGACCTCCCGCCGCCGCCGCTACGCTTCGACCGTGAACAGATAGCACCGTCATCTGACCAAGACAGCTGCGTTTCCTTGGATATACCTGTTCTTCTCGACGGTCACAGAGTCAGTGCATTAGTGGACACAGGGGCCGACTATTCAATTATGAGTGATAAATTGGCGACTCTTCTAAAAAAAGTGCTTACGCCTTGTTCTGTAGTGCATCTCCGTACTGCCGATGGTATTTGCACGGCTCGCGTTCAGATTCAGGGATCTACGTTCGTCGTCAGTTGTGTAGTTCTGTGCAATTGCCCCGCGATCTCATTATCGGCATTGACTTTCTGCGGGAGTATGGTGCTGTCATCGACCTCCGCCAACGAATCATCACCTTTTCGACCAGTAAAGCGACCCACCTCGCCGAATCTTGCCACCGCAGTGCCGCCCTTCGTGTTTCTGCAGACAGTGTCACGTTGCCGCCACGGAGCATTGTTTTGGTTGATGTCACCTGCAACGACTTGCATGACGCAGAAGCAGTCGCCGAGATAAACCGTTCACTCCTGCTTACTCAAGGCATCTGCGCCGCTCGCAGTCTACTGACGCTTCGTGGTGGCCGGTCTGCGGTCCTGGTCACTAATTTTTCTAATGAGTACCGGCACCTTTTTGCAGGAACTGCTATCGCTTCTTCCGAACCTGTTACCGATATTCCCGTTTGTTTTGCGTCCGCGGCAGCCGGCACTGACGAACCTTCCCTTGACAACGTCGACATAAACTGCCACCTGTTTCGGGAGCAACGACTGGCTTTGGAACAGCTGCTGAAGGAATACAAGTCGTGCTTCGCTTCCTACTCGAAGGTTCGTCAAACACCCATCACGCAGCACCGCATCATCACCTATGACGACGCTCGCCCTATACGACAGCAGCCTTATCGTGTGTCTGCTAAAGAACGGGCGGTTATCCAAACTCAGGTCCAGGAAATGCTTGACGATGGCGTTGTTCAGCCTTCCCAAAGCCCGTGGTCTTCACCGGTAGTCCTTTTTAAGAAGAAGGACGGCACTCTCCGGTTTTGTGTCGACTATCGCAAACTGAATAGTGTGACCAAAAAGGACGTCTACCCGTTGCCGCGCATTGACGACTCGCTGGATAGATTACGGCGCGCTAAGTACTTCTCATCCATTGACTTAAAGAGCGGCTATTGGCAAATTGAAGTAGACGAACGGGACCGCGAAAAAATACGCCTTTGTGACTCCAGATGGCCTCTATGAATTTAAAGTGCTTCCTTTCGGTTTGTGCTCCGCTCCGGCTACGTTCCAACGGATGATGGACACCGTCCTCACAGGCCTCAAGTGGCAAAGCTGTCTTGTTTACTTGGACGACGTCGTAGTTTTTTCGGAAACATTTGACCAACATCTCCAGCGCCTGCGGCCTGTCCTCGAAGCCCTCCGCTCGGCAGACCTTACCCTGAAGCCCCAGAAGTGTCATTTCGGTTACGAAGAGCTCAAATTTCTGGGTCACGTTGTGAGCGCTGAGGGAGTGCGGCCGGACCCCGAAAAGACTGCCGCCGTCGCACATTTTCCCGTTCCGACCGACAAGAAAGCTATCCAGCGCTTCCTGGGTCTCTGTGCGTATTATCGGCGGTTTATTGCGGACTTTTCCACGATTGCTGAGCCGTTGACGCGCCTCGCCAGGAATACCACTTCCTTTGTCTGGACCACTGAGCAACAGACCGCTTTCTCTACGCTCCGCCAGCGCCTTCAAACACCTCCCGTTCTTGCGCACTTCGACGAAGATGCCGATATCGAGGTCCACACCGACGCCAGTAACATCGGTCTTGGCGCGGTCCTTGTTCAACACCAAGAGGGCCTTGAGAGGGTTATCGCCTATGCTAGCCGTACTCTCTCCCGCGCCGAGAGCAATTACTCCACGTCTGAAAAAGAATGTCTTGCGGTCGTGTGGGCCACCATGAAGTTTCGCCCTTATCTTTACGGCCGCCCATTCAAAGTGGTCACCGATCACCACTGCCTATGCTGGCTGGCAAATTTGCGAGACCCATCTGGACGCCTGGCACGCTGGAGCTTACGGCTCCAGCAATTTGACATTACTATTGTCTACAAGTCCGGCCGCAGACACGAAGACGCCGACACACTGTCGCGTGCACCAGTTGATCCTGCCGACGCAGCGCCCGAGGACTACAGCGGCTTCCTTGGTACTCTCACCGCCTCCGACCTACTGACTCGGCAGAGGGCGGACTCGGACTTTCGCCCTCTCATTGACGCCCTTGAAGGTAGTGATACGGCTATACCTCGCCACTTCTCTCGACGTCTTGGCTCCTTCTGTTTGCGGCAAGGTCTCTTGTACAAGAAGAACTCGAGAGGCAACGATAGACCTTACCTTCTCGTCATTCCAGCCGACCTCCGATCTGACGTTCTTTTCGCCTGGCACGATGAGCCCACGTCTGGCCACTTGGGCTTTTCACGTACGCTCGCCAGAGTGCGGAACATGTGTTACTGGCCTGGGCTTTCTGCTGATGTCAAACGATACGTTAAAAGCTGCCGAGAATGCCAGCGCCGGAAAACGCCACCACTTAAGGCGGCGGGTTTTCTCAAGCCCGTTACTGCCCCTCGCGCTCCGTTCGACCAGATCGGCATGGACATCCTCAGCCCTTTCCCTTTGTCGCAGGGCGGCAATAAGTGGATCATAGTCGCTACCGACTATTTGACTCGCTACGCCGAGACCAAGGCGATCCCTCGTGGCACAGCTTCAGAAGTCGCAGAGTTTTTCATGCACAACATCGTCCTGCGACATGGCGCTCCTTCGCACGTGATTACAGACAGAGAGACGGCGTTTACAGCGCAGCTAATCGACCACATCTTTCGGCTGAGCTGCACAACACACCGCAAGACCACGGCCTACCATCCGCAGAGCAATGGCTTGACCGAACGATTAAACCGGACCCTTGCGGACATGTTGTCCATGTACGTAGATGTCCAACACAAAACTTGGGATGAGGTCCTGCCGTATGTCACTTTTGCCTACAACACCGCCCTGCAGGAAACTACGCGCTTCTCCCCGTTTCGCCTTGTGTACGAACGCGAAGTCCAGAGCATGCTTGATGCCATGCTCCCGTGCCCAGAGGATGACCAACTCGCCCCAGACGCCGAACAGTTTGTCCAACGTGCTGAAGAAGCCCGTCAGCTGGCCCGCGTGCACATCGGGCAATAGCAGAGCTCGGATGCGCGCCGTTACAACCTTCGCCACCGACACGTAGACTACAAACCCGGTGACCAAGTCTGGGTGTGGACTCCTGTTCGTCGCCAAGGCTTGTGTGAGAAACTGCTCTGCCGCTATTTTGGCCCTTACAGAGTGGTACGGCGTGTGAGTTAGGTTAACTATGAAGTGGTTCCGGACGGTGCTGCGCAACCGCGACGCCGACAGCCCGACTCTGACATTGTGCACGTTGTGCGGCTTAAGCCGTACTATACACGGTAACGCAACCGTGCTGATGTTTTCGCGCCCTTCAGTTGCGACACTTTGCTTGTTTTTTGTTTATTTTTTTGTTTCACCCTTACGTCGACAGCGACAGCGCTCTTTTTTTCCTTTTTTTTTCTTCATAAGGGGGGAATAATGCCACCTAGTATTGCCAGGTGGCGCATACGAAGTAGGACGAAGAAGTAGGGCTCGCGCCGAAGAAGTAGGGCTCGCGCCGTGTGGAATCTGTCGCTTTTGTTGCCATAGCTTGCCTGGCCTTCCCTTTCGTGCCTGCTAATAAAGCCCCCTTCGTCAGCAAGTACGCTACAATATGTTCAAAACGAATTATTTTATAATTAATAAAGGCACTTCGTGATGGAGAGAGATAAGGAAGGTTTGCAATGTAGCGGATCATTTTCTTCTGCAGAACCTGTATTTTTATCACATTTGTTTTTGTGGTAGTTGCCCAAACAGAGTTACAGTAATTCAAAACGGAACCGAAAAGAGCATGATAAATTTGAATTTTCACGTGAGTGGGAAGAAGCCATCGACATCGTGATAGAACACCTGCTACTGAAGAGAGCTTTTTACAAATATTTTCCACATGCTGATCCCAGCTGAGATGCGACGAGAAAGTAACTCCAAGGATTTTGTGGTTGTCAACAATTTTAATTTCTTGACCTGCGTATTTAGGAGCGCGTTGTAGTTCGAATGGCTTGTTCCTTGCACGAAAAATTATTATTTTAGTCTTTGTAGGGTTTACTTGGAGGCAATTAGAAGAGGACCAGTTTTCTAGTTTCGTAAGGATTACATTGCACTCTTCTATTAACTTGTTTATGTCGTGACCAGATATAAGTATACTGCTATCATCGGCGTATATGATAAATTTCGCTTTATCATGAATGTGCACAATGTCATTTATATAGATGTTAAAAAGCAACGGGCCCAGAATGCTGCCTTGAGGCACACCATTTTGTACCGCCAGAAAAGAAGACTGATGCTTGTCGATATAGACGGACTGTTGTCGATTTTGTAGGTATGATTTGATCAGGTCTAAAGGTGTTCCACGGACTCCGTTTTGAGAAAGTTTATGTGTTAAAATTTCATGGTTTATGGAATCGAAAGCCTTACTAAAATCAATGAAGAGTCCGAGAGTGAGAATACCCGCTTCAATGTTTTGCAGGACAAATTCCTTCGCTGATAACAGTGCTAATTCTGTTGAGTTGCCTTTTCGGAAGCCAAATTGAGCCTCAGACAGGATTTTTTTTACAGTAAAAACGTTCACTAGACGGGAAAACATTACTTTTTCCAAGCCCTTTGAAAAGACTGGAATCGCAGATATTGGTCTATAATTGGACACTATATCTTTATCTCCACCTTTAAACAGAACTGTCACTCTTGCTTTCTTCATTCCTTCCGGGTAAACTCCCATTTCAATTACCAAATTGAAGATGTATGCAAGCACGGGTGCTATAAAGCATAGTACATATTTGACTGGTTTTATCTGAATATTGTCAACACCTAAGGCTTTGCTATTATTTAAATTCATAAAGGTTGTACATACTTCGGTCTCGTTGGTGGGCTCAAGGAAAAGGCTTTCGAAAAGGCTACAAGATGAAGGAACTTCAGGTAGATGCGTCATAGGTAAATGGGTACCCGTACGGAAATGTCATATCTGGTTTGATATGAAAAAATCCAGATATGAACAAATAGGGAATTGGGCATATAAGGTCTTATATGAATATACGGGCGTATATAGCCTGATATGCCCAATTCCCTATATACCATTATCTGAATGGAACTCATATAAGGAAATATATGTATATATGGTCGTATATGTCCTGATATGCCCAATTCCCTATATATCCATATCATGACTGAACTCATATATGACAATATATGAATATATCTGGCATATATGGCCTGATATGCCCAATTCCCTATATATTCATATCATGATGGAACTCATATAAGGATATATCTGGCATATATGGCCTGATATGCCCAATTCCCTATATATCCATATCATGATTTAACTCATATATGGATATATCTGGCATATATGGCCTGATATGCCCCATTCCCTATATATCCATATCATGATTGAACTCATATATGGAAATATATGTATATATGGTCCTTATATAGCCAGATATGTTCTATCCTTATATGACCATATCTGATGGAGCCCATATATGGTATTTCTATATATGGTCTTTATATACCCAGATACGGCCAAATCCGTATATAGCCATATCTGCGAACAGTCATATATGGATGAATATACTTATATGGGCCATATATGGCCAAATATAGATAAATCTGTATATGTCCATATTTGGCTGGAGCTTATATATGGAGCTAGTTCTATATATGAACATATACTGACAGATCTGCACATAACCTTATATACTTTTGGTTAAATGTTGAGGGGAAATTTCCCCTAAGGTGGAGCAGACTTCCATTAAGCTATTAATTACTTAACTATTCTCATTCGAGTTCTGTACTGCTCGCTCTCAGTGAATGCCTGCAACAGTGACGCGGCCTTCTATCACATTAGCCAATAAAGAGTGAGCCTGGGGCGTGGCGTCTCCAAACAGTGATGGAGGGTGGCCAAACAAAAGATGTAATGAAATTAGTTGCAACCATTGCAGAATGCTGTCATACATATGCCGTTATCGCCACATGCAGACGTAAGCGACTGTGCAGTACGTCCTTACCGCTACTACTTCAGATATGTAATACAGCTTAAATTTTTGACGCAGATTTTTATTTTAAAACTTTGAGAGAACATTGGTGCTGTGTAGGGGGGTTATACAGGATGGTTAACATTATGTAAGCGATAAGCCTGATTTAATAGACGATTAATTAACTAACTTTAACTAATGAACATTTCATTTTGATTCTAAGGGGCAATATTATGTTGCCAAATTAAAGGCCGTCATCGGAAAAGGTGAGCCCAGTTTCTAACTTTTTTTTAATTGGTATAGGGGTTTGAAATATCGAGCGCTAGATTTTGCGCATTTCAAAGCTCGCTGAGTTGGTTTACCCGCATTGAAAATGCATAAAACTGTCGGTCACTGTGTGACGGTGTCCGTGTCACACAAACACGGACACCGTTTGTGTATTTTGTGATGTAGAAAAAGTTTCTTTGAATTCGGCGACGATACGACGCGCAGCGACGCGTTTATGAATATCCGAAGCGGACAAGGCAATTCACTGAGCTTGCAAGTGTGTATGTTCAGTATTTCGAACCACATTAACGATTACGAAAATTTAAAAGCTAAGGTTCTTTTTTTACTGACGGCCTTCATTTTCGCGATACAGACTTACGCCCCAAAATCAAAATTATGAAACCTGATTAGTTAAATATAATTAATCATTTTTCAGATTATTGAGCTCTATTACGTACATAATTCCCGTCTTGCTGTACGGTCCACCTTCACTGTCCAAACCGACATATCTCTCGCACTTTGTAAAATAAAAATCTGTAAACGTTAAAAATGTCATCCAATACATCTCTAAGTGCTGCTTTAAATTGAAAAACCACTCGGTTTTATGCTGCTCTAAAGCTCCTGATAATCATATAGCATAGGTAACACAAGTAACACAATTACCACACAGAAATTGCGCAGGAAATTTTATTGGGGTACATTTAATGCTCTTGTGGTTCTATAGTTCTGTATGCTTCTTATCGTCGATGCTTTTCTTTCTCGCTCCTTATTTCGCTGAGTTTAGTGCCCACGGCCAGCAACAGCAGCTTTCCGGAGAGCTCCCGCCCCTTCTTGGTCGGCAGGGCCGTTGTGTAGGCTGCGTGGGAGATAATTTAGAGCGATCATGATATAAATCTGCGCAGAACTTGTGCACATGGCCACAGTAGCATAAGTTGAAGAATTATGCACTGAATCCGAGAAACCCTACCGTAAAATCCATTGTGGGATATTAAAGGTGCCCTGCGACGTACATAAAGCATGGGTTCTTTAATCTTTGTATGCAGAGTAAGGGACATTGTGAGTCCTGAACGCGCAATGAGATCACCGAAATCATAATATTTGATATTTTAATCTTCGCTAGAAATGCTTGTTTCGAGCCGATGGTGTCGCAACGCGGCGGCCATTTGCGGCAGCGGAAATGAGGTGGCATCTAGATAGAGTGCTGCCTTTCTCATTGATTGGGCGTCCAGTTTGCATATTGTTCCTTCATACTTGTGAATGGATCCAAAATATTATGTCTCTGAGTACTGTAAGCTTTTTCGCATGCCACAAAAACTGGAAAGAAGCAGGGAAAGCAAACGAAAACTAACAAGAATACAGCTAGGGGTGACAATTTCCATTCCATTTCAAACCTTCCTGGCGGCCAGCGCTGTTCAAAAAACGTTGGCTCAGACCAGCAAGCGCGCGCGTCGAGACCGGCCGTGACCATACCAAGCGAAAAAAAAAGCCAGTCGATACACCTTGCCCAAAACGTGAAGAGAAAGGCCGGACAGGAGACGGGAGTCGAGTTTGGGGGGGGGGGGGGGGGGGGCTACCGCTGACAGCCTTACAGTCCGACTAAAAAAGAAACTTCGGGGAGCTTCCTTTGTCGTTAGTCACCCCTGCCCTTACTAGGGCGTCGCGTACACGGGGGGAAGACGCCGTCAAAATGCGCGGCTGTCTACAGCCCCGACAAAGCAACAACTGCATGCACGCTTCCGCTGCGTGGGCGCTAGGCGCGGTTCTGATTTGTAGCGCCCAATCTCGGCACTGGGTGAGTGAAATGGGAGAGTGAAATGCGTTTTCTTCTGAGCTTTTCATTTCGATTTTTCAGAGTGGAATAACTTTCGCTTGCATGCTCCGATTTTAATAATTCTTTTTGCTCTGGTCTCTGGAACGCATGATGAATCTATTTAATAATATTAACTGGTACAGAGCAAATCATCGCGATGCCCCTTTAAAAGCTTAGCCTCATGCTTTTTTTTTTCGGGCTTTACCATTAAAGTTTCCTGGCACAACCACGAGCGGAAACAGGTATACGCCAATTGTTTCTGAAACACGTTCGTTCGCACTAACCACCCGAAATAAAACGCGTACCAGCTCTTCATTCCACTGCTCCTGCTTAGCTGTAGAGCGCAAGCCTTGTGTCAAATGTAATGGGGCCATTGTAGCCTAATTGGATACGCAGAACGCAGCAATGCTGATCCCGTGTTAAAATAGAATTAGCACTATTACTTACGACAATGAAAAGGGTTCAGTTACTGACACGTGCATATGACAGAAACCATGACAGGTTGTTGTCTACGTCTCGTTACTTAGAAAAAACATCCCTAACTAGCCCCGCAATGTGCTTAGCGAGGTTAGTCTATGTTTTTTGCGTTACACAATTCATATCATGCACTTGAACTACCGCTGGCAGGAACGCAACTCGGTGGCGGTAAAAATTTCGCTACTGAAAAATGAGAGATTACTCTTCGACTGCACATAGAAATAAATCATGCATTATGATACCATTTAGCTTAATTTATAGCCCTATCATCGAAAACTGCCGACGGCACTGACAAAGGTAGCCAACAAAGCAATACGGGAAAAACAGTAAATGGTTGTTCACGCTTACCTGAAATATTGATGATTGCAGGTTCACAGAAACCTTGGTATTTCCCGCTCACTTGCACCCTGGATCCTTCCGATGGCTCATCATCCCATGCATGCTTGGCGCAGGTCATTTTAACGACGTCAAAAGTGTCTTCTTCCTCAAAACGCACAAGTGTGGCGCTGTACAATGATTTCAAAGGGAAAACAAGTGGATGCAACAACGGGTATAACCGGAAATTGCTCGCCCGGCACGAAAGTGCGTAGCACACTGCAGAGTCCGGCTTCTAGCTCTGTGCAACAGACGACAGTCAAGGGTGGCGCCACCAATGCCTTCCTTAGCAGATATCTGTGCATATCTGTGCATGTCAGATATCGGCACCTGCGCACGGGCGCTCGCGCGCGCGTCAGAAGCGGGGTCCGGTTTACAACAATGGGAGGACCGCGGGGGCTGTCGGGGACTCTTTTTTCTTCATGGCTTGAAGCTCTCCTCCCCTAAATTTTCTTGGAATCCTTGCAGCTCCCCGACCATCTCTTGTTCACGGCTTGACATTTTTTTCAGTCGGCTCCCGAGGGAGAGCCAGCCAGCACCAGGAGCATGGAGGTTCATGCCACTTTTCGACGCCCGTCGCGGTGCGTGCTGGGCGCGCAGGCGCTTCGCGTGTATCTTTATCAAAATAAATATAACTAACGATACCCCTGCTGCGTCGTGTTTTCGGATCACTCTGTAGGACGTATTATGTAAACTGAACCGAATAAATATTTCGTCCTATCTACTGAAAGAGAGAGAGGCTTGATTGAGACCTGTTATATTCGAAGTGATTGTTAAAGCGAATTTCGAAAATCGCTAGCTCTCTGCTCCTTGTGCTGGAGACTGCGCAATGAATTCGACCATACATCACGTCAGATACATCACAAAGGTCCCAATCGCCTTTCCTAGAGATTGATACGATGCGCAGCTTGACGTTTGCATTCGCTCGCAGATTTAGCATCTGCTTGTTCCGCAGATTCGGCACCCCATGCGTGAGCGGTCTTCTCTTCTTGAATGCCTATACTAGCTGCCCGTTGTGGCACATAATCACGTCATTTTACATGTTTGTTGCTTTAGGACAGGGTGGATTACGGGAACATTTCAGCTGGTTATCAAAGGTAACGGCGCGCCTTCTCTATCAAATATGTAGCTAGTCAAACGGCAATTTCCGTTTTGGACAAATAGGTTTCATGAGTTTTTTGCACACATAAATGATGTTGTGAAGGTGCGGTTTCACAATTTATATTAAGAAATGATTAGCGGTACACCACAGCGGTTTCTGTATGCAAGTTATTCGGCCAAGCGGCCGTATAGTGTGATGGAATTATCACCGTTAATTTCCTAACAAACCTCTTAAAATTCTAATTACTTGTTGAGGCTTAAGTGCTTGTTTTTGTGAAAACACAGGCAGTCATTGTGTTAGGGCGTTATCTTTGCCTGAATTTTTCAAAAAACGACGGCGTTCTGAGGTATCTTCCATGTACGGTTAAATCGAGGTGATTACGACCTGACTAGAGTGACCAAGGGCGCCAAACTTTTTCCTGGTGTGATGACCAGGTGCATCTCGTGATGTTTCTTCGATTTCTCTTGCCTAGAATGAAAGAAAACACTTTTCAGCTTCATCTAGTGCTCTTCGTCATGAACACACAAAACTCGGCAACAAATGCCCTCTACCAGGGAACAGCAGTTAGCATACTTCATTGGAAAAATTAGATCGCTGGTATATACTGTTTTGCATGCATAATTGCACGGATTGGGTCGGATTTTTTTTTTTTTAGGGGGGGGGGATTTGTGAGCGCTGTACTCCATTGCAGCACACAACAACATGTTGTAGTTATTTAAGGAGAAGCAGAAGGCTGCAACGGCTATAAGAACCGAATCGCCTGATCTGAGGGTCGCTTTTCACTCCAAAGTTGAAGACGGGGATTGTCATCATCGTCATCCGTGATCAATTTTACAAGACAAAGAACCCTCCCATCGACCACCGATTAGCTGTTGTTGAATTCATTCGGGCAAGGTCAGGCTACCCTTGTTTTTTGTCACATCTGCTCATCAGACATTCCATAAGCTTTGACTGTGACTCGCTGCCCTTGGAGTCCACTCTGCCACTCTAAACGCCGACCTTTGTTCGGCTCGTTACTTGGCCACCCTAAGCTCATTTTTCCGCATTTTGTTAGTGCTAAGATATGGATGACACCAGTTTGTTCTGTAATACTCTAATCGCTCCCCTTGACGTTATCGCTAGTATTTTCCTTGCCATGCCCAATGCGTGCTACACGGCTGCTTCAAAATCCCGTCGAACCGATCGCCACTCGCGTCGACAAAGCTTTGCGGAAAATGGGAAAAAGATATCTTAGCGGAAAGTTGAGCACTCATACCCCTGTTACACGGGCGTTTTCAACGGCAGTTCAGTTGACCGTCAGTTCAACTGAACGGCAGTTAGCAGTGTTACACGGCAGCGCTAACTGCCGTTCAAATCTCAACGGCAGTTGACTTCGACTGAGATCGGGGGTCGGGTCCCAGTTGAACGGCCAACTGACAAGATGGCGTCCAACGGATAACAAAATTTCCCGTAGTGGATTGCCTTGGCTCAGTGTACTGCGGCATGCGCAAAGCAGCAGACTGAGAAAACACTCCAAATAAAACTGGAGACGCTGTAAACACAGGTAGACATAGCGCGTGCGTCGAGCAGTCGAAGCGAGGAAACAGAAAAACGACGACTACCAGCGACCCGATCCACATCGGATAGCCTTGGCTACGAACCGACATCGTCACGCAAATTTCGCCCAAAAGCAAAAAAATACACAAAATTTGCCGCTATAGAAAAGAATATCTACAAGACAATCATTTACTACACACACAAAAAAAAAATGTATGCTCTGTTTTTCTTTATTTTCACTCCGCTCTAGATGAAACATCACGTGGTTAGTATGCTAACTGAACTGAATGCAAAGTGCTCGTGTAACAGCAAGCGAATCCAGTTGAGTTCAACGACAGTTGAGATACCCAACTGAGGGTTAACTGAACTGCCGTTGAAAACGCCCGTGTAACACGGGTATCAGAGGCTCTTCGGCGTCCGGCCGACATTCGACGGTTTCAAATGCTTAGGAAATGCGAACGGAGACCCCCCCCTGTCATTGGCGGTGGCCGTTATCTTGCCTCAGAGCCGCGTCCCGCAACTGCTTCGGCCCTCTTGATTTCGACATCTGCTGCTGACTTGTTTCTTCTCCTCTTTGTTTAGCACACTGCTTGCGTTGTCGCTAATTTAGTGCTTCAAGTTAATGACTCGTCATTCAGCATTTACAGCGTGTGCGTGAAATTTCAGCGGGAATACACAAATGTCGACTGCACTGCAGTACCACCGTTGCCTGTGATCGTTTGTATGGCATAAAACGCAAGCTATGTTGAATATTCTCTTTCTGATGCGCGCATTGTAACTATACAATTGTTTACACAGCATGATCACTGCAAGAAGACCGGATGATTGCGACGAAACACTTGATAGCCGGAGAACTGGCGCTTCTCGGTCGTGGCAGATCCGCTTTCTTCCATACCACAAATACTCGGTGCTGAACTGCTTTATCCAGAAGCATGTTCGACGATTGATCGCATCAACGAAAAGGATCTCATTTGTTATCCACGAGCGGCGCCAGTGGTCGACTGTTGACGGCTCCCTAAAGCAATGCTTGGCATGCCGGGTGACACCGGCACTTCCCGCTCGTTCTATTCGTCCTGCGATATCAGCAATCCTCCGTTAAGGGTTACAGTTTCCAAAACTTCACTTGTGACAATTTGCATTCGGCAAAACTTGTGTATTCACACATCACAAAAGCCGAGACCACATACGCGAACAATGCGGACTAGCGCTTATTCGTCGAAAGCAAGGGTCTCATCGAAGCAGCTCATGACGGCGCTGGAGAGCTCGGAAAGCGCCGTGATATGTTCTGGTTGCGTGCACAATGGACTTCAATTCAAGAGACAAAAGCTATCTTTCTCTGATTTAGTATTTTTTGCGGTAATATGGGGAGTCATCATACTAAGAAGCAAACATAATGAGCGTGAGCGTCAGGTTCATTATAAGGTTCAGGCTTTACAATCCAGCCGGAATGAAACGCGAACACGCATATCGCCTTCTTTTTCTACATTGCAGAGAGGTATTCACTTGCAGCCACACTCTAAGAAAAAAGGGTGTAAGAAGGGTGCATCTTCACGACTTATGCTATCTGAAGGCGCATGGACTAAAGAAGCACTTTGCAGAGTGCATCGTTACACCCGTGTGGAGGTGGTGGAGGCCGTTAGTCTCTTTCAGAAAACTTACCCCCTTTTTTACTCTTCAAACCAGCTGTGTTCCCTCTGCGCGAAGACGCTGTACAGCAAAGTATGCAGCCCTCACCGCCTCCCCTCCCTCTCGAAGATGGCCCTCTCCCGAAAGCGGGGTGGCGGGGTTATTTTGAGGACAATAGTTAAAAGCTACGCTGGCTCACGCTCCCCCACTGCATTGATCCTTTCACCCGCGCTGGCGACACTGACCGCGCCTCCTCGCTTCTTCAAGGGACCAGAAGCTATTTCTTCGAGGAACACGTACAGCGGTCTTCTGCCCATCTCCGCCTGACATGGTCGGCAATAATGGCGGACGAAGCGGCTTGGCGGATGCACAGAACGTTACTGAAAAAAGGTGCATTGGCCGCGATCGGCCACGACAACCATCACGCATGCAAACATGCTCTTGGTTGCTAACGACCAAAATAATCACTAATATTCGCTGCATGTGCTTTCATACCCATCATTGGATATCATTTTAAAAAAGAAGTAAGTCAGCAAAGACAGACGGCATGATCGGTGCTGTGTTACTCCTCTGACCAATCGCAGCTCTGAACGAAATCAACAGTTTAGCGCTTCAACACACCAGAGGCATGAAAATTATTGCGCTTATAATTTAGGCTTGTGGTTAAGCTTTTATTAAAGAGGTAATAAAAGCTTTAAAAGGAACAGTTTTGCTTCACAGCCAGCGTAAGCTCTATTAGTCCACGCTGTTCTTCATTTTCTAATAGCGTACGATAAGCACCAGGGCGGTTAATTCCCTCCGTACAATTTCGAAAAGCGTGCACTGCTTTTCGAATAACCCCTCGTTGTGGCACATGTTCCTGAGCAAATAACAGACGAATAACAGAAAGGGTTCAGGTTAACATGCATACAAGTTAATAAATCAAAATCAGACGAACGAGCGAGATTGTTGACGCTGTAATTTTATATTAGCTGAAGATGCAATGTAACGCAAATCCCGAATAAATTGCACTCTCATATTTCTGCTCCATTTCAACAACAAAAAAGAGCCCTACTCGCTGATAAACGCGTGATCTTCACCACTAATACTGACAACGCTGAAAAACAAAAATGCAAGAAACTAGGGAAGGAATAATTCTGCATCTGAACTGAGTTGTGAACGTGGCCTGACCATTCCATATATATAGGTACATTTTTGTTTAGAGCACTTTTACCAAGACACGAGCCAGGCCTCAGAGTCGCACTTTTGCTGGTCTACTATGAGATCACCAGCATTTGTACATCTGCTCGGAAACTCCTCAACGCAGTGTAAAAGACATTTCTGCGTTTCCTTTCCAACAAGTGTACGAATCCTTTCTCTCGGCACAAGATAGCGAAGCCCATAGTAATCAGTTTTCGAGATAGCTGCATTTCCTGATCATGTTTTGGCGCGTACAAGTGTTTCACATAGAAGCAATTCAATTTCAGCTTATTTTAAATTGATAAACAGGGAGCGAGGTGACCAACGCGATTTAAGTCTATTCGAACTTCTCTTGCGTATGAAATTGTGCTGCACGCCTACAAGAGCTGAAATTAGCTTAAACTCAGTGTACGTGTGCGTAACTTTTAGCTTTTAGGTTGTTCCGCGCAGCTTTCATGCAGTCAAGTATAGTACTGATATTCAGAAATGAAGTTGACTGCCTCCAATGTTTTTTTTTTTTTTCGAACTGTAGCGCTATGGAAGCATCGAATTCCGCAACAAACCGGGTGCCAGAGTAAACAGTAATCAAGGCGCTTATATTGAGGCAGTGCATTGTGAATTCTTATGGAATGGTTCATGCGTCAAGAAATAACTCTTTCTTTTAGAGGCTAATGATAAGCACTAAACAGTACATTGCACTAGATAGACGCTGCCCGAAGACCCAAGCTCGAAAATAAATGAAACTACGGCGTATAAACCGGCAGGTTTTCCTTCATCATCGTAAGTTGCTTCGAATGACTGAGACTTTTGTCTTGTATGCACAAATAAAACTGAGCTAAAGGACACATTGTATCGCACTGACGAACCAATCTTTAACAAAAGCATAAATTCAGCGGTGGCAACTGCCTATATTGAATAAAATGAAAGCGCGTATAATAGACGGAATCGCCCGAATAACCAGTCGGTTGAAGCGTCTTAACGGATGCTTGCTGGCATAGCGCTGGCAGTGCTCCATTTCTGCTCTGTTGACCCATTTTGAAAATATTTTGAGAACTTCGCGAACACTGGAACGATGAGAGGTGAGAACTGCTGCATCAGCAGTTGTCGACTGTCGTTTGAAGCCCTCTTCTGCGCCATCTTCCTCAAATGTTGTGAATCCCCTTTGTTTGCCTGACGCTTCTGATCACTCGATGCGGCTTTATTAAATCAATATTTCTACAGCTATATCTATTTCGATTGAGTCAAACTATTTTTGAACAGAGCGGTTTTTCTTTCTTCGGATTCTCCTCACACGTGCGGCCCCATAAGCACAAAAGAAAGTTGAAATTTCTCGCAGCAATATCACGCGGCAATATCAGTATTTAAAACTGTTACTGTGCCTGACATTGAATCAATAATGCTGCAGCATTTACATCGCTTTTTTAGCCGGTTCTATGACTGATTTAGAAGTACAGGAAGGGCAGTTTATTGATATATATTTCGCAGTGCCTTCTGTACGCGGTAGTAAATGAGAGCTGACGAGAACTTCCGAATGATGCTCGTAACTTTAAGCTGCAGCTGCTCTGAAAACTATTCTGTTCCATACGCCACACATTTACGGCAGCATCTGCGTAATTCATACTGCGTAATAGCTGGCTGCATTAAAAGCTTCAAAGGGATACTGCAAGGACTGACAAGACGAGTCTCGCCGCGCTCGTTGTCTCCGATAACGGAAGAGTTGTGCGCACGCCGAAAGCGCGGAAAAATACGTGCCACAAGGGCAGAGAGGCGCATGCAAAAATAATAAGCTACCAGCACATTGCAAGGACCAAAGGTTGTCGCCCGCACGCGGGCGGCTTGACCTTGGGACACTACTGGGAACGCAGACGTTCTTTCAGTCAGCGGAGAAAAGGAAAAGAGGGGAAGCGCGGGGTCCGGCGGAACGAAAGAAAGGCACGAAGCATGGAGGAAGGAAAACCTCCTCTGTAATTCCTCTATGGTGCGAAGCAAGCTTTGGAAGCGATGGCTGGCGATGGGTTGTAGTTTCTCGTGGTTTTTTCCCTTCTCTCTCTTCAGGTCACGTGCCTGTCTATTTGGATTGGCCGCTCGCGTAGAGTCGAAGACGAAGCCGCTGTTTACTGCGCCTGGGTGCCGTCGTGCAAGTCGCGACGCGCATTCCTCTTTTCATCTTGTAGTACGGGCCTGTGTGCGTTTAGGTTCTGTTCAGCGATTACTTCATCGTGCAAGCTTCATCGATGTGTGACTCTGCAGTGGGCGACATCTTCGCGAAAGAGTCAACGTCTGAAAGAAACAGCGCACGCCAGATCGTCGCGGCGCCCTCATCGTACGGATTCTTTGCGCCCAATTTCAACCGTACAAGTAAGTGGCATTTTCGTTTGGTCATACGGGTTGTTTCCTGCCATCAAGTTATGGTGTGTTCAGTACAGATTTTTTTATCATTGATTGTGTGCGCGAGCCGCTGCTTGTTGCTATTTTCTTGTTTTGAGCCGGTCGCGTGCGGCCGGAGGGAGCCTATCGTGTACAACGCACGATCGCAGCGGCGCAATCTGCCGGCGTCTTTCTCATGCTTTCTTTCGCTGCAGGCCCTGATCCTTCGTCTGCCGTGCGAAAGAACATTGCCGGTCGTCTCTTCAACGCCAAGTATTTGTCCCTGCTCACGACCATTCAGTAAGGTAAGTCCAAGCCGCAGTCTCCGTTCAGAAAGGGGCGAGTAAATTAGGGTGCGCGCTTCTGTGGCACGTACTGCGCGCAGTGCTCACATCTACTGCAGCACTGTATATGTGATTCTTATTGGACCATAATCCCTTTATAATTTTAGCGCTGCAAGGCAACTCCTTCTGCCAGGCCGCTTTTTTTTTTTTTTTGCGAATGGTCGGCGTCAATTTTTTTTTCTTTATCACGGACTAGCAAGCAAACGATAAAACAGTAAACGTGAAATTTATTTATGCATAGGCACGAAATTAGCAGCTCATTTGTGCTCTGCGCTTCCTGGCATGCGGCCGTTTTCGCTTACACCTTGCAATATTTTTGCTAACCCAGAATGTGACTTATCATGCCAGCAGTTTTACTGCATTCGAATGGCAAGATGCGCTTGCTAATGGTGTTAAGTTGATATGTAACTGGCTCTTCACTCAGGCTGAGAACTAATAGAGAAAAGTGAACTTGTTTAGTTCTTTTTACTAGTGAAAAGGTCGGGGCTAGTTGGTGGCCAAACATTAGCTCACAAAAGCGTACAGTCTATGTCACCTCTTTTTGTGCTCTTGTATTCTCTTGTGAAAGAGGGAGACTTTAGGTTTGATGTCGCTCTAAGAGGTTGAATAGAAGAATACGCTAGTATCTAAGCTTTTCTGTTTAGAACAATAAGGATTTTGGTTGCACTGCTGTAATCTGTCAACGAAAAAAAAATTCTGTAATGAATACTGTCAATCTCGAAAGCAGTAGCAGTATAGTTTTCTTTTTTCTGCAGTGGCTGTTAGAAAATATGTTAATTATGTTAGGCACTTAGTGGCAATTCACTGGTAATAGGCCATTGTGCTGTGGAAGTTTGTGTAGGCTTACTGTGCCAGTGCATTGCGTCAATTATGCCTCTTATAAATATGTGGCAAGTGCTGTAATGGATAAAATTTGGAATAAAAAGTTGTTTGTTATTTTCAAAATATTCCTGTAGTTTTTTGAGCATGTGTGCTGCCATTACGTGGTTTAATGAGCATATAAGTTATCACTAACCATTACACTAACGCTATAAATGACGCCTCTATTGCAGTGCACCTGGGAGAAGGAGGGATGCAAAGGTGCACAACCATTGTCACTCCTAGCACCGAAGTTCAGCCTGGATTCTTCAAAACCGTACAAGTGGCCGGGACTAGATGTGTGTGGTATGTATGTTTTTATGTAATTGGGACATTGTTGCAAGTTCATCATCACTTGATGTCCATCCGTGAACATAGTATGCTATGTTGCACAGCTGCAGCCATTCTATTACAGAGATTTTAGAGCTTTTCAATGTTTTCGAGGACTTAGTTCTGGAAGAATTTCTGAATAATGGTTTGATTAATTGTGACCACTTTTTATGGCATGAAGTATAAATGCAGTTTTTTTTCTGCAATAGTAGGCTGGGCTTCAGCAAAGATTTCATATTGAATTAGTTTGAGAGGCGCTGCCTACAATCCATGTTGCTGACGTCAGAAAAAAATGACACAATTATGGTAATGCTTGGCAGGGTGGCATGCTACCAAGCTAATATGACTAGCACCGTTTATGCATGTGAAGCTTAATGTGATATGCAGCTACGTGAGGCTGTTAATCTTCTTTGCACTGTTCACACTTTCTTTTTGAGTAGGAAGGTGCTGTTCACTGATGTGAATAATTTCCAACAACTCACATGAATCCATATTAGTTTTATTTCACATCGGAGTGAACTTAAAATTTAATTAAGCTCACGTTCCCTGCATGTGACAGCAGATATGGAAGGCAACTGTTTTAATAGCCATTCTTGAATGCTGTCAGTCAGTGTTTACAATTTCATTATGCTAAGCATCTGAAAAGATGTGTAAAGGTAACATTCTATTGTGCCAGCAAAATGTAATTCATGAGAATTACTGCTGCTGCATATGCTGCAAGCATTGGATGAAGCAGCACTGTCTAAATAAAAAGACGAGATTTGTAATTTCCTCAAGCAAAAATAGTGCTTTAGAAGGAGACTGTTCTATGCTGCTTGTGTAGTTAATGTAGTCTGTCAGTGAAGGCCAGTCCATAACCAAAGCTTTTTGCACAGGCATAATGTAGAGGTGTAGTATGAAACAGGCTATGAACGTGAATAAAAAGTATCTGTATTATAATGTGGTCCAAATAATTTTTTGGGTATGACGTTACCTCATGCATGGAGACAATTCTTTAGATGTGTAAGTTGCCCTTGCTATTATTTCACATTTAGCCGAAAGCTTTTCTTTGTTTTCCAGGAGTGGTACACTAAGATTTATAGTGCATAGCCTTTGTGCATAGGCCTTTCACCAGGTATTTAAACTGTATCGAAAGGCTGTGACAATGGAATGCACCCAAAAATGCCATCACAGGGACAAGCTTCCTGCTGTTTGCTAATTGGAAATGAATTCACAGGTAATATATGCAGGGAAAATTACAGTTGGAAGTATCACTCATTGATGCTCAGATAATCACCTACACTTCCCTTTTAGGAAGAAAATTCACTGTATGGGCAACGAAACATATAATGGCATCAGAGACCAGAGACATATTGTTAGCAAGGGCTGCATGAAACCTTAACCACTCTAGATACGGAGAAATAAAAACACGAGAATGGAGGGAAGGGTTTGTTAAACGGCATTTCATTTTAGTATCACCTTTTAGTAGCTTCCATTTCATGCACATGTTTTTCTGTTTCTCGATATGACCCTCTTCTTAGTCTGGCATCCGGGATGCCTACAGCCTGACCGTGCAGCTGGGCACAATAGTCTGGATTTTTCCTGAGAAGCCAGTGTGCTTGTGATAATGTCAGCATATGTGAGTGATTAAGTAGCTGCCATTTAGGATTCCTGCATATCTTTTCTGATTTTGGCTCTCAATAATAAACAGAAGCCTGCACTTGTGGCATTGTTTTCATGCATTTCCATTTATCCCTGCCTTTTGTGTGGTTTACACTTTTAGACCTGAATTAACTAAGCCCATGGTCACGTCGTCTGAGCTTTGTGGTTGCAAAATTCATTATATGTTTTCTTCTCTGTGCAGGTCAAATACATGGTACATACTGCCTCCACCTGTATGAAGAAGACTGCCAGGGTCATTGCTGTAATATGGTGTAGCATGTGGCAAAATAAATATGACGGTATGTTTCTTTCTCCCATTCGTTTATGAATTCTTTGTGTACATTCTGCAGTAGTACCTGCACCTGAACACACAATGACACAGACCATCTCACATGAAAGATTCGTCGCAACATTTTGACACTGCCTGCACTTCCAGAAAGACTCGGGCTTCTACCATATGGGTCAACTTTAGTTCTGCATTCAGTGGGCAGGTTTACGCTACAGAAGGGTAATAATGCTCTCGTGTGGACAGTATAAATACACCACCGAGTAGTGCATAGATACCCCTTGCAGTAGGGCATTACTTTGTACCACTAGAAGGGTAACTTTATTCATCATGTAAGGGTATAAGCTTGCACCACAGGGGTGCAAACTTTGCTCTGTTTATGACAGTATAAGTTTAGTCTTTGACAAAGTAACTTTGCACTTCTATACGTAGCATAAATTTACCTGCTAAAGGTGCAAACTTGCACCTTGCATGCTAGGATATGTTTATGCTTTCCTCAGGCTAACATTTACCCCTTTTAGAAAGGCGTAATGTTATACCTAACTGGTTTAAAGTTACTCTTCTTATGTCAGTGCAAGTTTAGGCTATTAGAGCGTAACATTACTCTATGTGCGAGAGCATAAATACTTAGTCTCCAAGAAACAGCGTAACCTTACCCCCAAAAAGGTGTCAGCTCAGCGACAAGTGTTTTACCCCTCAAAAAGACTAAGATCACACCTTTTTTTCTTAGAGTGCAGTTTAAAAATATATACTTCGGTAGACCCTTCACCCAGACACAGGAATCAGGCTAGTTCTGCACGACAGCTGAAAGTAGACAGGCAAAATATTTTGTTTTGTTCCCACCGTAAAACAGCGCGCTTACACGAGACGAAGAAAGAAGACACGCACACACACAGCGCTGAACTTAGAACTGCATGGTTTATTGCATTGCTCTCAATAAATACCGGAAAGGAAAACAAAAAACAACCAAAGGAAGGCGAGGAGATATCCTCCTGTCGCATCATGTCGTCAAAGGTTATTCAAGATATTTAATCTCTTTTCTTGTCAGTGCCATCGATGGAGTGCTAACGCATGACGCGCCTTTCCTGTCTATGATGAATGCTTCATATAGTTCACGTTTGTGCTGATGATTGTACCGCCTCAAAATCTGGCTTCGTCCAAGGTTAGGTGTGCAATGACAGGCAGATACGTGTTTTGCCAGCGTGCTGCCGTATCCCGTGCGGATGTTAATGGCGCGCTCTCGTAGACGGTCGTTTATGCAGCGTCCACTTTGGCCCACATAAGATGCGCCGCATGACAGCGGTATCTCGTAGATTATCTCCGTGTCACAGGTGGTGAACATTTTTTCATTTTTCTTACTGCACCGCGCTGGTTTTGGGGCATATTCATTCACCATTCTGCAAAGCATATTGAGCTTTCTGGGTGCGGTTAGGACCAAGTTCACTCCAGCACGCCCTACTATCTTCTTCAACGAGTGGCTGATCCCGTGCAGATACGGCATAACAGCCATCTTCTCTCTTTCTTTGCGTGGCCTCATCGGGAGGCTAGATAGGCGGAGATCCTTCAGGAGCTTGAAGCCGATCCCTGAAATGAGGGCATCCGGGAAACCCGCTTCGCGTAGACGTTTCAGATGAGATTCCATGCTAGCTTGCTGTCGGTGATGGCACGATCTTTTGAGGGCATTGTTCAAGGCGCCCAAAGCTATTGCTCGTTTGACAAGCTTCGTATGCGCGGACGAGTAAGGCAGAAGGCATTTCCTTTGGTTGTTTTTTGTTTTCCTTTCCAGTATTTATTGCGAGCAATGCAATAAACCATGCAGTTGTAAGTTCAGCGCTGTGTGTGTGCGTGTCTTCATTCTTCGTCCCGTGTAAGCGCGCTGTTTTACGGTGTGATCATGTACCAACTGGCCCGGCAACTATCCTTAATGTTTTGTTCCCATGCGCTGTTCGCTTGCCTTGCTGTAGACGGAACAAAGTGGGCTTAACTGTTAACATGTGACCAGTAAATAATTTACATTGCATTTTTTTTTTTCACATGGTGTTTCGAATAGGGTTTTAATAGCCGAACGACAGCTGTGGTGTCGAAGTTAGGTATAGGCACCCTGCGCATCTAACTCAACCGCGACGCGCGCGCCACTGGCGGCGGCGCGCGCGTCCCTGTCAGGAAGGCGGGGGCAACCCGACAGCTCCCGCTGTATTGCGCGCGCTGTCGCGAAGCAGTTGTACGCCTCCTTCTCGAGCACAAAATGGCACATAACAGCAGCAGGACACATTGATGTGTTGTAGGATGCAATAATACATATATAAATTCGGCTCGGACAAGATTTTATGGATTTCCAGCGCGACATTGGGAGACGGCCCACCCTTCGCGACGGGCAACACGCGCGTGCGGTTTCTGGTTAAAAAACGGTCAAACCCGTGCGGAATACGCTTGCTTGACTCGTGCATTACCTCCTAGACAGGTTTTTGAGTCATGGCAAATTCAGCAGACTCGGAGGAATGCCAATGGCTCTCTGGGAACCCTTCCCTCTTCTTGCACCCACGATTTCTGGTCACTGACTTTGCTGTCAACAATATGTAAGCTTAAAAAGCCACGCCGAAACTCGCCCGCAGTCACACCTGAAGAAGCCCAAATTTTGCGCAGTAAAGAATCCGCGCATAACTATGCGCGGAATCCTTGCTCGCTTCCACTGCGCCTTGTCGTCCAGCGTCTTTTTCGACAGTTAAAGGCACGTTTTAAGGGGCAATGGCAACGTGTTCCTGATAAATCTTTGTTCCACATCTGAATGACTGGGTGATAATTTTCTACAATAAACATATATCTAAATGTCCAATATTCAGGACGCTTGAAATTAAACGAAGCTTGAAATGAAATTCCGCTTCTTGAGCACAAGCTTTCGGCAAGAATACTGCATGAATTAGCTGGGATACTCCTTTTTTGCAGAATCCAAATCAAACAGTTTGACGTTATCCGCATGACTTTCAGTGCCCACACCGAAGATGCGGCAAAAGAGAATGTTATGAATTCAGGTTTGCGTCGTTCGCTCAAAAACTGGAGTTTCCTAATTACCTTCAATGTTATGCCGCCTGGCCGTATTTGAAAGTTTAGGGTAAGCCTTTTTAAATGCAGGAACACCCCAGGCTAGCGGGCGGCTCGTTTTGGAGAGCGTTTCACACCGCTCCAAAAACATAGCAACGGCAGCAGCGGGTTTACATTTGCCTTCCTTGCAACTGCAGCTCGCGGCAACAAGCTATCTACTGGAAGATAGCTACATAAAAAAAAACTCAGTGAGAGTGCAGCGCTGACAGGCATTATATAGAAATATTTTTTAGCGTTAATTTGATCGTTTTCGGTGGCGCAGTGATGCTTGTCTGCGCAATGCACCGAGCTGCTACTTCCCTCCCGTCGCAGGACACCACCTCTTTCACATTGTGTTCATGGCCTGCTTCAAAAAGCTTCGTTCTTTTCCTGACGTTCGCTCCTCGAAAGAATTTTTCAGCCTCAAGAATGAATAGGTCAAAATCCCGCCTCTACGAACAGCGGCAGCCGCTAGCAGACGCCATCCCTTCGCAGTCGCGGGGCGAGCCTTCCTGACAGGGACGAGGAACTGGCCGCGCGGGGGAGCTGAACGCAGCCTCGACGGTGGCGGTGCCTGGCGGGTGCAGGGTGCTTGGCGAGCACGAGTGACGTTATCTGGGTAACATGGAGGGGGGAGGGGGGGGAGGTGGACGTCGCTCTATCGTTCAGTTTGCAGTCAGCTAGGAGAGCGCCAAGATATTCCCTCCGAAAGCGAAAACAAACTTCGCTAATTATGGGTGGCTCGACCTACTGCTGTGTTTATATATCGAAGATAAAATTTCATCTCTTTCTATGGAGATCATGCATGCTTTCGCATGCACATGAGGGTCCACTGGAACAGAGTCTATTTTGGAACTAAATTCATGAGTGCAAACTGGGAACGGATTTACATAGTCTGGGGTGTTTTCAATGAGCCATCACTGGTAGGGGTCCTAGGAGTTGCTTTGTTTCTTTGGGTAAAGAGAAGGAATGCGATGAGTAATAGGCAGTGGTTTTTTGGGGCGTTCTTGGAGCGGGCATCTGTAGTTTCAGACTACGGTTTTTTATACATCTGTGTGGTTCAGCGGGTTAGGGCAGTTTTTTTTACATGCGCGCGTGCGCGTTGTGGGTACGATGTCGTTTTTCTGTGCGTGCTTACGTAGTTTTTCACGATGTTTCGCTTATAAGTTTTTCTGTATTGATTTTTGTCACGTTGCATAGAGCGGTTTAAAATTTTTATATTGATATTGGTGAATTCTCGCCATGTAAAACCTTTTTCTGGATCAATAGAAAGAAAACTAGAAAGTGCATTACATTTTGTAAAGTAATTTATTGCATTTCACATCGCTAAACCCTTCCTGAAGTTTACCATCACAATGCGATACACCACGGCAAAATTCCTTTGCTGTCCCTAATTGCTGTCCCCTAAGCCCTGAGGAAATACCTAACACAAAAGTCCTGTAACATACTCAGCAAGAAATGCTTAGACTTTTTGTTTCCTTACACCCATGCCTCTCTGAGCGTAATACATCTACATAAAGCAAAGCAGTGTTCATCCTGAAGACATCCAGTATATAGCACTACCATTGCCTGTGTATAGTAACGATGCTTTTTTCGCAATTCCAGCCGACCATGTTAGGTATGCGGCTGATTTCATTATGTGAGTCAATTAGACACCTGTTCTTCAACTGTAAGGGCACTTAAAGGAGTATGGACACCTAACTTTTGGATGCGTGTTTTCTTCTTTGCATGCATGAGGCATTATTATACATGGAGTACCACGTGGTGTTCCTACAACTGCTAAATAATTTGTTATCGATTTTTTCTCTTGCTGTTTAAATTTCAATAACTTAACTATGAGTGGGACGTCAATGAGTGAGGCACGAAAAACTGCGATATAATCCCTGCGTCCTCGTTTTAATTCGCTACAATGCTAAAGCCAGTCAGCCAGCTTCGCTATCCGGACTTGTAACGAACGTAAAACAGCGATTATATTGCACTTTTTTCATGCCTGCTGGTCATTTCCGAAATTCTGTGTGGGCAAGTCGCCGGCGGAGCGCATGGAGTCAACAACGCCTCGACTGGTACCCGCGTGCTGCTCGCGCTGCTGACACTCTTTCTTTCATTGTGAACACGTGCCTTCCTGCTCGTGGGTGCACAAAAGAGGGTTTGCCGCTCGTTGTGAGTCATGACTGGAATGCCGCGACGTTGAGAGAGTGGAGAAACGTATTGTTGTGTCGGGTGCTGCCAAAATAGTTCTCACAACATCAACGGCCAAGAGCAGCCCGTGCAACTCTATAGATTTCCTGGACATATGTCCCACATTCCTGGAAAAAAAAATTCAATATCCAAAATTTGTAATCTGCTGCCAAGGAAATTTTGGTGGTAATGGTGAATCTTATCGATGTGTAGCAAAACCTTGCAGAACTTTTCCATCGCTCGCATCGAGCGATAACAAAAACATTAATAGCAAGACAAAAAAAAAACAATGCAAGCATGTCGACGGGAAGTTGGTGTAGTGAAATCTTCCATTCTATTTTCCATTCTAGTGCATTCTATTTGCTTCCTTTAAATATGTGCTTTGCATTTTTAATAAAATCAGTTGTAAGTTTGCGCTCGTCCCGTAACCTGTCTTGTGTGTGTGTGTTTCGCGCAACTGCCATGTCTGATGAAATCTTCGAGTGTACAAAAAAAATACGTTCATGCACTTTTTCCCATTCAAGAATAGGTTTTCCCCGGAATTGTTGTCTGTGAAATGATTGAGAACGAGAGACGGCAAGCCTGGATAACTTCTTTGCGCAAGCTGAAGTAGGCGGTTTTCTCTTGCTAAATTGGTTTGGTATGTTGCGCGTGTATATTATTTCTGACGAATTTTCATTGTAATTCACTAAGCATGCAGTGTTTAGTCGTAGAGCTCGCGCTAACGAAACTTTTTTTTTTTGCCATTAAAGCCTTCCGCCGGTAAGGTAATGCAAACAAATATTTTGGAGGCTGACATCAACAGCTGCGTTAGGCAGACGCGTGTGAGGCAAGGTCAGTGATCGCCTCATTGTTCCTTTGTGTGACGCCCGGCTCAATTTCCGAAGTTATTTTGCTAGATGTAAAAAATGTCTCAAAGTAAAAGTAGTAAAGATATTAGCTTGCACATGAGTGACCATTTGAATATAAGAGATGGCTCTGCAAATAAATTGTTTTGGGTATGCACGTGCGCTGCAATCGGCATTAAATTAAATGTACCTACCACTGCGTAGTGATTGACCAAACTATAGCATTTTTTCTGTTAGCCGTAAGCGAGCAGCTGGTAAGCGCATTTCACGCGTATTTTCGTTTTTCTTTTCAGCCTCGAATATTTTCATTTTACGTCCAAATAAACACATACTCGTTATTATTCAGCGAAAAACGTAAAGAAATTCCAACTATTTGGCCAAAAAAGTTGCGTACATCGAACTGCTCAGCTACCCAAAAAAAATTAAGTATTTTGCGAAAATGTCCCGGCCATAAAAAAAAGGTATTGGGCTCGAATTACACGTCTTAAATGAACTTGCCAATTACTTGCGACACACATTTCGCCGCAACGGTAACGGCGGTTTCGTCAACAATCTGCTCCACGAAGTGGACCTGATGCACTGTCAGTTCTCTCTTTTTTTTTCAGGTTCGGCGCAGAAAAAAAAAGAATCGCTGACCACTCTTTCTTGGAACCTGCACCTGAGAGGGTACTGTCGCGATAGAAAGAAATGCGAACAGCGCGGCGCCTAATTCGAACGCAAGTACGCTACAGACATGAATTCCAATTTCGCAGTGCGTAGGCAACATGCTGTTCACATTATTTTCTATCGCCCTTGTACATTTTCCTAATCCTCTTAATCTCGTCAGCGTTCTAGCACGAAGGAAAAAGCAAGCGTCAGCGCAAACAGATTTCCAGGTAGTCCAACACGTGCAAAGTATGTGCGGAACTGGTTTTTTTCAAGAGAAAGGGCGTTACGCGCAACTTCTCAATGGGAGTGGTGACAGGTCTGTCCGGTCAATTGTGGGGAGTCGCGGGAGACGGTGCTATGGTGCTTTTCACTCGCGCTTGCAACGCCCCTCTGCAAAGCTCTGGTTCCCTCGGTACCCTCGGCGTGCCTTTCGGAGCGAAAGAAAGGGGGAAAGTGACACGGACCTGGACTACCCACCCTCCAGCTACCTTCTGAGCACCGCCGAAGGCGGCAATGTGTCGCTTTTCTGCTGTTCTGGGCGGGTCTCCAAGGTCTGCTTTTTCACCGCCTCAGCAACGCCATCTCTCGCTCAGTAGGGTAAGGAACATTTTGCCGTGAGTGGTGGCTGACAGTGGACACAGCGGCGACTCATTTATTACGCAAATAAGGGATGTCTTGCGTTCCCGTGACGGTCGGTCTCAGAACTGGCATCTGAATATCGGCCGGCAGGGGAGGTTGGATTATCAAGGGAAGAAAAAGTTGAGGCGAAAAGAAACAGACCAACGCGCATAGTATCAAGAACTATTTGCAGAAGATTTTTTACAAACTGTTCAGCTTGGCACAACAGTCGGAGTAGAATGGCGAGCTTGGTCAGTACACCACGGAGACTCGGTGGCGCGGAAAAGGCGATAGGTAAAAGATTTGCGTGTAGCTGTGGAGTTTTTCTCGTCTGCATTGTAAACGTTTTGCTGGCAACTCTAGATAGATGAATTTACAAACATTTTGTATTTTTTCTCTGATAATTATACTAGAGCGTTTTAATCTTCATCCCTGTGCCGCAAGGAGCGATGTGTTATTTACGCTCCTGGACAAGAAATGGCTGTATGCTGCAGCGGTTTTGCAAACTTTTGTTGTCCGGCATTACCGCAAACAATTAATGCAGGTTTCCCAGTCCTTCATAACGACATAGTTTTGGGGAACAGCGCCCAAAGAAGGAACGTACACCGCACCACCGGCTTGATGGTTTGAGTATTCATCACGTTTGCGAAGGGGCTGAGTTCGATCCCCAAGCGCTTGTTGTACGTTCGGGACTCTATAATCTATCTATGTTCCTAAAAACTATGATTTCGATCGCAACCAACTCGCTGGACTTGTAATCCACTTATTTAGACCCAGTCAGGAAGGTTCAGTTCGTCAGGAAGGTTCGAAGTCCACCCAAGATAGAAAGCGCGTATATGCATGTATAAGTGCATTTAAATCATAGAAAAGTTGAAGGTGATTTATAGCACTGTACTTTAATTCACCTTAATTAAACACCGTTATGTAATAGCAGTCTAACTTGATTGAAGCCTCAATCATACAAAGCTTAGTACCTTGTTGTGCGGTGTGTTTCACCATCTTAATTAACCAACAATATCATGTTTGACACAAAGTTAATTATTTAAGTTCGGAAGTATATGGCACAAGCATCCCATATATGAGGTAGGATATGTTCCATATCTGCGAGATTGTTTCCATATAAGGATTTGAGGGTCCCCATATAAAGAAAGAGCATCTATATAAGGACGCAAATACGACTATATATAACAGTATATGGCACTATATAAGGTACCTTATGGCCGTATCTGCCCGTATTTGTGGTCTTATACGCCCATATATAGCAGTATATAGCGGCATATCAGGTTTCCCATGGTCATATCCGGCCGTATATACGACCATATATGGACCTATTTAACTGTATATGATCCCATATATGAGTATATACAGCCATATATAAAATATATCTGGCCCATATCTGCCATTTTCGTAAGGGTAGTTAAAAAATTGCTGTTAAAATGGTCAGCAAGAGCCTGACCGGATAATTCAGAGCCCTTGTAGATTATTCGTTGAGGTGGCGCATTTTTCGTATTGCGATGTAACAAGTTATTGACAATTTTCCAGACAGCGTCTGAATTTTTTATTCTAACATCAGAGAACAGTTTTTGATGATACACAATCTTAGCACGCCTAAGCTCAGCATTTAGTTTATTTCTAGTTTTTTTGAATAAGCTTAGAGATTCTAGAGAGCGGTTATTTAAAAAGACATGGTACAACTTGTTTTTGCGCTTTATCATTCTTTTGAGCTCTGGCGTGATCCATGGCTTTCTTATTCGTTTAGACTGCTTAATGTTCTTGAAGGGAAAGTGCTTAGAGTATATGTCTACAAAAACCTTGATAAACTCTGAATATGCATTATTTGAATCTTTTATATCGAATATAAATGACCAGTCGTGTACACCAATGTCGCATTTGAAAAATTCAAGAGCCTCGTCTGATATGTACTGCACTGTGTAGGTTTCAGTTTCGTCATTTTTGTATTTTGTTTCTCCTTGATAAGAAATAAAGATGGGGCAGTGATCGCTAAGGTCATTTGCAATTGTTCCAGCATCTGAAACATTGGATTCAATATTTGTAATCAGGAGATCGAGACATGATAACGTAGACACTGTGATCCGAGTAGGGGACGTTAAGTTAACAAAACCAGTTGACTGAAGTATGACGGCAAAATTGCGTGCTGTGGCCGTATTATCTAACATGTCTATGTTAAAATCTCCCCCGCATAACAGCTGTAGTTTGTTTATGCGAACATAATCCTAAAAGTTTTCAAAGAAGTTTAAAAATTGGGTAATATTCCCGTCGGGAGGTCGGTACACTACAGAGATGATTTCTCAATTAGCTTGTATTGTCAGTATTTCATAACTTTCATTTACCGTGGAAAATTCAGGAATCATATGACATTCCAGGCGTTTTTCAATGTAAACAGCAACACCGCCTCCTCGCCTATTAGTCCGATTTATAAAGAAATTGTTGTACCCAGGAAGATCTAGCCTTTCACTGTGACTGTTATACCATGTTTCAGTAAACATGAGAATGGTAAAGTCGAAATGGAATTGCTTAATAAAAGCATGAATTTCGTCATTTTTATTTTTTGCAGAACGAGTATTTAAGTGCAAGAGTGAAATAAGTGACTGTGGTTAAAGCCTGAGACGGTGGGGAAGAATGAGATCATGGTACCTCATTCTGAAGGACTAGTTAAATTTGGCTCCTGAAATTCGGCAGATGCACCTCCGCTTATCTTCAAAAGGTCCCGTTCTTCGGAAATGTATACGACCTCAGATTTTTCAGACCTTCTTGCAAGGATTTTTACATTGTTAGTCCAAACCGACTTCCATTTGTATTCGTGCTTCCTTTTCACAGCCATTCCGAGAAGTTTCTTTTGAGCTCCGCAAAGATGCTCATTTACATAGATAGGGGTCATGTCATTCAGTCCTACGTCACTGTTGTTTAGTCTTACTTTCTTGGCTTTCTTCAGAGTTGAGCTTCTTTTTGCCCGGGATTTAAATTGTACAACAATACTCTTTTTATCGGAATTCCGCGCAGGCACCCGGTGGCAGACCTCAATGTCGGATTCGCTGATGGGCTCATTTATTGCAGTTCCAATGTGAGACAAAATGTCAACAATGCTTTCATTTTCGGTTTCAACGACCCCCTGGATTTTAAGATTTGAATTCCGCGAGTATTGTTCTAAATGAACCAGTCTTTTTTCCATGTCCGACGTCTTGGTTTCTAGCATCTGACATTTAGAACTAAGTATCTCGTTTTTCAGTCGCTCAGCTTCGAGTAGCTTCTGAAATTCCTCGATTTTCGAGTGTGCAAAATCAAGGCTGTCAGTCATACTCCTCTGTTCTGTGCGCAGCTCTCGGATTTCGTTTCTCAAGTCTCTCTCCATTGCCTCTTTAAATCCCTTCATTTCCTGTCTATGTTCTTCTTTATACTTAGCAAACTCAGCCTTTAGCTCCTCTTTCAACTTCGTAAGCTCTTTCGAAATCCTTGAAACACAGTGCGGGAACAGTTCCAAACAAGCAAGAAAAACTCAAGAAAAAGTAAGAAAACTTGGCAGGAGCGACGACCAGAAAAATATGCAAAAACTAATAATTCAGAAATGTACTGACACCAACCTGTAGCAAAGAAATGCAGCACGCTGTTAGGCGATGTTGCTTGCATGTCGTCGCTAGTGCCAAGTGAGAGGAGCATCAACGGTGGCTTCTTTATGTAGTCCAGTGGCCTGCTCATAAGTCGTCAATCGCAGCGCGCTGATGGCAACGCCTCCCGGGCAGCTGATCGGGCGAGTCTTCCTCCAGGCACGTGCAGATGATTATTCCGTTTCAGGCGTTAATGCAGGCTGCGCATGCGTCGATGCCAACACCACACCAACACCAACACCAACCTGTAGCAAAGAAATGCAGCACGCTGTGTTAGGCGATGTTGCTTGTACGTCGTCGCTACGGCCAAGTGCCATGGTTAGGGCTGCCATGGTTAGGACTGCGCAGTGATTGATTATGTGGGGCAAAGAGAATTTAGAAACTTTCTTCGGTTCCCTGAGCATGGTTCTTTATTGCCCGGACTTTCTTACGACGGCGTGGTGAAGTCATTAACGGGCATAAAGCTTTCGCGTAAAATACATCCTCTAAAAAACAACGCACACCATACCCCATACATTGAAGAATCAGCGAAAACTAAATGAAATTTTGCCTAAACATTTGTCCAATCACTTAGACGAAAATCTTGTCGGGGAACATTCTCGCTATTTACAACACACATCATGCCCCATACATTGACTAATCAGCTAAGCTATATGAATTTTTGCCTCGAAATTTCTCCGATCATTTAGGCAAAGAAACAAAAACCTGTGAGGGAACTTTTCTGTAGTTAGTAGGGTATGGGTCCTTGTACGCCTCGTGCAGCAGCTTCTTGTTCGGTTTTTTGCGTTCTTTAAAACGTTATCCATAACTGTCCGCTGTGAGTGCAGCCAGTACTCAGCATAAATGCGTACTTTTTGCTCCAGTTAGCAAACTTTGTAAAGTTGTCCTGCGCTGTCGAAATTATTTATTTTGAAAGGAAGGTCTTGCTTAGTTCCCGCTTAATTGCCTCTACCTGCTCTCGTTAGCTTCGCATTATGTGCACTGTCAAAATGAAATCAATAAAAAAATGTATTCCTCTAATCATATCGCGAAGCCTCTAATGGAGCGTAAACGTTTTTCGCGGTGTATTTTTTACAGGACGGTGGATAATGTAACCATGCTGAACCACGCGAAATTTTCCTGTTATGCGGGTGTAGCCGGCATCCTCATTGGTTAATACTTATTCCCACTCTTATGACCAGCCAGAGAGTGCGACACAAGATTGACCGCCTTGAATAATGCATATTCATGCTCCGAATGAGCTGCGCTTCCAATCACTGCATCGCTAGAAGCGCTTGAATCATACGGCTCCAAATTGTATCGTTCCAGAATTTCTCTTTTAAAGGCGTCAATCAAAGGAACCTTCCCACTAAATACATCCCATTGACGGTTCTATGCTTTCGTTAGCCACGTATACTCGTCAGCATTAACGGCGTCGTGAACAGCCGCTCTAGAATCAAACCGCTTACGCGGCTTTTGTTTTAGAGCGCGTATTCATACATTCCAAGCAACGTTTTGCTTCACCATGTGACTGAAGAACGTAAGCCCAGAAATCCCACACTGCGGCACACGCACCACCCGCAATACAAGGTACTGGCTTATATAATGTGGTTTTGAGAAACACCTTTCTTCAATATTATTCAACGACCGCATTGAAGTGGTGCGTTTTTGAGACCCCAATTGCTAAATTAATAAATGCAGCACCAAACGCTAGAAGAGTGGCTTCGATAGAAACGCTGATTTAAAACCTGGAGAGAGCCCAGTGCAGTTGATCTCCAGGGTGAAACGTCGTTCGTTTTCGCATAGTTTTCTTTTTTTTCAATCCCAAAATTCCAATATACAAGTACAGCCTTCGTCGTCGGCAATGCACAATAACCGCTGCACCTTGTCCCTTGAGTGAAGTTTTTTTTATCTATCCGGGTTTGTAACAATTCCTCTCATGTGCCCGCTTACGCTCACTGCCGGACAACGAATTAGTGCCGCTGGCCACCACATCGGTTTCAACTTTATACCCGCAGATAATTAAATCTCAACTACTGCCTGCCTTCCGTTCTCCTCGCTCTCAGTTACGTTTAACTTATACAAAAGGCCGCTACTGGTGCCTTGCTAGTGCTGTACCTGCATTGGGAGGTACACTCATGACAAATGCAGGCAATATTTCTTCCCTTGTAATTCAAGCACATCTGTTACACAATTTGAGAATGATCCTCCCATATTCTCTGCAGGCGGTACTTCTGAAGCGCCCCACATTTCGGAGCAGTGGAAAGTCAGAACTGCGATAGCCGATTGCAGTGCGATATTTTTTCACAGCGCAGTTGCATTATTTATCCACACTGCCTATTGTCTATCCACAGTACTTTTCTCTCCAAGCGTTGGAAACCTGGAAGCGACAAGAAACTTCAAAGCGCAATGATAAGCAGCATGCATTACTGATCGCACTACGTCCGCCAAATATTTGCACAGTGGAAACGTTATCGATAATATGTGCGTGTGTGTCTGTGTTTCTGTGAGGGTCCGAAATCTGCGACTAACAATAGTGGGCTAGTAGTCTTTTAGAGGATGACACTGGCGTCAAAACTGCGATGTCTGCGCAAGTTTTAAGCAGAAATTCTGGCTTTATATCAGAAAAACAGGCTACTTTCTTGCTCAGTGACCTTCAAGAAGGTGTGTTTACTATACTTTTCTATTCAGTGCGCCGCTTCGGGATCGAAAAAGAAGGAAATTAAACTCTTGATGGCTTTCCGGCAGTACGCACATACCCCTGAACACGGAAAAAGAGAAGCCGCCATTCTGACGTGGTAGTCAGAGTTGTTCCATCGGGCTGCACACGGTCCGGTAAATACTACTATACCTTCTAACAGCCTGAAATCAATTTTGGGGGTGATGAATTGCGTGACGATTCTGGATAGATATCTCCATAAGTTAAGTGTTCGCTGCTCGAAGCTGCCCTCGGAGGGTTCACCGGCGCGGAACACCTGCATCGCTTGGAGAACACCGACCACGCCCACGTCGAGCTCTAGCGCCACCCTGTTGGAGTACAGCATGGGCTTCGGTCTCAGAGCTGCTGGCAGCATAACGGCATTCACGAGGCGGGGATAGATGACGTCGTTTTCGAGTTGATGGCGGCGTAAGATGGCTTCTTTGGTCGACGGTGGCTCGGTGAGCCGCCGCAGCGCTTCGCGTCTCTTCAGTACCGCGTGCATTGTTGTGAAGGCTGCCGAGGTAACAGATATTTTGCATGGCCGCCAAACGGAATGATTCTGCAGCGTGCTCATGGTGGTATTGTGGGCACGCAAGCTGGCATTACTGAAGAAAACAAATGAAAATCCTCCTCCTCTTCACTCATGCAAATCTTCAATGGGTTCTTCTCGTCTGCTCTCGTCTCGTCTGGTCTGAATGTATCTGATGTCAACGGGGTGGCGAGGTTGTTCAAGACAGGAGACCAAATTGGAGGCAATATCTCATCTGCTAATTTTAGGCACGCTGTTGCTACGCGGTTCAGTACAATATGAGAGAAACGGCCAATCTCCGTTGCATTACGGACGAGAATATAGATGAGGCTCACGTCATAGTTTTTTGGAAAGTTATCTACGGCCTTTTCTTTACGGCCTCCATTTCTGTGTCAAATACGGCCGACGTGTTTCGCATCTTTGAAGTAGAGGGAAGAAGAGCGTTCACGTAGTCGAGCCAATCGCTGCCAGCAATGTAACCTTTCATGAAGACAACCATGATGTTTCAGCCCCTTCAATAGCGCCATTTTCAGGTAAGAGCATGCGGTCGAAATCGGGGAGCTCGGCTACAGAAGCGGCAGTATTCTCCAGTGGGAAATTCTGTCCAGCGCCAATAGATAGCTGGACAATTTCCTTCACAAACCCGGACATTGAGGAGCTACCAGCTGCCTCGCCCAACTTTTCGCTCACTGTTTTCGCTTGAGACATATAAGCAGACTTGGCCGCGATGAGTGACGACGTTAAGGCTGTAGAGCGTTGTGATTCCTCAGAGCAGCAATAAACGCACGACATGGCGCAACACACAAGCTGCGTCCGTTGTCCCCAGTATGCTGGTGTCATTTGCAATGACGGTGGAAACTCCTGCGTCTGCGATCAACTGTGAATTTTTTCACGAAAGCTTAGCAAGATGCGAACGCTGCTGCCAACTGAACGAGGACAGGAAATTCGCTATCCTTTCTCTTCCGGCTCAAAAGCTGCCGTTGTAAAGAACTGAGCCTCTACTCGCTCACTCGTTCCACTAAATAACCGCTTCCAAAGCTCTTTGTTTTCCGCGTTCCCGCATATGTGCTGATGGAAGTTGTCGCATAGATTGACGCGGGTATTTATGAGCAACAACAAGAGGGAGTAATTACTGACACCCACCTGAGCGCAGCCATACGGCTACAAAGAAAAGATTTTGGTAGAGTGACTGCTCCGGTGAATCGGTGGTTTCGGGTTCGAACCCCGGACCAGGATGAATTTTTCTTCAACTACGAAGTTTTTGAGAAACCCGTATAAATTTCCTTTGTAGACGTATGGCTGCGCTCGGTTGGATGTCAATGAGTAATTGCTTCTTTATTATAATCTACTCCACCTTAAGGTTTCCCTTAAACATTTGACCAAAAGCAGATCTTCTGCGGCCAGTTCGCACTTGGTACTTGCAGCGTGACATGAGCGTTTTTTCATCTTGCCAGAAATCCAGCACCATGGGGACGACAACTGCAACCGCTACAACAATCACCCCTACATCGGAGAGGAATACTCGCCGCCAGGTTTGGTCCTTGCCGCTTGTCGTGTTCTTGTGAGTGATTTGTTGATGTGTATTGAACCAACTGAAAAATACGAAAGTTTGCTCTGCTGGAACCACGCTCCATTCGAAAGGAAGGTAAGAGGTCAGAAATACAACCGTTCCCAGCACATTGCTCTTGCGACCAAAAATTAACGTAAGAACAATGAATGCTGCACCTGCAATCTAGGAAAATCGCAACATGCCCCAGTGAAGACGAAGACAATACGCATGCAGCCACTGATTTTTGCAATCAATATGCAGTCTTACAGGACACAAAAAGTTAGACATTCTGGAATTTTTCAGAGCGTACTAAAACTGTAGATGGAAGTTGTTTTTGTAAACCGAGTAATCGATTAGGCGGGCAAAAAACGCGACATTGTAATCGCCCGGCATAATAAACTAAAATATTTGACATATTTCTGCTATTGCAGCAAGCGTGTACACTTCTGTTCGAATCTTGGAGGGCGGTCTCATCCCCAGTCTGCTTCATTTGATAGAATTTTAACACACGCGTGTTTGGAAATGATCCCTTTGAAACTGTGTGTTCAATGCGATTAAACACACATGCAAGGCTGTACCGATCGGCAAAAATTGGAGGAAACGTTTAAGCTCCGCCGTTAGGGTATGACATGATAGCATAATGGATTACTTCCTATGTACGCTGAATTGCTGGTAATCTACATTCAGAGATCCCTGGGAGTCCTGATACCGCTCCTTCCACAGTGGTGCAGCGGTTAAGCGATCCGCCTCTGCCCTGCGATGGCGGCTGTTACCACTGGTAGGCCTTGTGCAACCCAGATTGCTCTTCCCATGCGACCAATCATTAACTGCCACCTGCCATGGTGGGCCGTTAGCTGACAACCAGCTAGGATGGTTATGATAACGCCGCAAAGTTACGTGACCAAGGTGGCCACATTCCTTGTTTATTGCTTCTTGGTGGAGGTTTCATAGACTTTTCGCTCACGAACAACCTCGCCGATGAAGTCGTCGTTTTTTTCTGCGTCACGAGCTCCCTGTCGCTTTTGCGTTAAGACAACACATGTCGCAATGTTGCTTTTCAAAACAACTTTCGCCTTTCAACGCGCTGTTGCGTAAGATGAAGGTGCAAGCTATTTCCGGTTTGCTCTCGGCAAACGACACGCAAAAAAAAAACGGTCACCGCAAGAGCTAAGTAGCACTTGAGATGAGTATCGTGTCGATAGGCATCACCTGCCTTCCAAAATTACGCATATTGAGTTAAACCTTAGGAGGCGAATGTTTCAGAAGACGCGCTGAAAAGAGAGAGAGAGAGAGAGAAAAGGACGGAAAGGCAGGGAGGTTAACCAGGCGATGCCCAGTTGGCTACCCTACACTTGGGGAGGGGAACAAAGGGGAAAAAAGGAAAAAGAGTGGCAAGGAAATGAGTTGTCTAAGTGTCCAGCGACCACTATGTCACAGACACAGAGGGCGCGCACTGAAAACTTCAATATTATAGGCGGGAATGAAACCCCGAGTCCCTTAAGAAAGTCAGGAGCGCTTTCACCGCTTCCGTTGTCTGGAAGGTTGTGTACAAAGCCCCAGAGCGTTAGACTCTGTTAAAGGACGCGAGTCCAAGCGGAGCAGAGAAGCACTTAGTAGGCCGCGCTCTCGCTCAAAACGAGGGCAGTCACAGAGGAGGTGGCTGATCGTCTCGTCACAACCGCACTGGTCACACGCAGGAGAGTCAGCCATTGCGATGAGATGGGAATAGGCGTTTGTGAACGCCACTCCCAGCCACAGGCGGCACAACAGCGTAGTATCACCGCGGGGGAGGCCGAATGGTATATGATGTTGGAGCAAGAGGTTGAAGTGATGCGAGCGGGGTGACCAACCTCCAGGGGCAGACCACGACGTTACAGAATTCCACCAAACGGTGCCTTCTAGGAGTGTGATCACCTCTAAGTTTCGAATACCAGTGCGCAAGCTGGAAAGAGTGGCAAAAATCTTCAATAATTCCTTTCAGTTAATTGGGAATCGTATGGCTGGCTGTTTGTGTCTGCGCTACGGCATGACTCGTGCACCAACGCCACTGTTGAATCAGCGGAGGAAAGCATCACTATGGAAGTTCAAAGTTTTCCGAGGGAGCAGTTGAAGGAAGTTCTACGCGTTCCTGTGAGGCATTTCCTCTTTTGCACATAATCTCTACGAGTAGACAGGATAAAATCTTTAATTCAGTTGCATGCTGCACACTCTTATGGCAGTCTGCAAAGCCCGTAAGCCAATGATCAGGGCACGAATACCTACCAACTTTCCCTCCCAGCACCTCTAGCTGGGAACAGATACTTGCTGCTTCATTCCTACTGTATGACATTGTCACGTAGTGGTGACTGCAGTCCGGCGAGCAGGAAAGCAGCGAAAATGACTTCTAAACGAAACTCTTTATTTTGGGTTGACTTGCGCCCTCAAAGAACATTGACGCGGCGACGGTGTAGCAACAAGCATGGTTGGCGGTCGTCGAGCGGAATGCCGCCGCTCTCGGCCATGCGGAATTTATAGCTCATAGCGAACTTTCGAGATAAAGCGTGCAAAGTTACTAGAACATTCTGAAAAAACGTAGAAGCTGCTCCGCCTGGATAAGGTCAATCAAGAGAAATTTGGTCGCTTCTTGGATCACACACAAAATGAGAAAGCAGCGCGATGGCAGCCATGAAGAATGAACAAACACTACAAAGATTTGCGGCATTACTTCCCTCTCGAAGAAGCGTCAACCCGATGCTTTAAAATATAAGGCGGCTAAAAAAAATTGATTGTGCAAAAATAAACACCGAGTGTGTAATCACAGCGTCCTTTAGCGCGCATAATGGGGGTTTAGATGGACGGCATGGAAACTTCCGGTCGTACGTGGCGTCGCTAGGATGCAGTCATTTCGTCAGGGACTACATCGTCCATTTCACCTGGCCAACAAAGAAAATTGTACGGGCCGAAATAGCGGCGCACAAGCTTTTCACTGAATCCGCGGCGGCGAATGGGCGTCGAAACCCAGGCTCGGTCTCCTGGCTTGTATTCCCGGTTGCGTCTTCATACGTTGTAGCGTCTGGCGTCTGTCCGCTGCTGGTCTTCGATTCACAGTCGGGCAAGTCTTCGAGCTTCTGCCCCTTGGAGGTAGGCGGCGACATCCACTTTATCTTCTTCGGTAACGTTGAGCAGCATGGCGTCTAGCGTGGTCGTGGCCTCCCTGCCATGGACGAGCCTGTGGATCTGTGTGGTAACCTGCAGTTCGGTGTTTTAGGCGAAGACGATGGAAGGCAGGATGATGTTCCAGGTCTTGTGTTTGATATGGACATACTTGGCGAGCATATCGGCGATGGTTTTGTTCAGGCACTCGGTCAGTCCGTTGGTCTGCAAGTGGTATGCAGTTGTCCTCCAGTGGCTGGTTTCGGTGTAACGCAGAATGGCTTGCGTCGAATGCTGTTCATCTGTCCGTGACCAATACATCGGGGGCGCCGTGTCGCATAAGAATGCACTTTACGAAAAATTTGGCGACTTCTGCTGCTGTTCCGTTCGGTAGAACCTTTGCCTCGGCGTAGCGGTCCAGGTCGTGGGTTGCTATATTCATCCACTTATTTCCAGACGTTGAATTCGGGAAAGGGCCAAGCAAGTCCATGCCGATCTTCTGATGGGGCCTTGTGGGGTGCTTAGTGGGGTTCAGAAAACCTGCGGGTCGGGTGGGAGGGGTCTTTCGCCGCTGACATTTTAGTTAGATTTTAGAGCGCAGCTCTTAGGCACACCCGTTTCTGTGTTTCGCGGCGTCGCCGTGGCCGTCGCCGCTGCCGTCGCCGTTGTCCGTTGTAAACAGCAGTGGACAGACACCCTTTAAGCTACGAAAGCAATGGAGCGGCAGCTTGTAAAGGAGAAAGTAGAAGTGCAACCTCCTCCTCTTCTTTTACCTTTTTATTGCTTCTCTCAGAAATGGTAAAGAAAAACATAAGAGAATGATAGAGGGTGCCCGTACCAGCAAAGCTTTGCCAGGCTTAACGGCAATATAAGATAAATGAAAAAGAAGTAGATGTTCCAAAGAAGATGAAAAAAAAAAATTTAAGAGAAAAACCGAGCATTAAAAAAACTCACAAGGAGAGGAAACAAAATGCTTATCACAGCCAAAGAACAGGGTGCAGTCCGCAGAATAAATAATAATAAAAAAGAGAACACCGAACTCACAGCAAAGAGATGGTCACACTAACAGTCTAAACAAAGAACCGAGTGCCGTCCACAAAGAAAATCAGGAAAAAAAAACATATCAAAACAAGACAAAACCGAAGCCACAGTCATACAGTCAAGGACACCGTCACAGTCACACAGTCAAGGACAGTCACAGTCACAGAGTTAAAACACAGTAAACCGGCCACTACGAAAGCGCCTATGCCCCATAAAGGAGCACGGAGCTCTCCTCTGCGCAGAGCTTGGCGAAGAGAAATTGAAGGAAATATAGAAATCGGTGTGAATAAATAGGAATTGTGCTACTTATGTGGCGAACCATTTGAAGGAGAAGAGCACAAGCAGCAGGGTCGCGGAGACAGGAGGGGTAAACAGATGGTGGGATATCCGATGAGCAGAGAGATTTTAAACCAGAAACTAAAGAAGCAGTAACGGAACAATCCCGGAAGTAATGGCGAAGTTTTTGCATAAATTTTCACAGGAACAGGTTGCAGACGGAGACAGGCCAAATTTTTGAAAATAGAATGGAAATCTACCATGCCGAGTAAATAAAGTAATAACAGGATTCCTGGGTAGACGAATAGAGAAATATTAGGTGTTTCAGGGATCAAATTGAATAATTCAGTGCCGTCATTGTTCTCGCGCCATAAAATGCTCCATAAAAGAAGTGAGGAATGATGTAAACGGGAACGAACGCAACGACGTGAAAGGGGAGAAATATGTAAACTGCCAAACTGCCCGGCACTACCAGCAACTTGGTCGGCTAACTCTCTACCAAAAATTCAGGAATGTCCCCAGATATGAAATAAAATAAATAGGGCTAGAGAAGATAAATGATAAGAGATCTTTCTTAATGGCAATATTAGTCGGGTTGTATGAAGTAACTGCCGTTAGAAGTAAGTGCCGTTAGCGTCGGCGCCACCGTTTGTGACGGCAGATTCCGCAGCACTGCAGTTTTGCTTCGCTGTGACACTCGTCTCCGATTTGGAACAATTGGAAGAATGTGCCGAAGTCAGATTTCAGAATTCCGCTGGTGTCAGAACTGATAAATTTCTGCACCTCTTAATATTTTATATGGATTCCACTGTTATTTGCTTTCGGGATGAGTTTTACTTACAAAAGGCGGAAATTTGTATAGGTTCGCAGGTCGCACCTGTTCAATGCGAAATCACTCTGGTGTCATTTGACCGGCGCCTTGAAGGTAGTTTGAAGGACACAGGGGTGGCACGCATTTTCAGATACGTCGATGTGTATCATAACCTTCTTAAGGTACCTACACACTGCGCTGCTAATACACTTGTAAACCGAACTCAACTCTCACTGCTTTTGGTTCTTTATCCGGTGGTCTGAAATTCACGCATGAACGTGCAGTTCATGATCGACTGCAGTTTCTTGACCTAAGGCTTATTTTTATAATTGAGCATGTCTGTTGGGTTTATCAGCCGCGCACAAAGAAGTCACTTATGCCCTATGATGGTGCCAACTCCAAGCTGGAAAAGCGAGGCATAGGATCTGTTTGCATGAAATCGGCATTAGAAAATCATACGGCCACAAGATAGGTGAAAGCTTCCAGTGCGAGATTGGCCGAATTTCATCTGCAGGTTACACAACCCATCTTTTCATTGGCATGTCTGAAAACCTTTTGCAAACAAATTAAAAAATCGGACCATGCCAAACGCGAGACAGAACAGAAACCTGTGCAAGTTATGCATTATGTACACGGTCTTTCGGTCTTTTAACTCAATGTGAAGACAGTTACGTTTCGTCACGGGGTTAAGCTGGGTTTTTTTTCGCCTCCCTGCAAACTGGCGAAATTATGTCCGATGGTGACCTAGAAGCGTGTTAAGAATGCCTGTAATATCAAGCATGAAACCGTGCGCACACAATGCACTGCCATTTCTGTGTATGTGATTCCCTCAGCAATGGTCTTTTTTCACCGATTACAAAGCTGCCCTCCACGGCTTGTAAGCTGCTCTTCACCGTGAATCCCATGAACAACTGGTTGCGGAAATTCAACAACTACATCACTCTGCCATCAATGCAGGACATGACATTATCTACCAATGGCTAGAAGGGCACAGCGACATAGCAGGGAACACCGCGCGGATGAGCTCGCAAGAACTGCTCACCAGGACGGCGATATTGTGTCGATCCCCCATTCCAAATCAGACGCAGCATGCATGCTTCGCGCACTTGCGCGAGACATCACGATTGCCGCGTGGAATTCCGGCCGATTTTCCAATCCATGTTTAAAATCCTTGGACAAGATCTGAAGCTCTGCCTTCCATCCGGCCTACCACGACGTGAAGGAGCTTTATTGTGTTGCCTGTGGCTTGGTGTAGCTTTCACCAACCATTACTTTCTCTTGATCGGTATTGCTGATAGCCCTGCATGTGTCATCTGCGGGTATGATAAGACTATATCACACAATCTTTGTGACTGCATTGCCTACAGCGTCGAAAGGCAGTCCCTCAGCCGTGCGCTGGAGCGTCTAGACCCATGCCCACTGACAGAAATGAAGATCCTCGGCCACTGCCCGCGGTGATCGTCGGCGGTGAAGGTCTCAAAGGCACTGCTCCGCTTCTTGCGGACTTCTCGCCTGCATTATGGGCTGTGACTTCACGAATGGTAACTTTGATGTGACTTCAATTTTCTCTTATTCTCCTTTCTCTTTCATTTTTTTATCCCGTCATCTCCTTCCCCCGTATAGGGTAGCAAACCGATTATTCTTTCGGTTAACCTCCCTGCCTTTCCTCTTATTTCTCCTCCCTTGACGTGCGGCAGAGTGTTTGTGGGGCAAACCGGGAAATAATTCAATGAACGTGGCCCCCAAGCAAAACGTCACCCTAAAGAACAAATCTGGAGGTAACTTTTCGTTACACAGCAGCAGTTGCAAAAACTGCTACCCCGAGTTTAATGAAATTAGGTTTCTAGCTAAGGCTTAGGACAAGACCGAGAGAGAAGTAATTGAGGCCCTTTTCATTGACCTAAGGAAAGATAAGTGCGTTAGCACGCCTTCTATTCATGTTTCTAGGAACGAACAATCCTTTTTGGATGGTTGCATCTAGACTCTAAACCCGTTCGCCGCTCTGTACTTTAGTTTCAACTTTATTTTTCGCCCTTTACACGGTTTTTACCTCAATATCTCTGGTTTCTTTTCATTTTAAAATTTGTTCATGTTGTTATGCACTTTTTTTTCGTGGTTAAACACACTTCTTTCTTTTCACTGTGACCATTCATGCAGCTCTGTATTATCATGTTATTATGCATAGTTGTCAGCCCATATGAATGCCTTTTTTACCATATCTCGCCATGTGTTGATATGTATATATTCTTGGGTTTGTTATAATCTCACTTTGATATGCATTATGGCTCTTTCTTTTGTTTGATTCTTGGGTTCACGCCCCTTCAAAGAGCTCCTCTCTTGATATCAGCGAATATAAAAGTGCGTCAGGCTTGTCGTCATTAAACTTGAAATTTCTTTCCTGCCGTCTCTACCCCCTTCTTTCCTATAATATCTTTAGCGCACAGCCTATCAAATATGCTACCTCTACAGTCAGCCATGCGGCTCACAGGGCGAAGCGCATCCGCCCAAAAACACATGGCACAGCTCCAATCCGCTCTATAACAAGCTTTTTCATTTGCGTGAACTGACTCACCTGCATCACTGGAAAGGTGGGCTTTGGGGCGAGATCGCAATGGGTTTTTACAACCGCTGAAACACAAGGAAATTAGAGCTATTTTTAACTTTGACGTTGTGACAATTATGCTTGTGCACAGCCTCCCAGCAATACTAAAAATGTAGCGTTCCAGGCAGTATACGTCAGCAATCAGGGGAGACGGATTAATTAGTAAGATGGCCAAGAAAAAATTGACTTCTTTTACGCTCATGACGTCATCATTAGCATCATGAACAGCTGAACTAAGCCCACTACAGGACAAAGGCCTACCTAATATCGGTCCAATTAACTCTATCCTGTGCCATTTCCGATTATGGCGTAATGTACGAACTCAGAGGTGTCCGAAGGCGTGTTCACGTATGCGTGAACGGCCCTCTGCAGCGTGCCGTTGCTGCGTCGATTCTATGGCGCGACTGTCCGGATCCGCGCAGGCTAAACGTTACTCTCTCGATCGCATGCGAGGCGCACAGCAGCCTTACCGTATCCAACAGAGTAGCACAGCCTCTTTCCACGCCGGGAGAAAATGACGCAAGCCCTGCTTCGACCGGGCCGTAACCAGCTGTGTCGTCACTGTTGCGTGGTCGCGCGACTAGCTCGCCATTCAGCGGCTACACGAAACTCTGATTGCAAACCAGGCCAACGCGCAGTCAAGTATCGTACCAAACATCTGGAACGTAAAAGCAAACGTAAGTGCTTCGCAGCAGCAGTGTATTTTAGCATAGCTTGATCGGCAATCTGCTACCACAATCCCTTTCAGAAGGGCGCCAATTCGCGAGCGCGAGATGGCGTATGTGGAAGCTTCGGGCGCACTCCTGCCACAGCACAGGGGCAACCGGGTCTTCGCGCAAGTGGATCGGGGTAGCGTAACACGAATGAGGCAATACTTAAACTTTCTAATATCGACTTCATTTACTGCAAGACGTTAGCACAATCTAAATTTGATCGTTTGCCGGTATGAGCGAGGTAGTTGTGTATAAATAAATAAATAAATAAATAATAAAAATTATTTATTTCAAAAATTACATTGTACAAATACGAGCCTGCCCAAGCCAATAATAGGCTTGTGCAGGAACTGACCCCTTGATGCGTTAATCTGGTAGGAGCATTCGATGTATCGCACTCTTGTTCAGCCCATTGCCTGCTTTCCTGTAAGTGGTTCACTCTGAAGCGACCGCCGCATTACAGAAATGTGCGTAATCTCCCCAAATTATGACGAAATTTGAAGCCGCTACATCGCATCAGAGCCCGGCGGCGCTGCTGCTGTGTGCATGCAAATACAGTTTCTACGTGCCACAGTCCCAGAATATCAAGCTAGATGCCCGTCTGCAGACAGCCTGTATTTCATACGTTCATTAACGCCACATACTATCTCACGACGTGAACGCAGGCATTTCTGCAAGCTTGCAGGGTAGAGAATCTGTTGGGCCCCTGGAGACAGACTCCCCCGTTGCGTCCTGTCGTGATGGACGACATGCTGATGCAGAGGAACAGGCCCGTTTTCGGCTCCATATGTGCGAAATAAGCGGCCTTCCGCTGAGATCCACATGCTGTCGAATTCGGGGCAAGGCATTCGGAAAAATGCGCTGCTGCATCTGCGCTCTTGCGCAGTGTTAAACAGCTGCCCCCGTGCGACGGATATCGGTCTGGCCGGGAACGCCACTGGAGGCAGTGTTTTCCTTCAAAGTACCAGCGGAGGACATCGCTGGGGTCTTTTCTGTAAAGAAAATGAAAAACGTAGACTCAGAATTACACTTCGTTTTTGTTCGAGACACACAGGCGGGCACTCGCAGTGCAGACTATCCCGACAAAAGCTGCGATCACGAAATGCAGGGCAGACCATGTTACCAGGTTCGCTGCGCTGCGCTCTATTCCTTGAGTGGGAGGAGAACACTAACAGGTGTTCCACAGCGTGAGAACGATTTTATTTAATAAGAGAGACGGAGGTAAATGCTTACACTAAGAAATTCCCTTTGAGTTGTTTTGAATCGTGAGTTGATGAGTCCCTGCTTGTCATTGATATCGTACTCGACTGGACTGGACGTTTTTAAGCACAAAAAGGCTTATTAAGGACAACTTGTACAAATCTACGCCTTGCCTGTTCCAAAAGCATCCAAAAGAGTCTTCAATGAAACAAAAAGTAAACTTAGTAGGTTGACGTCATTTAGCTCCCCTGCCCCTCAGTGAGGACACGTTTTTTCTTTCGTACGCAACCTCCATCTTAGATGAGACTGTATAGCGGCCACCATTACTGACAGCATATAGGTGCGAAACTGCAGCGATGTCTATAATCATCATCAGTCAAACTATGTCCGCTTCCGGAGAAAGACTTCCCCCACTGAATAACTCTTTCCGGTGTCAACTTCTCAGCTGCATTCGGCCGCCCCTTATCCCAGCAAGCTTCATAATCTGATCAGCCCACCTGACTTCTGCTACCCACTGCTACGCTTGCCATTTATCTCGAAAAATCCCCTCCGTTACCTACCATTGGTTGTCCTCTCGTCGCATTAAATGCCCCGCCGAATTCAAATTCTCGTTTCCAGTTAGCATATGCCATTAACTTGTGCTTGTCCCCTGACACCCGCTGCTCTCTTAGTGTCTAAATGTTACCTCTTTTATTTTCTTTTTCCACAGCTCGCTGCGTTGTTCTCACACACAGTGAAAGTAAGTCAAGTAAAAAAAAATAATCGTGAGACATTCAAACCACCACCAAGTGCTCGTTGCTGAGTGGTGTGGGCTCAGATAGAAGTTGGTGCGCTGTACCGCGAGAACGCCATAAAGACGAACGTTCAGAAGAGTTGATTGGTGGCCTTTCCACTTATTCACATCCGGCTTTACATTATCTAAATGCAGTGCGAGATTCTATTTTATCACGATAGCGCAACTGCACTGTGGATGTTTTTGAGCACCAGCTGCAGGTCACATGACCCCACAGGAGACCCACGAGAGCACTCAGTCTTTAGCCCACATTCTCAGTGGTCTTCAAGGTCACGTTATAGTTCCGGAAGGCTGACGATCTCTTCTGGTTTTCTGCCACCTCATGGGTCCATTGTGAAAGGGGTATTTACAGCTGTAACTCTCAACAACAAAAAATTACTGAGGCTCAACTGCCTGAACAAGGTTATACGGAGCGCAAGCTAGCCACTGCGGCTTTGGACCGCTCTGTCATAGGGATCACTAGAAGCAGCTCGGTGCATGCAATGCTCTGTCGAACTCGTCCCGGCGACCGGTTCTGGCTGCATATATCTGCGTTGTCTAGACTGTTGTTGTTATTGCACGGACTTTCCAGCTGCCTCTATGTTGAGCCACCTGCGCTCTCTCTTGTGGATAGAGATGCTAGAGGATAGAGGAGCGAGAAGAAAGAGAGTAGGACAGAGAAAGGTGACGCGCCCAGCAACAGCGATCGTCTTGCAAGCGAAGCGGCAAGGGCGACGACGGCATGCACAACAGATACACCCGGTTGCAAAAGGACCACCGCCGCAAGCGGCGTGAGCCCTTTTAGTTCCTAGGCCCGTAGGGCCAGTAGCAGCAGCCCTGTCCCGCTGTCAGACTCGTGTTATCTAGGGGCCGAGCGCTGCCATTTTATCTAGCAAGAGCAAGTCACTGGGTGAACCACGTGACGACAACTGGCGAGAGCGAACGCCTGGAGCGATGGTCGGCGCAGCGGCGGTAGTATGCGTGACTGCGAAGCGCAGGTAATTTCAACAAATGATTCGACCTTCAGCTCTGCATGCGTGAAGTGGAGCTTCGCTCTAAAAAGAACTTTATTTTATGCACGCCTCCTCTGCGGGTGCCTGTTTTCTTACAAACTGCACCTTGCACGAAGCACTCTAGCCAGGCTCTCTGCTTGTTACTTTGCAGTGCATTAGTGACTTCTTCTCTGCAGCTGACAGCTGGTGACTTTATGAGCTGGCTTGCCATCTCACCTGAGACAGCGAAGGTGACCGGACGGAAGCAGTGCTCCTCTGGCCGCCGGGTCTGCACGCACTTGAGGCGACAACTTTGTTTCAACGGAAAGCTGTTGAGACCGCGGTTGCAAAGTTGCTGTCGCTTTGATGTCGACGAGCAGTGTCCTGTTGAATTGTTATAGTAAAATTCTGGCTGCGTTGCACGGCAGTACGTGTAGACGGGAGTGCCGCAAGTACATTTGCTCTGAAAGGAAAAACATTGTTCTGTAGCTTGTGTTCTATAATACTGATGATAAAATGTCTGGCCTGTCAGCACATGCCTTTCCATGGCTAATTTTATGACCGCAGTTGTTTACAGGGCATTCTGATAGATTCACGTTACGATATCTTTGCAATGCATCACTATTTCATTACAATGACTGCCACTTACACCGCAAAAAAACTTTCACATCTCACTCGGAATTTCCACCTTTCACACCCACAACTTCCGGACACGAGCATTTTTGAACGGTAAAGGCTTTATGAATGAATGTTTCATATATTGTAAGATTTCACTATAGCAATCAGCATATTCACAGAATTCCGCGTTTATATTAGTGTTTATCGTAGCTGAGTCAGCAGTCTTTACACGAAAAACACAGTATGACAACAGTACCATATTGAAACCTCTCACAAAGTTTCGCTCCAGACTGATTCTCTAAGGTATCCTTTATCGGTGGACAGGAAGGTTTCTTGTTGTTTTTCGTCCCAATTTAGCCAATGATTCAACGGGGTATCTACTTCATTGTTTCTACACCTATTTTGCTGTCAGAACTGCGGTAACAAACTTCAGTTTCGTATGCATGAATGTCTAATGCAGGCGATATCCCGAAAGATAAACAATCGCACCGAATTAGATGCTCTCGAGAATCAGGCTCACCTTTGGTATATGTAAAGGGCGCAAAGTACCGCTCCTTATTTCGCGGACCTTTCCGAGGACCTCTTGCGGCTTTGGCCGATCTGAAGGGTCTCTAGCTTCAGTGTGCACTGTAGCTTCGGCCGGGTTTTCGATGAGTACGGCAAGGTCTACTTCCGCAAACGTAGTAGGTTTGTCAGGACTAGCTGCCCCTTGTGGGGGCTCCTCGATATCGTTTAGCGGGATCTGCGGCAAAGGCATGGACTCCTGGTTTTCGTCGACATTTACAGCACTGACAGCCACGTCTTGCTCAAACTGCCGCCGCATGGTGCTTACATCGCCGCTTCTTCGACTATCGCGCACCATTGCCGATAGAAAAAAGGCGAGCGCGAGGCCACCGAGAAGCGCCATCAGTGTCTGCTGGGGAAGCGACGGTCGGCAGGGCGCGTCTTCAAACGGTAGCGACGTAGACGAGTCGTTCTCCTCTTCGGTGTCTCTGCTTTCCGCGTGTGGACGGCGTGCCTCAGCGTCTCGCGCTTTATCGCCCTGGGTTTGGCTTGGGGCTACGAAGTAGCGCATGAAGTCTTCGAGGAACCATGGAGGTAGTTTGAGTTTCTGCCGTCCGAGCAGTTTGTAGATCAGCGCGGTCGAGGCTGCTGGTACCGCCGCGCCCGTTGCCGATAGGGCTCCTCTTCCCTCCATGAACTCTGACAGCTCTGGGCTGTGCGACTCACCGCTGTCCTGCCACAGCGAAGACGAAGTGCTCGAACTGCGGCTCTCGCAGAGGCTGTCCTCGATGCTCAGGGACATGGGCGATGATATGTCCATTTTGCTCCGCACTTCCTTCGGCTTGTCCTGGATGGGTGGAGCAGCCTTGGCGCCCGCTTCAGACACTGGTTTCTGTGACGTCGGCGTTGTTGGTGCCAAAGGCGCCGGAGGCAGTGGCTCCTCGGGTTCATCCATCTGAAACCTCAACGTCTTCGTGGATGTTTGCTTCTGGGGCTGGAATGAACTTCGGGTCGAATTCAGGATCCCGGGGCGCGACGGCGGGACCTCAGTGATGACATTATTCTGCTGCTGATCGCCGGCAGGCTGTTGCTGTGTTTCTTTCGGAGTATGCTCCATTGTGGGGTTGTCAACTGCGCCTTGAAGAGCGTGGCTATCGCTGCTAGCTGCAGGGCGTGAGCGCGTCGTGGCCGCTCCGCAGGCTCGTGCCTCGCCGAAGCCAGGCACGCTGTTCATTTCTTCTTTTTCATCAATGGCAGGTTCCCACGGCTTGAGGTTGAAAATAAACGTGGAAAGGCCCTGTGGTAACCTACGAGGAGAAATTTTGAAAAAAAAATCCTAGAAGGATTGCTGAAGGAATGCGGAGCATGAGCTGGCTAATTTACGCTAAGCATATTCGCAATACGGTAGCTGAATTGCCTTGTCACCAGCAAAGTCTGTAAGATTTCGGGAACTTGGGACGCTCAGAAGGCTGAGGAGTTAATCTAAAATGAGATGAAAATCGGCCTACTGCGTCTGCTAGAAGCACGTCGAAAACGAAGCAGCATTTTAAATGTAGAGTTTCGCGTCTTGGGTAGTCAACATGTACTTTTCGCAACCAAAGCTTAGCGCAGTACAAGGAAAGCGGATAACGGGCGCGAACTTGGTCGTATAACACACAGGTAATTGCGCGCCAACTTGCCCATTTGCTCCAATCTGAAATTAAAAAAAACACAGACATATCTTCATTGTCATGATAATCATCAGCCTGGCTGCACGTACAGAAAGGCAAAGGCCTCTCCCATGTTCTCCAATTAACCCTGTCCTCTGCCAGCTGCACCCACTGCATTCCCACAGACATCTTGATCTAATTAGCCCATTACCTTTCTGCCACATCCTGCTGCGCTTCCCTTCTCTTGGAATCCACTCCGTTACTTCACGGACCAGCGGTTATCTTACCTTCTAATTACATGTCCTGCTCAAGCCCATTTCTTCCTCTTGATTTCTACTAGAATGTCATTATCCCGCATTTGTTCCCTTGCCGACTCTGCCCGCTTCCGGTCTTTTCTTTTAACTTTAAACTTATCATTTTGCTTTCCATAGCTCGCTGCGTTGTGGTTAACTTGAGCTAAACCCTTTTCGTTAACCTCGACGCTTCTGCCCCGTAAGTGTGTACCGGAGACTCTAAGCGTTACCGGTACTCACCTACGGGGCAGAAAGGTCGGGGCAGAAACATCTCAGCGCCGAAAATACCCTCCTCCTCAGACAAAATCAGACACTCGGGACACAGTGCCCAGGAGGCCTAATCCAAATGAACGCTTTCCCCCTCATCTCCTCAAACATCACCTCTTGCACCTAACACTATACCCTAACACATGCCCATGGTGCCAGGCTCGCCCAACACTCTTCCGAATTTCGTGAAGGTGCCGGGCGAAACCGAACCACTTACAGACGTAGTTGACGTCACTTGAGCGGTGGCAAGCGATGCTGACCAGCGATGGTATCGAGGACCAAAGAGGTCTCATAAAAATGATCCGACTGACAGCTCCAGCCAGGGGAGCCCTGGAATGAGGACCCCACCCACAAGCCTAAAAAAACATTCCTCTGATTTTATTAAAGTTTACCTACCTACCTGCCTGCCTACCTACCTACCTACCTACCTGTAAGATGCAGCTGTTGTACACTTTTCTTCTGAGGGATACTGGCAAACTGCCATTCTTGATCTGAGACAATGACAGAAGCGGCCATGCGCGCTCCACCCCATCTTATTTCTCTTCTTATTTCCCTCTCATGATCAGAATCAGCGGGCACTACCTGCCTTAAGTAGAGATTCCTTGACCGCTTCCAGCACCTTGCTACCAATTTTGAGCTGCTGTTTCCTTGACAGACTGTTGAACATTACTTTGGTTTTCTCCATGTTAATTTTTAATTTTATTTCGCAACCAAGATATTCAGATTTAAACAAGCTGGTTTTCCTTCGAAGATTGTGTCAGCTGTGTGCGAAAAGTTGGTGCGACGGTACAGAGGCAACCCAACAGCCGTACAGTCGGGGACAAAAGTCTCCAGACCACGTGTTTCTCAAACGAAGCTCATAGCTCTACTATCAGACAGCGGCTGAAGACCGCACTTGTGGAGATGAAAGAACAAAAATTTAACTTTTACTTCCACAAGTGTGGTCTCCAGTCGCCGAATAATAGCAGAACTATCGGCTTCGTTAGAAGAACACGTGGTCTGGAGACTTCTGTCCCCGACTGTACGTCCAGCTGTTGCACAGGGAGGGAGTGTCCGAAAGCCGACTGTTGTCATCACTTACAGACGTAATGTTGGTCACAATCTCAAAAAGATTGCCGCACAGCGTTGGGTGTCTGTGCTGTTTTCCGCACCCAAGAGGGCTATTTCTATGTGTGCTAAGGTCAACAACGGCGAAGTGGAGCCCATGTGCGACACGTGAGATCAAAGGCCATACACGTCGCGCGAAGTAGGCTTGGTGTACTACTTTCCTTTGTCGTGCGGGAAGGTGTATATCGGACAGGTGTTTCGACGAAACTGACATGACACATGCGAGGTCGGCTAAGAACGTTTTAAGGTAAAAACTTGCCTCAGCACTATAAACACCGCCGTCAGAGCAGGTGAAGCTCCCTCTTCCAGGACACGATATTCCTTGCAAAAAAAAAAGCAGCTAACGCGCGAAATATTGGAAGCTGTGGCCATTGACACCGTTCTGCTCTGCCTATCTAACTCATTGATGATACTTTGCAATTCATCTCCTAAGTGACTCAGCAAGGCAATATCATCCGCGAATTACAGATTATTCAGGTATTCTTCGTTAACTTTTATCCCAACTGTTTCCAATTCAGGCCTCGGTATACCTACTGTAAATAGGCGGCGCACAGCATTGGCGAGATCGTGTCTCCCTGCCTGCCCCATTCCCTATCGAAATTTTATTGCTGACTCCAAGGAAGACTGTGGTAGCTGTGCAGTTGCCATGGACACCTTCCAGTATTTTCGCATATGGCTCTTCTACACCTTGATTCCACAATGCCTGCATGGATGCTGAGGCCCCACATGCGCACAGCAGAGTGTCAAGTTGTAAAAGTGATTAGATCGGATAGAATGCTGTTCCCTCAAGTCAATTAAACGTGCACTTGTGAAAAGTTTGCAGCAGACCCTGTGTTTTCCTAGTTTAAAAACAAAACACGGTGTTGTGCAGCTTATCGCATGCTTCAGATATCACGACCGAAGCGAGCGCACGACCCTTTTTCTGGTGCGTACTCCTTTCCGATTTCAGTCGCGGTTAGCGTGTGTACTAGGCTTTGAGACGTTAAACTGCATGAAATCATAAAATCGTACATTCTCTGTTCCACCCCACGGTTTTAAGTATGCGGTTCGTATTTTGTCGTCGGTTTTGAAGCACTTCGGACAGCTTTGACCAGTGGAAGAAGACGCAATTAAGCCGAGTCTGCCTTGACCTATATCACACGTTGACTTCATGTCGCTAACCTCTTCGCCAGACCCATTACTGTTGAAAACAGCAATGCAAAATCCCGTTGCAAGACCTGATCTAAATGCATTAAGTCGTGCAGCGCAACTTTTTGCAGGCGTTGCAATGTGGTACTGATGATGGATAAGTTCAGAGCTCAGATGGCGTCTGAGCCGATAAGCGTGATGCCTTCGTGAACCGCACAAAATAATACTGCCGCAGTACTTCCTTTACATGTGAATTCATCAACATAGCCTAGAAACTTAATGGTATATTGAAGTAATCCAGAACAGTAACCGAACGGTACTTGCAGCAACGTGTTTCTAAACAAATGTCTTGTGTATCTCTTCCGATCGCTTGTCAATATGGTGGATCATTATTTCATCAGAAACTTGACTACTTTGAGGTCATTAGAGTTAAATGTGAACGCCGGGTGTCAAATATTGTTAATCCTGTATGCAAGGTAGATTCATAGATGCTTTGTTGTCGGACTCCGGTAGTGGCCGTTGTTGCTCTTGAAGTTCTTCCAGCGATATTTAGAGTCTATTGCATGCGCTTTGTTAGTGTCCTCTCAGTCAGCACTGGAAAAGCCTTTTACTTTTGGCTGTGGCTGGACAGGTGGGTACTGAAGCTGTGTACCGCCTGAAGCCACACCGGAAATTGTTCTCTCTAACATTTTGTTCTCGTGCTGCTTGCCGTTACTGACTGAAGCTGGGCTCACTGCGGCACTGAACTTGACGATTAGATGACATCCCAGAAGAAGACGACATGATTTCTGATATGACTGTTTACAATTTTGACACTTTCTATGTTTGCTTGAGGAGAGGCTCTTGGACATGAACGGGCGACTTGGCAGTGACTGCATTCACGTGCGCGCCGAATGGGTTGAATTATTGAGCACCTGGCTATTTTTCGCTCATGGCGCGTTGTATGCGTACAGCTGTGGTAGAAGACAATGTCTATCTCTCCAGCAATAACTTTTCTCGGATTCACTGAGATGCTCTGCTAGTTAGAGAATGGTGCCTCAGTATCTTTTTGGATGATTAAAAATTACTGGGCGTTGCTATATCACGAAGTGTCGGGATAGGTTCGGAGACCATCTCGCCAGGTTCTTGCCGTCTATGGTGGAATGAATATCGTTCGGGTTCATCAATTGAGGGAGTTGAAAACTCGAGTGCGGATGGACGGACATAGTTGTTTGGTACTCATCTGGGGCACCATTGCGTTCATAGTTATCGTTGAGACCAGCTGAGCAGCCGTTCTGGCGTAGTAAATGCGACTGCCTTATCCACTCTACTGGTAAAAACGGAAAGAACTTTTTGTTCTAATGAACGAGAACCACCTAGAATCGTAAGACCCATTTTAAATTTCTGCAACCGCTGCAGCCATGGAACATCGAGTCGACCTTGCCTTAGGATAAACGACGCCGTTATCGAGCAACGGCGTGGCCTCATGGGGCATTTACTGAGATATGGGACGTAATTTCATAGGAAACAAGTTTAAAATCATTGCTGCTCCTGGAATTTTCAGTAGGGAAGGAGTAGAGCGATAAACATGAATTTATTACACAGAGCCGGCTCGATCGAGCCAAACAGGGGCAAAGGCAGATCAACGGTGCAGTTGTAAGTCTGTTGCTTAATAGACGACGAACAGATTTCGTTAGGCCACGCTGCGAACCTCTTGCAGCAAGCCACATTGGCCGCCTTTCCTGTCCGGGAAGCCGACGAACCTTTGGAGGGCATATTGTGCACCATAAAGAAATGGGCGCTAACACGGAAGAGCGTCTGATGCCAGCGACTGTTGCCGTTCACACCGACGCAGAACTGGACCTTTTTTTTTATTTTTCCTCTTGGAACTTAGTGTGCTCTTGGCATCTGGCTTCTTGTTTCCTTAATGCTATTTATTGGAGACGCCTCGCACACCCCTTATCTCGAGGGGCCGGTCTTGACGCTGCCGATGACGCAGTTCGGAAAAACTTTATAACAACTTTGTACACGCACATGAAGATGAAGAAAGTAAATCAACGGGGTAAGTAAAGCAAAGTCTAGGCGAGCTGACATATTTTTGAAAGCAGGCCTGCCGGCGGCTAATGAACTGAAGATGGAAACTATTGAAGGTTGAAGGAAATATTTGAATGAAATTGCGAAGATATCAATTGTGCGGACAAGTTATGGAACTGGGAGTAACTTTTCCCTGCGACTGGGGACGTTGGCGTAATGCTGCGCCGCCAGCGTAGTGTGGTGACGCACCGTCATCGTCGGCAATGTAGTGTGAGGCCCGGAGAAGGAACGCGACGTTCACTGGCTGAGTGATGGCGACGAACAAACTTTATTGTAGGCGGATATGGTTATTTATAGCTCTAGGTTCAATTGACAGTGAATAGAGATTTAAGCAGTACAATTAACTGGAGAAAGCATGAAGCAATTCCCGAAACTGCAACAAAAGCTAAAATCAACAATACAAAAGCAGTATCGCTTGCCGCCGTGCTGGTGACAGTTCACACCTGATTCATGTCATAGCTCAAGGCACGAGCGTCCTCACTCTGAAGAATCTACAGACAGTGCGTATTTCGCGCTTGAGTTATCGATTATAAGAAAAAGTATTGCACAATTACTGCTTTACAGTGGGTAGACTGCTAAACCGCACCATTACGAAAGGGACTAGGGCAGTGGAGAAAGGCGGCACAGCTTTAAAAAGCATAGCGTTGACGTGGTTACCTAGACGATTCGCGATTGTTGCCTTTTTTATACTTTAGTGCAATAATATGATTTGCCTAACACGCCTTATGCAGTTCGCAAATTTAGCATAGCTTTCAGCAGGCGTCCGCAGGCATTCGGTTCATTTTCCAGCTCGTCCGCACTGCACGAGAGAAGAGAAGAAGTGCTGCACGCTCTGCACGAGAACCAGAAGAAGAAGCTGCCTCTTCGATCGCATCGAACAGCCATCTCTGCTGCCTTGGAAGGCCTTTGTAAAGGCAACGCAAAGGAATCGACGAGGAGGTGAGCCAGCCGAAACCCGTGCGGTGAAAACAGGCGACCACAGGCTCTTGGGCTGAAGACGCGGCACTGCAGCGGTTGCAACAGATTTCTCAGGGTGGAGCAGCCGCGGCTAGCCCTTTTCACGAACGAGGTGAAGTACGCCTATTGACACGCTCAGTCCTGATAAGAACCTCGCTCGGTTGCTTTTCAGTGTTATGCTCTCAATGGCGCCCCAAAGACAAGCATGCGCTTGTGTCCTTCACACGTCGTAGATAGCACTCTGAAAGCTGTAGAGAAGTGCTATGGGCGGCACGGCTGGCGCTTTTCGCTCTCGCCCGGATATCTAGCATCTTTACGCCTGTCGAATGCGGATGAGAAACTGCTTGTTTCCTCACAAATGCACCCCGCAGAACTAGTTAGTCACGTCATCATGTGCCCTCTCCTGCAGCCGTCTGAGCAGACGCGAGTGGATGATGAACGTGCCGGAGGGCACTCCGATGGACACCACTCTCTCGGCGGTGGACCTGACTCGCTGCCTGCCGCCGGGCAAGCTGCGACAGGAGTACCTGGTCCTGCTGGAGCTTGTCGGCCATGGCCGCTTCCAGCACCGTGTCCTGTTCTGCGCCCACCTGTCCCTCGCCATGGTGAGACAATCGTCTGAACACACTGAGATAACCCGTGAGGATAGAGGCCTGTCCTCGTTACGCCGTTCTAAGACAGGTCATTACCGTGGTGCATCCGAGCAGCAGGGCAAAAGTAACCTATTTCCTGATTCTTTCACCGAAAGCGTCCTGTTATCACGGGCAGCTGATATAGCACGCGATGGCAATCGTAAAACATGACAGCACTAATCTTCACCAGACTGAGTCCCCGAACTCATCCGCCCAGCTAACTCACTGCAGTTCGCGCTACAGTGCCTTCTGTGAGAATCTGTGATAAAAAATTACCGACGATTGCGTTACTTCCTAATGCGAAATTTGAGCGCAGAAAATAAGCTGTTTCACCTTTTCGATAGATTGAGGCAAAGAAATCGAGCAACACATGTATGCGCTATCACAGAATTTTTTTTTTATTTTTCACACGTATTCCTTTAACAAAGACTCCACTAACAGTTCTTGACAGTCATGAAGGAAGCTTTGTGGTCGGAGAAATAGACTGATATATGTTCGACTTGGTACATCAATGCCTGATTCTCAAAGACGAGATCTATACAAGTGCCTCGCGAGGTTGTCACAGCCGTGGGACGCGTTACGAGCGAGAGGAACGGGATGTTCTCCCGCATAAGTGTTAGGAAATTGCTGTTTGTCTTTATGTCAACATTAAAGTCCCCCACTACTAACATCGGTGTGGATCGATGGACGGTTAATGCGAGTTGCAGGAAGTGCACGACGTCTTTCGTGAGTGCGGTAGGGGCGAAGTAGGCAGCTACTACCAGCAAGCCGTTGGGCAACTTTGCGGCGCACAGTTCGCCAACTTCATGTGGCGTGCCAAACATTTCGACTGGTATTGCAGAGAGACCTGTGCGCAAGTAGATAGCGACTCCCGCCGCTCTGTTGTGGTCTCTGCGAGCACCACAGCAGTATAGGAAATCTATGATTTCGAGAGGCTCTTCGGGATCCATCCAGGTTTCAGCAAAGCAAAGTACAGAGGAATGGCGCAGAATGTGATCGTGGTGTACGTCCTTGGCAAGTGCGGCAAGGGAGCGTACGTTAAGAATGTGGTTGTGAATGATGAATCAAGCGCTGCCAGCGAATGACGCGTCCATTGGCTGTCTGCGTGTGTAACTGATGTGTGGTTAACATGTTAAGCTTCGCCTGTAAGAGTGGAACGCGACAGCGTCTTGCAACGCTGCCAGGGAGTCCACAGAACGCCATCGCCAATTCAACTGTACGCCTTGCTGGACGGTAAATTTATTTTTTGAGGAAAGGAAATGTATCTCTCTCGCATATCTGGGTGGACACCTTCACCTCGCCGTAAGGGAAAGGGGGAAGATGGGAGTGAACGAAGACGCCGTATTAGCTAGACGCGCCTTTGTTCATTCCAAACCATTCAGCTGGCATTACGGTGTGGCTAGCGTGCTCGTATCGCACTCCGGAGACCCTGGTTCGATTCCCCAACTCGACCAATTTCGTTCTCGGTTTTATTGATTTATGCGGTCTAACTAGAAAGGTTAATTAGGCTATTTCATATTTATATTGTTGTATTTCTATCCATCGTGTTCTGTCATTAACCTGTCAATTCTTGGAACTGTCTAGGATGTTCGACACAACGTATATGAAACGAGCAACGTCTTATTGAGTGGGGAAGTGCGTGGTGGTGGAGGGAACGCGGCCTCGTACTTATCTGTTTTTTTTCAGCAGCGTCTCCTTCCGCGGACGCTGTTGTCGCTGCGGCGCGCGTCTTTCTTTTCTTTTCTTCTGACCTCTTCATTCTCCTCTATATTAATTAGGCTAATTGATTAATTAAGCAATTAACTAAACTCAGTCCAACTTAGTTGCAGCATCACTATACGATCCCTTTGATTGGTTGCATGGTTACTAGCCAAAGTACAATTGGCCCCATTTGAAATTCGCGCACTGTGACGTCACGAGCATTTCGACCAATTGAAAAGCGTGACATTGGGGGCGGAGCTGGTTACGAGGCCGACGCCGACGCCGACGACGACGCGAAACCCAGGAACGGACGCCAAAGAGCTGCGCTCTAAAAAGGAAGGCAACAAATAGGCGCGGAGTCTAGCCGTAAGAAGGAGAAAAAGAGCACGGGTAGGCCTGATCAAAGTAAATATTCGATTTGTCGTGACCATATTTATATGTATAGCTGCAGGGGTAACCGACTGTATCTTTTCTAAAGACTCTAAAGGTTACCGCGAATGATTTTGTGCACTGCGCATAATGTTGTGAAGTTTTGTGCAATATTAGTGCGCCTCTTATTGTCCGTACGTATGCCACGTCTCGGGCAGGTGCTGTTCCACTACTGGTCGGCCCACATGCTGACGAAGTCCGTGGACCACTGGTGCAAGCCACCCGCGCTGTTCGGCCACCTCACGCGCGAACAGTGGCTGAACGTGAGCATCCCCGTAGTGGAGGATGGCCAGGGAAACAGGCACCACAGCCGCTGCACCATGTACGACCTGGCTACCATCGTCTTCAACGGCTCCCGCATCGAGGTGCCCTGCGATGAATGGGACTACGACCTACCGGAAGATACGCAGACGCTTATCTCTAAGTGAGCATACCCTCTCTCAGAGATGAGCCATTAGGCGATCGAAGCGTCTTCAACTCGATGCTGGCACACTAGCCTTTATAGAAGAGTAGGAGTAAAAGCTTCTAACGTGATATTCGGACGATCATGTTAGGCCCAACGCTAATGAAAATACGATCGACTGGAACACATCGCTGGGATTACAGCTTATGGGGTGTACCTTTTGTTAACGTAAACACACTTGTAGAGAATGGTAGTTGATAACTTCCAAACAGCAAAGTGATCTTAGCAGGGAGGGAGTGAAATACTAGAACAGGTTAATTAAACATAGAGGCCGTGAAGATTGTTCTCTATTAGTGTTAATCAGGCCGTCTTGTATTTACCCTAAAGGAGCTAATATATTGTAAGCATTGTGCGCGAACCTCATCTGGATTTGTCTATATTCATCATCATCGTCGTCTTGGCGTACGCCATTCCTGCCGGTGGCAATAAAGCCTGCTCCGAGCGTTCCAAATCTCTCACGTGGTAGAGGTTGCTCTTGGTCCCCCTGTGGCATATTATTTTTATTTCCTTTTGGTTGCCCCAACCTAACAAATGTACCTCTCCCAAACACCCTGGAGCTCAGTTCCAGTCGTCGTCTGGTCGGCCCTCCTGCCCGATGGAGCCCGTCAACAGAAGTCGCTCATAACCATCCACCGTCCTTCCACCTGCCGCCACTGGCATGCTTCCTCTCGGCCCCGATTCTTCTACCGGACTGTAGAAGGTTGCAGATTGCCGCTCAGCGCTGTGTGTGTCTTGTCTCCTTCTTGGTCTGTGTGTGTTTGCGCTGTTGAACCATCACTATGATTCTACCGGACGCCTGGGTCCACTGGAACACCTCTCATACCACCGCGGGCCCAGCCTGCTTGGACGGTGAGCACCCGGCAATGCGACCCGTCGGTTTTCGCGGGCCTTCGTGGGGATGACGTTGAAGACTGGCTGCAGCAATACGATCGCGTAAGGGCTTTCAACCGGTCGGACGCTTCCATTAAATTTGTTAACGTCTCATTCTCTTTGTCTGATGTGGCCAAGACCTGGTTTTCCTACCATGAAGATTCTATTTCTGACTGGTCGCACTTCACATCGCAGATTCGCCAGATTTTTGGAACCGTCAGCGCTGGCCCTGCAGTGTATAAAAAAATTTTTGACACTCAGCTTCCTGGCGAGTCTTACGCGTCCTACATTGATGACGTGCTTGCTCTCTGTCGTTGTGTAAACAATGCCATGCCTGAAGCCGACTCCGTTCGCCTTGTCCTGAAAGGCATCGGCTTGTTCGCCTTCACCGTACTTGCTGCCCAGAACCCATCATTGATCGTGGACATTCGCACCACCTACCAGCGTCTTGACGACCTGCAGTCGGACCGGATTCAAGACACCTGGGATTCCCGCTCCTCTACTGATGTAGTCTTGCCAATCCCAATCGCTCAATAATCCGCGAAGAACTCAAGGCGCCTTTTCACCGTCTACCGCCAGCTTCCCACCTCAGACCTCTGCCTCCAGTTTGCGTGATATGATCAAGGACGAGCTGGCCTCATTCACGCACCTGATTATTAAAAAGCCCCCTGCCTCTCGCTGCGTCCCAACGTAAGCTGAGGTTGCTGCGACACTACCGTAACCTTTCCCGCCCTCCCATTCTGAACCTGTGTAGCCCAGCCTCGCAGCTCTTTCTCCAATACCTCCCGCCGCTGCTTATCCTCCTGTATGGCGTCCGCGTCTACCTTAAGCCGTTTGTTTTTACTACGGCGTTCCTGGCCATGTAGCCCACGTCCGTGCATCGCGTTGCCTCTCCCCGTCATCTTTCCGCCACTCTTCATCGCCTCTTCACACACCTTCTCAGCCCTCGTACCGCCGCCCGGAGAACTGGCCCCATAAACTGCACCGCCACAGCATCGTAAAAGTCCTCCTCCGGCTCCGTACAATTTGTTGTTCGTAGACGGTAAAGGGACTCTTGTGGAAGCATTAACTGACACTGGCGCCGCTCTTTCCGTGCTCTGCTTTGACCTGCGTTCGCATTTGAAGAAAGTCCGTACTCCCGACTTCGTTCCGCGTTCACGTGCTGGTGATATACCCTGATATACCCTTCTAGACAGTGCGGCGCTCGGTTCACTATTAACAGTGTCCGCCATCACATCGAACTTGCTGTGCTCTCTTCCTATGCTCATCAACTCATTCTCGGCTGGGATTTTCTTTCATTCATTACGTGCGGCGAACCATCCGTCGAGGTTACTGAAACCGACACCTTTGACCTATCTGACCGGACGCCTCACCCCTCGGTTGCCGCCGCTGACTGTGTCATCTATCCTGGCTGTGCCGATATTATTTCAGCTGTTTGCGAAACATTGCCGATGGGGACGCCATGGTCGTATCGAACTCACGCTTTCGGAAAAACTGGTGTTCTCTGCTGGCGGCCTCAAACACTACGCCTGAGCCTATTCCTCTTCGCCAAGGATCTACTGTCACTTCAATCACCAGTGCTCAGCCGATGACGCTCCCCTTCCTTTACAAACCCACGCAACCAGCTTCCTCAGCTGCTTCCTTTCGTGCGACACTTCCCGCTACCATCAGCACCGACCTCTCTTCAGATCAGGCCCAAGCCTTGGCTGCCGTCTTGAAGACGCACGCCTCTTCCTTTGACATACATTCTGCACTTTTGGGCCAGACAAGTGTCACCACCTATCGCATCGAAAATGACGCCTCTCGGATCGTTTGCCGCCGCCCGTACTGAGTGCCTAGTTCCGAAAGCCAGATGATCCAGGCCAACGTCACTGACATGCTGAATCATCATATCGTACGTCCTTCGTCCAGTCCGTGTTCCTCACCAGTCGTGGCAGTGCAGAAGGAGGATGGTTCAGTACATTTCTGCGTCGATTATTGTGCTCTGAGCGAGATATGCCCACTTCGTCGCATTGACGACGCCCTTGACTGCTTACAAGGAGAAATGTTTTTACAGCCGGAGCAATGAGAGACTCTGCTGCCGAGCGGCCGCTGTGAAGACCAAGCTCTGGTACAGCGAGCTCAACGGGCAGCAGTGGCCAGCGTAGCCCTGGACTACGGGCAACACACCATTGTTTAGAAGTGGACGACGTCGACAGAGAGGTGTCCTGGGGATACAACCAAGGAGAGAACACCTCTGAAGAGGCGCCGAAAGAACATGTCAGGACGGCTCGGGCGCTGCATTTTCCGTCTCCAAGAATTCAATGTTACAATCACATGCAAATGTGGAAAACAACATAAGGACACCGAGCTCTTCTTCCTTATGCGCTAACTTCCCCGCCACCCCAACGCACGTCGCCTCCTACAACACCAGGCCGCTATGAGCATACACCGCCTCACGCAGTAAGAACCACCTCCATTGATTTCGTCTCTCCAACCATGCCCAGAGATCTCGCCCCCGCTCAGCAGTCCGATAATTACTGCCGAACTCTCATCGACCGCCTCACCGTGCTATGCAGCCGCCGAATGCTACTTCCGCTACTTCTGGCCGCTCATTGTGGCCGGGCCTTTCGGCCAGCGTTGCAAAATATCGCCTGCTATGTTCCCTGCCAACACCGTAAACGGTCAACGTCTCCTCCTGCGGGCCTCCTCCAACCCCTTCCCTGCCCATTCACCCCGTTTGAAGTTGTCGGCATCGACACATACGGACCTCTCACATAATACCCGCGGGCAATCGCTGGATCATCACCGCCACGGGCCACCTCACCAGGTACGCAGAAACGGATGCTATTCCTTAAGGCTCCGCTATCGAGATAGGCCATTTTTTTCTCCACATCATTCTTCTGCACCACGGAGCCCTTGGTGTTTTCCTCAGCAACCGTGGCAAGGCTTTCCTCTCCGCCATCTTGGCGAAAGTACTGCATGCCTCGAATACCACTCACAAAACAACACCCTCTTATCACTCCCAAACCAATGGCCTCACAAAACGGTTCCATCGGACCCTTTTGTACATGCTTTCCACCTACATTCAACCTAACCATACAAACTGGGACTTTCTGCTCCCATTTGTTACCTTTGCCTAAAATACTGTCCTTATTTATTGTTTATGGCCGAACTCTTACCTTTGTCATGGAGGCATCTTTCTTTTCTGTGCGTGTCCCCTCTTCAGCACCCTTCCACGAACATTTCACTTCCCGCCTTGTCCAATGCCATGAACTTGCGCTATTAAACAAAGAAGCCTCCCAGGCCTCCTGCAAATTCGCTTTTACCTTACCTACCGTGCCGTTTATTTTCCCCTGGTGATAAGGTTCTGCTCTGAACAACCGCGCGCACTCCCAGGTTATGTGAAAAATTTATGAGCCGCTATGCTGGTCCCTAAATAGTGCTTAAAAAATGTCCTTCGTTAGCTATCGTGTCACTCCCGCATCACCTGTTACGGACCGTCGATAGCGTGGCATCGGATAGCCCACGTGTCGCGCCTCAAGGCATTTCCCGTCACCCATCATTCATATAACTCGCGACCAAGCTAGTCGCTTTTGTCCGGGGGGGGGGGGGGGGGGGGACAATTAGTGTAAGCATTGTGCGCGAACCTCATTTTCATTTGTCTATATTCATCATGGCCTCCCATCGTTGTCTTCGTGGTGTAGGCCATTCCTGCCGGTGGCAGTAAAGCATGCTGCGGGTGGTCCCAATCTCACAACATATGTTTTTTAGTTAGCATCTCAGTTCTATTGTTTGTTTTGGTTCCTGATAGTATTTGAGCATCTATTTAAAAAAAATTGCTGCAGGATGCGAAATGCAATTACAATATCGCTGTCAGTGGCCGCCTCTGGCAAAAAGGCGTAGAATTCCGTACTTTTTGAAAGAGTTATTTACAATGAATAATGAACTTTTATTGCACTTCATCTGCGCAACTAACTTCATCTCTAGAACTAAAGATTGCCAAAGGACTCAAATTTGACAATTTCTGAACCGGTGATTTTTCTTAATTATTAGCGCAATTTAATGCGCACTTAATTCTAGAGGTCAGCAAAACTTTGGTAGCTCGGAGGCTAGTAACGACTCCGGAGAGTGAAAATTTGAGGTGCCAAGCAAATGGCGAGAATGGGGAGGCTCCATTACACGTGGAAAATTAAAAACAGACGTTTTTGTTTAAACCTTTTCGAATTTCGCGCACTGTTTTCAAGCCATAAAGATATTTTTGTTGTGACAATACCAAAACAGATACATATTATTTGTTTTTTCTACGAGCCAATGCATTTTTCAAATTAAAACTTTGCCCAATATGTACCAGTTTAAATTTCAATGTGAAACAATCATTTTCTCAGGAAGTAAAAAAACACTCCTGCTTCCTGTAGATGACCAAAGAAATACTGTTTTGCTTTCATTGCAACAGCCTCGATTAGATTACTTCAAAAACATGCGGCTCACATCCCCACATACACCTCTGTAATCTCACTCTATCATAACCTTAGCGGAACTATTGGAATATGCAGCATGCCTTCAGTTTTAGAGCAACAGGTGCAAAAAGTTTCCGTTGCCGAAGTGTTGCCGTTGTCGTCACTATTGCAAAGGTAAATAAATTATTAGCTGTGGTCTTCATGCAACCAAAAGCTCACCATTTCACTTGCCGGCTTGTTGAGAAGGCTGGTACTGTGCACCGGAGAACAGGACTTACGTGGCCATGTGATGCAGTTTACTCTAATTTCAGGCACACGGCATAAATCTGGCCAGCTTTTACTTCCTGTACAAGCATTGCAAGCAGTCACGTCAGTTCTTCACCCACACTTTCCTTGCCTGCCCTGACAACCCAATCTAGGTGGAACCTGGTGTGTGACAGCGAGCGGTACCTGGTGACGACATTCACGTACTACACGGTGAGCGGCGTGCTGGTGCCTCCCCTGCTGGGCCATATGGCCGACCGGGTTGGCCGCAGGCCCGTCGTCTTCAGTGCTCTGCTGGTCGCCTTGGGCTCAGTGTTCGTGGCCACAGTGGCCGACTCCTTCACCACCTTCGTGTTGGCCCACCTCCTGATCGCCATCTCCGGCGCGGCCGTGCATATCATGACCTCCATCCTGCTGTTCGAGGTGCGGCCCTCTCCTAGCAGCGCACCGTCGCTGCTGACTTTTGCTCCGACGCGAATAAATTCTGACGCTACGGTTCGGTGATATAGTTGGAGAACTAAAGCGGAAAACGCCAAACCTTTCTCTTTTGTTTGGTTTATTGGAGTTAAACGTCCCGAAGCGACTCCGGCTATGAGAGACGCCGTCGTGAAGGGCTCCGGAAATTTCGACCACCTGGCGTTCTTTAACGTGCACTGACAATGCACAGTACACGGGCCTCTAGAATTTCGCCTTCATCGAAATTCACCCGCCGCGGCCGGGATCGAACCCGTGTCTTTCGCGTTAGCAGCCGAGCGCCGTAACCACTGAGTCAACGCGGCGGGGTCCTTACTCTTTTCTATGCGTGAAAAAGTAGCAGCGAAAGCCGTACCGTGCTCCAGCCTCTACTGTTACGAGTATATTAAAGCGTTAGCTTTAGCCTCCTGTTCATTTGCAAAGGCGGCGTCGGCGCCATGTCGAGAGACCTGCCTAACGCCGGAGTTGTGTCGAGAAACCCACTTATATCACTTTAGACGTTAGGGTGTCTCGACGGAGTCTATTGGCAGCTGCATCGAGGCACCGTACTTGACATATACAGGAAAATTACTTGACGTGGCACAGTGACGTCGACATGCTTATTGTTTTATTTTGACCAATGAGCAAGTCGGCTTCCGGTAAACTCCCGCGACCTGATGTAAACAGCTACCCGAGTAGATGGCATGCGACCAGTATAAAGTTACTTTTCACTGAGAAATATTCTTCCGGGTGGAAAGCTCCTGTGTGGCTTTGTGATCGTGTTTGTAATGCAGTCAGTACTAATCAATGTGTGTGCATATAAAGGTGACACTATGCGCGTAAACTGCAGTGTGAACAGTTCAAAAACAAAAATATGGAAACTGTGTTGCGATAATCGTAATAAATATGCGAAAGTCGAAAAAGAACAACGATTACGTAAACAGAAGCCGCTGACAGGAGCCATTAACGCTGTCATTTCATACCCTTAAAGCCGGAGCTTAAATGTCCCCCTAATTTTGCTCTTGTTTCTTTCCACAGACGACAGAATTACCCTACCCCAAATTATCTTCTCAGCGGTTCTAGTGTCTTATCTCAAAATTGCATTAGTTATCTTGGTGCTGACATCTTGGGTACCCTTAACTGGTCTATCCATATAACGCGGATAATTAACATTGTTCACAAAACTCTCGGCTACCTTCGTCGTAATTTACGTCTAGCTACACCAGCAATTAAATTACTACCTTATGAAACATCAATTCCGCCAAAGTAAGAGTGCTCATCTGCCATCTGGGACCCCGAACTTAACCTAGTGAACTGCAGTGAACTTGACCAAAATCGCACCGTTCGATCCATCTACTCAATCTACTCATACTCCACCATCGTTGCTTTCCTCAAAAATATTGCATGCCAACCCAACCTCAAGCAACGCCGTATAGTTGCAAGGCTATGGTTATATCACAAAATGTATCAACTTTTCTCGCAACTGTTCTATCCAGCCTGCTCATCGTTCTTCAGCTCGCACCGTGACCCATCTTCATTCCTTGTTCATCCAAACAGCGCTTGCCTGGAACAGTCTTCCCACTAGTACCATCCTTCATACAAACCCGTAACATTTCAAGAAAGCCATCAAACCAATGATTTATTAACATCAGGTTGCTAGCCCACCCCTCAGCCCAGCCCACCCCACACCAAAGGGCCCTAGAGGTATCTGTAATAATTTTTTATATCTGGTTCAAACAGCAGCACAGACGTGGGGTGTTAATTCATCACATAATATTGTATCGCCCCTTTTGCCTAATCTAGACTTTTCCACGGCACAACAGCATCTCCTAAACGACGCCGATTGTGCAAAGAAATGGCAGACATTACCGTCCACCTAAACTGTTTATTTAGCAATCATGTGCCCTCGAAAAAAAATCATCTCAACGGCAGCGAAAGACGGTCGCCGGGTTTGTAATAGTTTCTTCTCGGCCACATTGAGCTTAAATGTCAGGACGAACTTTCGAGGTAAAGTGCCTGTAACATCTGACAATCTCCAACAACGTAATAACAATCCTGGTCTACTACTACCATTCCTCATCGGGTCGCATCTGCCGTGGCAGAGAACGACCATAGGCCGCGTACAGGCGGATTTGCACAAAGAAAGCGAACAAATAGTTCCATACCTCTGCGGCAATACTCTGATAAAAACAAACTTTGATAAAAACAAACAAAACAAATATGAGTGAGAAGAAAAACAGCACTGGTTTTCTTCTCGCGAAGTTCTTTATGCGTCTAGAAACACATCGCTTTATCGTGGAATAGCCTCGCAATTCGGATATAACGCAAACATGGCTCACACAAGCAAGATTTGCGATGCACCAGCTGATGTTCTCAAGTAGTGCTGCGAAATGACATCTCATAGTTCCTTGTTCAAATGTTAATTCATAGGCACTTTCGTCCGATGTAGACACTTCCACTGTACGGCGGTATCTTATAAGCGACACCAACAGTGCATTTTATATTAAGGCATCAGCCTACCTGCCCCATTGAAAGAAAACCCGCGTGTGTGTGTGTGTGTGTGTGTGTGTGTGTGTGTGTGTGTGTGTGTGTGTGTGTGTGTGTGTGTGTGTGCATGCGTGTGTGTGTGTGTGTGTGTGTGTGTGTGCATGCGTGTGTGCGCATGCGTGTGTATGTGTGTGTCTGCATGCGTGTGTGTTTGTGTGCATGCGTGTGTGAGCATGCGTGTGTGTGCGTGTGTATGTGTGTGTGTGTGTGTGTGCGGGGGGTGCGTGCGTGTGTGCGTCTTCGGTGACGCTCGATGGGACCCATGAAATATCACTCCGCATGCAACCTGGCAGGTAGCGGTTAAATGAATGATTAGTCAGGCGAGGTTGCTAGGGAAGAGCAAATTAGATCGCACGAATTCCACCGGCTGCAGCACCTGCCATTCCAGGGAAGCAGCGCACTGCGTAATCCTTGCGCCATAAGTGAGGTGAGGATTCCTACGGAGCCATTCATGTTAAATAACAAAATACCAATTCTGCATAATGGCAATTAACCCATTAGCTACAGCGCCATAACCTTAAGGCGGATCTGCGCGCAGATCAGAAGGGGTTTGGCGGTGGCTACGTAAAGTCATGCAGAGATAGAATTGCCACCTGCGTGGCACAGGGTTACATCACTCGCCACCGCGCGGCAACTGCGTTCACAAAGTGTGCGGGGGGGGGGGGGGGGGGGGTTACGTCTTTTTACTCCTCAGCAGTTTTAAGTGTGTCAGCCAACTTTTTATTTATTTGGACCACCTCAGGGCAAACTTTATCACGGAGCGAAGTGGTTTGAAAAGGATTTCAAGTACAAGCATCAATGCTTAATTTTACAAAGTTGTTAAAACGATTTTCAAGCTTTATTACGTACTTGGTTACTTGGTTGTATCATTTTAGCTAAGACATTTCGAAAACGCGTGCGATCAATAGCAAAGGTGAGCGATTCGGAAAAGCGGTCCTTGAGGTGTACAAATAAACGTATTTAAATAATCCTTTTTTCATAATTTCCTTCTCCATCTTACTCACATGGCCAGAGCTCTTCATCGGCCAGCCGCACCCTGTACATCGCCGCGGCGCAGACGGCCGCGCTCCTCGTGCACGCCGCCACTCTGTGCCCTTGGCTGCAGCGCGTGGACCTGCGCCTCCTGCGCATCACGCTGGTGATGAGCATGGTGCTGCTATCGCTGACCTTCCACGCGGTCTCGGAGTCGCCGCGCTGGCTCCTGGCTATGGGCAGATACGACACCCTCACCAGCGTCATCGCGCGCCTGGCCTGCGTGAACGGCGTTGCACTGGGCGACGTCTGGCGACTGGTCCACTACGCTGAGGTCGTCAAGCCACTGCAGGTGAGCTGACCGGCAGCCGGATACATCTGTAGGCTTATGCCTAAGGAAGCAAACGAACACGCAGCTGACGCAGATCTCGGCAAGAATAGAATTGCCTGCCATGGCTTCACGTACCACAGCCCCGCGCCGTCTTTATTTTCTTTCTTGCGCAAGCACGCTTTGGATGTGCCCTAGGTGCAGCCAAAGGAGGGCGCTACAGGGTACGCCGCTCAGACGTCAAGTCGAAACCGCACCGATGGCCGGCGGCGCAGGCGGGTAAGAGAGGAGTCGAAGACCTCTTTCGGGAGGCAGCCAATGGAGGGCGGCACTGCGATGCACTTAGTCGAGGTCTCCATGTAAGCCGGCTTGAGGCGGTTCATGCTGATTGTCTCTTCGCGACCATTTTGCAGGAGGGTCAGTTTTGAGGGTGCGGTGAAGGACGCTGAATCTTCCTCCTAAGCCGAGGGGAGCGGTGCTCGCGTAGCGTCCCGGCGAACGAAACCATGGGTGGAAGTGGCGAGGTCCGGGTGAGCAAACATGGTGTGGAGGCAGTGAGGGCGAGGCGGAATACGACGTAGGTCTTTAACAGAGTCACCTATACACTGCAGGAACTCTTTCGGCTGGGCAGATAGCTGCTCTGATGTGAAGAAGTCTGCGGGTAGATGCAGGGAGCCACCGTACGACAGCCCAGCTGCAGGACAATGCAGGTCTGCTCGGAGAACGGCCCGGAAACCCAGGAGCACAAGGGGCAAGGCACCAACGGAGTGGGCGCAGCTGGGACGGGTAGCGATGGTGGCCTTCAGTTAGCGGTGAAAGCGTTCCACCAGCCCGTTAGCGCATGGATGGTACGCAGTGGGGCGGCAATGCCGGGCGCCGAAAATGCGGTTAATGGAACCAAACAGGGTGCACTCAAATTGGCGCCGACGGCCTGTTGTCACGGTGTCAGGATAACCAAAGCTAGACGCCCACGAAGAAATGAAGGCTCGGGAAACAGTCTCAACGGTAATGTCACAAATGCGACCAGCCTCTAGCCAGCGTGTGGAACGGTTGACCATGGTGAGTACTATGTAACGGTAACCATGGCACACGGGTGGAGGGCCCATGATATCGAGATGAACATGGTCGAAACGACGGCCGGGGCGAAGGAAGGTCTGTGGAGTAGTCTCTGTATGACGGGAGACTTCCGTCGCCTGGCGGGGGAGACATGTGCGCGTCCACGCGCACACATTGCCATTAATACCGGACAACACATAGCGCTGGGTGAGAAGACGCTGAGTAGCCCGAATGCCTGGGGGACAAATGTAGAGCGAGTGGAAAATGGTGCGGCGAAGTGCAGCCGGTACAAAAGGCCAGGGATCGTCTGCTGAAAGACCTTATCACAAGTGCTCAGGCGAGCACGGATGAGGCACATTCCGTAGTCGAACGGAACGGGGGTTCTCTCGAGAAGCCTACAGCCCGGCGTCATTCTGCTGTGCGGGAGAGAATGCGGCCCAGTCGATGGTTGAAGCTGAAGAGTAAATCGCAGCTATACCTGAAAGGGCATCGGCGGCGCTGTTGTCGACACCCTTTCACTTGACGGATGTATGTTGAAAATCCTGAGATGTAAGCGAGATGGCGGATTTCGCCGGACACGTATTTCGATGAGTTAGTCCGGAAAACGTACGCCAATGGCTTGTGATCTATGAGCACGTGAAAATTGCATCATTCTGGTCAATGGCGAAAGTGCTGTATGGCAGCATAGGTGGCGAGAAGTTCACGGCCGAAGACGCTGAAGCGGATCCCAGCAGAAAGTAGCTTCCAAGAATAAAAAGACAAAGGCTGCATCTCGGAGTTAATGAGCTGCTGTAAGACGGTCCGACAGCCACACAAGAGGCATCCACCATCAACTGAGTAGCGGGCGTTGGTTCGCCGATGGATCAGAAGCACAGCGCTCGCGACAGCATGCTTGGCAGCAGTAAAGGCGGCCTGGGCTTCTGCTCACCAGGAAATAGCAGAGGACAGGGCACCGGTGGACCGGAGGAGGTCGGTAAGCGGGCGGAGCAGCTCTGCTCAATGCGGTACGAAGCTCCGGGGAAAAGTCACCAGCCCCAGGAATTGGCGTAAGTGGCATAGTGCAGTGGGCTGGGGACAATCCTGGATAGTCTTGACGTGGGACGGAAGAGAGTGTATACCATGCGAATATATACAATGTCCCAATAACTCGAGCTCAGAGGCGCAGAAGACACACTTGTCTGCGTTCACAACCAGGCCATACTTCTGTAAGCGGTGTAAGAAGTCGCGGAGATGGCGCTAGTGATCTTCCGGTGCAGCGATGAGGACATCATCGATGTACGCGAACATCTAAGGGAAGCCCCGCATGACCTCAGCGATGAGCCGCTGGAAGGTTCGATCCAATTTACGGAGCCCAAAAGGCAGCCGCACGTGCTCAGACCGAAGCGCGTAGTGATGGCTGCCTTAGGTCTGTCGGTGGGCGCGACGGGTATATGATGGCACGCCTGAACCAAGTTCACTTTGCTAAAGTTGATGTAGCCATCTAGGCACGAGGTAAAATTCTGGATGGGAGGAAGCGGACAGCTGCAGTAAAAAGTCTTGGAGTTCAACGCTGAATAGTCCCCGCAAGAGGCAGTCACCGGGATCCCGCTCGGGCACAAGATGCACCCGGGAAGCCCACGCGCTGGACTACGGGCGTATTATGCCGAGCTCAAGCATGTGATCGAACTCCAATTTGGCGATAGCCAGAAGGTACGCAAACAGGCGGCGTGGGCGAGCGGCGACTAAGGGCCACGAGTGACGATGTGATGGGTCACCGTATCCTTAGGCGGCTGAGTAAGGTTGCACGGCTTCGTTAGCTCAGGAATGTCCCCCAGGATTTTCTCTAACGGTGAGGAAGGTATCAGCGTGCTGATGCCGATGGGAGCACGGTTAGACAGGACCCCAGAGATGGACAGACGGCAAGTCCGGCGAAGTCCGAAGTCAAGGGTGAGGGAGCGAAGATCGTAAGCCGCTATAGATGGCTTTCTGGCAGCACGAAGCTAGTGTCACGTGGACATGGAACGGTCAGCCTTGGTCGGAGGCACAACGCTGATCTTCGCGCCCGTGTCTATGGGGAATTGGACGCCAAATAGCTTGTCGGTAACCATAAAAAGGTGGGCGCGACGACAAGCGGGATCCCACGCCTCCGTCAATGATCTCGGCGGGTGTTTGCCGGTCACAAACAGGGAGATGTGCCGTTCGAGGCGCGGTGCCGGAGGCGCTGGCGGTACCAGCATATAGACGGACGGCTGAGGCTCCGAGCATGACGGGCTCGTGAAGGAGAGCGATGGCTAGGATTAGGCGATTGGTCCTCCTTGGGCGGGCGCCGGAGAGGGCGAACGAGGTGCTGAGCTCATCAAAGCAGGCCTCAAGGTGCGAAATCGCCATGTCGGTTGGCGACAAGACGGTAGAGACGGACGAGGAAACTACCTCGTGAACATAATGAGCGAGCTCCGCTAGGGGGTCGAGGGTCACGTCTCCGGCCGCTGCTAGAACAAGGAGAATGGGCTGAGGGAGGCGGTTGAGGAAGAGCTCTCGGAGCAAAACAGCGTGGGTGGGGACTTCGCGCTCCCCGAGAAGCTGCCACATCTGGCGCAGTAGCTGCGATGGGCGCCGGTCACCAAGGCACTCCGCGGTAAGGAGCTGCTGGAGGCGGGCACGGTCCGACAGCATGAGTTGCTCCAACAGCTTGGTCCTGAGGTGCTGATAAGGCGCATCTCCCGTCGGTTCGGAGAGAAGATCCGAGAGATCGCAGGCCACATGAGGAGGAAGTGCGGAGAAAACCCGGTAATAAGCGTCGTCTCGGAGGTGATGCGATGGAGGCTGAACTGCGCCTCGATCTGAAAAAGCCAGACTTCCGGGTAGTCAGGAAAGAAGGGAGGGAGGCGAAGCCGCAGCCACGCGATGTCCGGCGGGCGCCAGTCCTGTTGTGTAGAAAAGTCGCCCGGCTCAGTCATGGTGTTCGTCCTAAGTCACCAGTTGTAGGCTTATGCCTCAAGAACGAAGAAACGAGCAGCTGATGACTCGGATCTCGGCAAGAATAGAATTGCCTGCTGTGGCTTCACGTGCCACAGCCCTGCGCCGTCTTTATATTGTTTCTCGCGCAAGCACGCTTTAGCTCTGCCCTATGTGCAGCCAAAGGAGGGCGCTACACATCATCAACACAATCAACATCACGTTCAGCATGGTTATGCCTCATCCGGGACAAAAGCATCTCCGACTGATCTGCAAATATCTTCCACGAGCAACATTATCTCGTCTCCCCACCTCTCTTCCTCTCTCTCCCCTCAACATTTAACCTTCGTTAGACTGCCCTTCGCTACCCTAAAGGGCAAAACTTTACCTCGTTTATACATTGTATTTTATGACGATGTCCATCCTCCTCTTGATTACATGTAGAGAACCATGAATTCGTGTCCGTGAATTCGGGAGGCATGTATTCGTGAAAGTTGTTATCTTCCCACATCCGATTGTTATTCTTACCATAACGTTGTCGTATCATTCTCCATTCCTTGGTTGACTGAGCGGTACCGTACACGCCATGTAATTTTCTCATTTTTTAGCAAGCTTCTCTTTTAGTGTGGCTCGCGGAACGTTGCGAAACATCATTTTCTGCTCATGCTTCTCATTTTCAAGGCGACCATAGCGCACTCAACACATAGGACAAGGAACTATGTCGCTACACGAACAGTGCTGTTCGGGATTTTTGGCCCAGTTCAAATGAGAATGCTCTGGGGGCTGGTGTCTTGTCTATGCCTTGAAGTCCGTATGAGTGACCTCTGACGCTGCAGTTGCAATCGCTCTGCTGGTTTGCATTATGCTTCCTGTGAAGTGCTTCTGAGTGGTGCGGCGGGTACTACTGGCCCTAATTTAAGAGGGTGTAAGAAGACTGAGAGCACCCGTAGGCCACCAGCACTTAAAAAGCGGTAGTAAAAACATATTAGTATGTGCAGCAGTTAGTAACTCCGCGTTCGCTTTACTACTTTTTTTTTACTATTTACTGCCCTCTCCAAAGATTAGCTAGTAAATGTAAGTCCTTCCTATCCATGGCCGCTACTTCGTGCCTGGCTGGTAGCCGTCCCTTAACTTTCAAATAAAATCATAGAATATAAATGGCACAGACTGTTGTGTAAATAAAAAGTTTTGGAAATAAACATTTCTGCACCGCCGTGCAGCAAAGAAGCCTAACCTATTTCGTCAATCGCAAACTCAAGATGAAGCCATGTATCATAGCTCGAAAGGTAAGAGCCTCTAGTCTGTAACTGAAAGTCCGATTTATGGACTATATAAAATGAAGAAATTGCTACCTGTCTGCGCGCAGTGCGCGTGTAACGTTTTTGTGACCCTTTCTGATTTCTGCTTTTCTGCGTTCTGAACCTCTGTGTGTGCCCATCTGTGGTATGATCCCATCGCTGCGCATAATTTGTGTATGTAATGAGTAATGTTTAAGTGTAAGTTTGTGATTTAATGCCAGCACACTTTACTAGCTCTGGTGTCGGGAATTAGGCAGATTGAACACGTACATTTTTTTTTCATTCTGCATAAATATAGCAAACCACGCCAGCCCACTGTAATAAGAACCTCTACCCATTTTCTTAGTAAATACTACTAGCTTTTGTTTGTGACTGTAGTGCTCTTCTTAGCTTCCTGACGTAGTAACTTTCACTATTTGTAGTTTTACTACCTCCAGTTAGTAAGTAGGTAGGAATCTGTGTGACAAGTAACTGGTTAGCAGTGACCTAGTGAATTTGTCCATGGTATTTTTAAGAGAGCAGAACTCGACTTCAGCATTCCCTATCGTCGTCGTCCCTACACCCTCTGCAGGTGGGCAAGCCGTTCAGGCTTTCCGACGTACTGCTGCTTCCCGAACTGCGGGCTCGCACGGCGGCGCTGTCGGCGGTCTGGTTCTGGTGCTTCTTGGCGCTTTTCTCCCTGAGCCAGGTGCGTCCCCGCGCCGTCTCGGGTTGGGATCAGCTGCTACTCGCGCTCCTGATGCTGCCCGTGTACGCCACCGCCTACCCTCTGGTTACCAAGTGGAACAGGCGCAGCAGCTTGTACATGGCATTCGCGGTGGCGTCCACTGCCGCCGCGGGAGCGGGTCTCGTCATGTACTACGACTACCCGATGGCTGCCCAGGTGGGTACCGGTTTATCGGCGATTCTGCTTCAAGGTTGGGTAATAGCAGCGTGCTGAAGGCATCCCCAGGGATTTCCATATTCCGACGTCTTACGACGGTATTTATAGGTCGGCCAATATGCAGAGGGCCCGAAAGGATGTCGCCGCATAACCAAAAACTATTCTCTTCGCCAACTACATCAAAGGAATGCGTTCGGTGTGGTGAACACCGGGTCATGGGTTCGATTCTTGTAGCGGATGCCACACTTCATCCAATAACGTGATTGACGTGCAGCAGACGGGATGATCTCTAGATTTGTGCGAAGCAGACATGTCATCACTGTGTGTATCCTTGTGTGCCCTGAGGTGAGAAAAGGGACTTGCAATAAGCGTTTTACGAATCTCTAGAGGAGGGTGGCAAGGCAGAGGTACTTCGCTTTGGAAAACTTTCAAAACTACCATATTTACCGGAAAGTAACACAACCACGATTAAATGTACCGCGAGGGACGACTTTGAGGGCGCGAAACCAGATTGTAACGGGGGGCTGAGTGTTGTGGGAGCGTGAAGGACAAAACGAAACAACAGAAATGTAACGAGGACTGATGCCGCATTATGCAGAAGGTTGAGTAGAAGTTTAAGAGCAAAAGTACCTCAGCAAATGTCTCTTACGCACACTTCTCTTTCAAGACAGTCGCACCAAAGATCAGATAGGAATCATGCGAAGAAAAGTGCGGAGTTATGACGCGTCGTACCGCGTTGAACGTGAGCTTAACATGCTTTGGACGCCTCATCGTAAAAAAAGAAAAATAGCCAGGGTTTAACTCCCCTTGAATCAGTGTGTGACGTGCGCGGTGACGTAAATACTAACGCCACAAGCGACGCCATTGCAACGAGGTGGCGGAATTCTTAAAGCCATGAACAACTTGCAAAATTTTGGAAATGACCCGTGTCAAATATCTGGACGTTGCCATCTTGTCGACCACTCTAAGTTATGTTATCGGCATCGATTTTGGTCCAAGTCAGCCAAGGTCAAATTTCTAGGGTGCACCGCGCCCAATTTATAGGTCGTCATCGTGACGGGCAGGCTATATTATGGTTGGAAATTGATATTGGTTCAAATCATACAGGTCAGATTTCAAGGGTCACTTGGGTCGAATTTTAGGAAATTATACGGCCCAAATTTTGATGTCGCTATCGTGTTGGCAACCCTGAGTTATGGCTGGACATCGATTTTGGTCCAGATCGGCCAAGGTCAAATTTCGGGGGTAGTACGGGTCAAATTCTTGTCGCTTGGCGTCACAGTTCTTATGGACACGAGCGAAGCACACGCCAGATACACATAGTAGCTATACGTAGGCTGAACATTGGCGTCACAGTTGCTACTGGAAGGAGCAATGCACAAGCAAAATTTTTTCTCAACATTGGCGTCACAGTTTCTATGGCAAGGAGCGATGCACAAGCAAGATTTTTGCTCAACATTGGCGCCACATTTGCTAAGGCAATGTGCGATGCACAAGCAAGATTTTCGCTCGGGTTTGAGAATCGTACGAATGCTTTCGCACTAAAACGCATCTTCTTCCAGTAGCGAAACCCATGGAGAGTCATGCCTCCCGGTCGTCGGCGGCCATCCTCGAGTCGCCGCCTCGCAAGCAGCCGCCGAATAAATGCCTCTGTTCGATGCTGCAAAAAAGTGCGTGAGATAGCGACTGCAAGGAAAGTAGCCTGAGCGCCTGTTCCCGCGCAATAGCAACGTCACGCTTTACGTGCATCCGAAACGTTTTATTGCCATTAGTGTGCTGCTTCGGCGTCGCTGCGAACGTTGAGTCTGCCGAACTTTCACGGATAGAAACGAGGGCCTTTTGCGACGACTTACATCGCGCGTATTCCGTCGTATTTCCTCTTTACGATAAGTCGAATCCACGCTCCGTACACAACTGCGCAATCTCCGGCGAGGAGCCTTTTGACTGCTCGGCCGCCGGCCAAATATGCTTTGATCGGTGTTTGTGGCTTGAAGCTTTCGTTGGTCGATCAATGCGGCATCTTGTTTTGTTTGTTTTTTCTGTTTCCTGTAATGGGGGGCCAACCTGCGCGGCGCATTAACTATTATGCGGGTGAATACCCATCGTGACCTTTTGCCTCCATGTGATATTCTTTTTTTTTACCGCCATTACTCGGTTATACCGCTGAGGTTGACATTTCACTTCAAGTTTTTGTAATAAAAACTTTCTGCTACTCCTCACGTCTACTGGCAGTATCCCTACCGGCGGCTTGAACTGCTTTGACGTTTCCCCGCTGGCAGCCCTGAACCACGGCTTGGCGAGAGGCCTACGGCTATTAAGGACTACTTGATGTTCCACCGCACCACGGATATCCACCAAGTGTCATCCACTGATGCAGTTCTCCACCTTCTCAGCGCCGTCAATTAGGGTTGCCTTCGCCATGCCGCTTCCCGCATTCGCGACCAGTTACCCAGCTGGAGCCCATCGCGCATCCTCTTTCTTTGAATGGGAAAGCTAACGGACGCCGTATCGTCGAAAAGCTTTCACCGTCTACGACGGCAGTCTGTAGTAAGGGCCGGGTGTCGTTATTAAGATCCCTGTTTTCATCGACATTCACGAGATTAGCGCTTATTAAAGCGCTAATCTCGTGAATGTCGATGACACTGGAGTGGTCCGACTGCCCGAAAGAGAGTTACGATGCCGTGGGCAGCAGCACAGTTACATGTTGCTGGAGAACAGGTTACACCGCTTGCTGTGCGTACGAACAGGCTTAGAGTGCGTGGCTGCACATTCCGCAACTTTTCTCAATAAGTTCGAATGCTCGCGAAGTGTTACCCGCTAACATTAGCTGTGTCCGAGAAGACGGTGCAACTGTAGACCTCTCGATTTCGCCATTGACGTTGTAAACCGAATTAGCAACAGAAAAAGCTCTAAACAACGGTTCCAGGGCCGCATTACATGGTGCCGATGGTAACGTCATAGCGCCACCACGTGCCTGCATCCTCGCAGGGGTTACGTGCGACGAGCCGCATCGGGGGCTCCGCGTTCAATAACCTAATGTGTGCCTCTTCTCCACGCTATGGGTTTCGTAAGCAAGAGGTCGCGCTTCCTTCCACGGCGGTCAGACGGAGATACTCGCCGCATATTTCACTCATGATCATCGCTATCTTCTTCGTAGTACAGCCATAGCTTACATACACTATGAATGCATGGCTGGCGAGGAGACCGTGCATAGATTTCAACCGGACGCAGTGAACGACGTCGGTATAAAATTCAACTCTTACGCACGAAGAAGCTACCGCAGGAACTGTTGCTCAAATTTATTGCTTGTTTCAGGTTTTGTGTCAACTACGGCAAGCCTTAATCGTTGAACACTGGGTTATCACGCATCGAGGCGCTCGACCCGCCCATCAGCTGCCCTACCGTACGTAACCTCCCGTGACAGAAGCTATCAAAACCAAGTCAGAGCTATTTGACGAAGGTGCAATCCAGAATTCAAGCGGCCGTAGTTTCAAGCGGCCGTAGTTGTCCTCTGTCGTCTTTGCAGAAACGAAAAAAAGAATTGTGGTTCTGAGTCGAGTGCAGGTGACTTAACTGTGAGAGAACGAATGAGGTGTATCTGCTGGCGCGTACCGATGACTCCCTGGACAGACTTCGGTGAGCAAAGTACTTCTGTTTTGTGAACCTCAGAAATGGTTGCTGAAAATTTTAGGTAGAGGAGAGGAACCGTAAAAAAATGCCTTCGCAACTCCGCTCGAGCTCTTCCGGCCCTTCGGGCCCTGCTGTCCGCTTGCAACGTTCCTGAGAACAATGGACACTGCACTCACCGGTCTGAAATATGAGATGCCTTGTTTACCTCGACAGCGTGATAATATTTTCGACCGTTCCAGAACGTTTAAGACGTGGAGTAAACTACAAAGTTGTTGTCTGATGAAACCGTGAAAGTCGACAATCGACGAGCGCTGCCTAAATTGGTGCATGTGATCAGCCTGAAGCCCTACTTCGCTGGACCACAATACTCTTCACATCGTGTTTTGAATTGTTGTCCTCTTCCCGCCATGTCTTGGCGCATTTTGCTCCACTTGCCTACTTGAATGGCCTATACTGTATAAATCAGGTCATCCACATTTTTTTTCGTCCCTTGTAGATAAGTTCTACGTGCTTAACCGTGATTTACAGCCGCGCTGAGCAACAACAACGACAAAGCGGCCGCCGGCGCGCGAACAGTCCTCCGTGCCTAAACCCGGCTCTGAGACACGGTTCCTTCATACAGTCATCTCTCTGCTATTGTGCAGGTGCTCATGGAAGTGCTGTTCGCCGTAGTCCAGCTGTGCCTGTTGATTGCCAAGCTGCAGGCCTACGAGTGCTTCCCCAGCGCAGTGCGGGCAACGGGCGTTACAGTGCTGGTGGCCACCGGACGCCTCGGTCAGGGCGTCGGCGAAATGCTCGTCGACATCGCCAGACACGCCGACTTCTGGTCCACCCTGCTCATCATAGCCACGGGACTCCTGGCGTGCCAGCTGGCCATAAGCTGGCTGCCGGAGACCAAGGATGTCGAACTGCCTGAAGTGCAGAGGGAGGTGCTGGCCCAGGGACAGCAGTCGCCGCCCAAGGAACCGCCAACGGCTAGGAACATCGAGAGCTGCGCCCCATCCGTCAGCCACCACGACGGTGGAGCCGAGACCCGCACGGCTGCGAAACACGCGCATTCCGAAGGGTTCCATTAGGTTAAGCTAGCGTAGAAGTGTTATAGGTCGTGAATGGAGGTTATGGCGGCGGCGGTCACTGGTTTGTTCTACCATAATCCCCCTACGCCCTGCCCGATTCCCTGACATGGCCCTCTTTCAGTGCTGTGTTTGTCTTCGTTTGTGTGTGTGTGCATTTGTGTGTGTATGTGTATTGTGTGCTTTTCTGTGCTCGGGAGTTGAGAGCAGCTCGCACGTCTGCTCCCTTTTCTTTCGGCGACCAATGTACGCCTGAAGCTTAGTGACATTTAAGAAACAGTCGAGATTCTTCTAATTGGCAAGGAGTTCAGTGCTCAAGAACAATCATCAGTGCTTGTGTTCGCGTTGATTTGCTTCATCGCTTCACCGAAGAACTATACTACTATCGCCTAAAACTACGCATAAATTGATCAGTATGGTCAGCTGAGGCGGCGTCCGCAGCACAACGTAACCCGAGGCGCCGTTTCGAAACGCTGATGCTACCGTCTAGCATATATTGTTTTGAGCTCCATTTTTTTCTTGTTTCGAAAGTAGGCATGGGGAGTTAGCTTTGGGTATAATTGCGTGTTTTACACCTGATGCTCTCTGTGACCAATATTCGGAAGAATACCTTTACACGAAATTCATGCGCACCGGACGGCACCATCCACTCGGTCTCATCAACTTCGCAATGCCCGTGATATCGTCCACGAACGGCCTAAATCTTGGGAACCTAACCTGATCGGGTTGTTGCACCATGGACAATTCTTGCTGCAATACCACCGAGAGCGCTGTTTTGTGATTTCCATAGACTGGTATATTTAAGTCATTATGAGAGGAAGATTTTGAGATACCAAGACCATGTACTGTGCGTCTTTTGCGCTTTTATTGCAGAGACTTGTTCATACGTGCAGTTTTTACAGGTTCATCGCATCTGTATGGCACGGCATTCTTCCTGTCAGTACGTTGTGCAACCCAACTGAACTGTCGTACGCCTCCTTGAGTAATGACTTAGCGTATTGCGACTGGCTCTGCTAGAAGTCAGAGTCTGTACAGTGAAGCTCGAAAAAAGGGAGCAGACAGTATTCCTGCTGACGTTGTCTCCAGCTGGTATCAGACAAATTCGCTGTAATTTCGAACAGGTGGCATATACTTTGAGGAGAACACTAGAGTTTGCTATCATATGGAGATTATTGTTCTTTTTAAGATGGAACACGTTCGCAACTTATCACCCGATTCCGGCGACTAAAAAAAAATTCAGTCAAAAGCAAATCGAACGTCTGTTTATGAACTGAAGTTGTCTTTGTCAGAAAGATGCGCTCTGCATATCGGACGTTCACAAGACTGCAGGAGGAGGGTGCTTGTGCAGTCTTGTCCTTTCATGTGAACATTAGGCTTTCACAACCCAGCTCTCCTCCGCTATGAACCAACTCTACAGACAATACGCACTGCTGAACTACAAGGATTTAAGCTTGCTTGAAAATAAAACTGTCAATGTCTGTCGGGTGGCCGAGTTATCTTCACTGCTTCAGTACGTACATAAAATCTCCCTTCAAGGTGGTGTTCTCATGGTAGGAGAAGCAATGTCTTATCTCCGCTTTCTGGCTGCTGATCGCTTTTTTAGTACCGCGGCATTATTTAATTCTCTCTTCCCAGACTATATAAATACGCGTATTTCAATGCATTTTTTCATCAAGACACCCTTGCACAATTTTTAACCGGAGGCTACATACACGCACTATCCCGGAAATAATTTTCATCAGCCTAGTTCAAAAATGAGCGCGCACAACATTTTAGGTAAAGAGCAGTCGCAAGGCTATAATTAGTCACACGTGCCCCCTTGGTAAAGTAGAATTAAAGGTTTGACTAAATGCCGTGGTCTATATTTAGCAAGACTGGTTCATTACCAAAAATGCCCAACTTTTACCCTATCTATTATGCACAGTGTCATGATGGATTCCAATAACTCTCTTCTATGATTTAGTGTAACGAACATTTTGTGTAACAGCTATGATCAATTCTATTTGCCTAGAATTCTTCAGACAAGGTGCACTGAAGCAAGGTTGAAATTTTTGTATCTAATATAAAATAATCTGATTAGAATAAACACCCATGATTGTATGACGGTCTCCAATAACTCTCTTCTATGATTTAGTGTAACTAACATTTCGTGTAACAGCTATGATCGATTCTATTTGCCTAGAATTCTTCAGACAAGGTGCACTGGAGCAAGGTTGAAATTTTTGTATCTGATATAAAATAATCTGATTAGAATAAACACCCATGATTGTATTACTCCTGTTTCACGAGCAAGTATGCGTTTTAACAATCGAAAAATGCTGCAAGAATTTCGTGCATACTCTAATACAGTTAAACACTCATTTTTTGTAAAATCGATAACATAGTGGAATGAATATACATGAAACGACATGAAGTGTCACGGGAATTACACACATGAACTGTCTGTAGAACACTTCGAATAATACGGACGATGCACACGGAAGAGTAGTAACGGACGATAACGCACGACATCCCACATTGCGCTGCACACTGAGCGTTTTCAAACTGCCAGCGCGCGCGAAACCAGGCACGAAATGCACGAACCGCCAAAAGCATGCCGGTTAAACAAACGTAAAGAAAAGCAGCGACACTATCTCGGAGCTAACTGTTTTGACTTTTTCTGTGAGAAAAACCATTTAAGTAAAATATTCAGGTATAAAATACCTAATTTTTAATTGTGACTTGCAACGAATGGTATATCAGCCTTTCCTACTGACGCAGATATTTTAGCGGGCTGTTCGAATGCACCCAGTGTAAAAGTAACGTGTACGTGTTGTCTCATTGCGGAACACTTGTCAGAGCACTGCGGAGTGGCGTCGGAAGTGCCTTCAATGCGGCCTTTACACTGCGAAATGCTTTTTAAACGTCAGAGCTGCATGGAATTCTGTTAAATTGGCACGCGGCAGCTGGTCAGTGTAAAATGTGCCAGCCGAAAGAAAATATTTTCTTGCTTTTGAGAATCTGAAGTACACTCCAGCAATCTCCAGCATCCATTCTTCTTCGATGGAATTGGTTGGTTTATTGGTTTATTGGGGTTTAACCTCCCAAAGCAGCTGAGGCAACGAGGGACTCCGTAGTGAAGGAGTTGATCACAGGAATAGTCCAAAAAAAGGGCTCTCTGATACCCCTCCCGAAGAGAGCATAATCAACTCGCTCAATCACTGCACTGTGTTGCCATGAACACCTGTGCCATATAATGCACTTCTGCACTCACCAGAGAACCCACAATCACGCACTAAAGTTGGCGAGCCCTTTCCGGCGACGTTTTCACGCTCGCACCTCCTTCTCTGTCGCACGCTTCTACGTATGCTAGTTCAAAGATAGCTATTGGTTAGATTCCTTCAGACGTCCGGCAGCTACCACAGATGCGGCCAGTAAGCTCTGGCTGGTCAGGAAGCTCCGCCCCCGGAGGCGGGTCCAGCGAAGGAGCGCCGACCTTCCAGCGTGCTAAAAGGGACGAGAGGCAAAGGCGCGAAGACGCTGAAATAAAGATTTGCTTCATTTACTTTATACACTTCCATCTCCTAGTGGCGTTTGAGGCAAGCGTAGCAGGGGACGGCAGAAAGTGACGTGGGCGGATGAGATTAAGAAGTCTGTGGGGATACGGCGGCCGCAGCTGGCAATGGACAGGGTTAATTGGAGAGACATCGGAGAGGCCTTTGCCCTGCACTGAGCGTAGTCAGGCTGATTATGATTGTAGAGGGCTAGCATGCGCCATGTGTGTTTATTCCCCCTTCCCCCCCTCCTTTCTTAGCGGCTAAGGAAGGGGGGCTTCGTCGTTGAGCGGGCCCCAGGGAGATATGTGGATGCGTGCGGTCTCATTAGGAGCGCCCATCTTTCGGTCGCCTTTGGTGTCGCCGCTGCAGAACCCGGAGAGCCCCCGGCGGCGGGGCTGCGAGGAGAGCGCAGAGCAGGCTCACCCAAGCCTCCCATTGTCCCCTTTTGGGGAAGGACGCGTGTTTCTCGCCGCTCGGTCGCTTTGTGCCAGTGCACAAAGAACCAAGAGCATAAAAAGGTCAAGCCGCCGTTTCATCTTACGCCGAAAGCTCACCGCGGCTTCACAAACGCCACTTGCGGCCCAATTAAGTTTCGGACGCTTCGTTCGGAGGTTCGACCGCTTTTCTTTTGAGAAGAGAACACTGCCGAACGAAGCGGGGTCCGGTGCGTCCGGATGAATGGGAGCTGTGGGTGGCGGTGCAGCTGGCTGGCGTCCGGGATAGCCCCGAGGCTCGACAACGCGGGCTCAAGAAGCGGGCGCGCGCAGAAGACGCCGCCGCACAGAGCGAGCACTGCCACCTGCTTAATTGAGGACAGTGGCGGCCATCTCGACTTATGTCGCCGCCCCGACCCCGGAGGACAACTGGCGGCTTCGGCAGTCCATTGTGATCCGACTCTTATCGGAAAGGGGATCTGCGCTCCCGGGCGATGTTTGCGACAGTCGCAGCTGGGTTGGGGCCGACAATTGCCCTAGTGCCGGGAAGCGTCAAGGTCGCGGGTACTGGGGAGACAGACGTGGGAGTGTCTTGCTATGTTGGTTTGTGTGTTTTGCTTCTTCCTCCTTAGGGGAGAGAGTTGGTCTGATATAGCGGGTGTGTTTTGCTATGTGGTTTGTAAGTATTTTGCTTTTCTTTCCATAGGGGAGAGAGTTTGTTTAATACGGTGGAAGTGTGGGGCGGGGTACGTAACCCAGGGGGCCAATCCGTATGTGTGTGAATTCTCGGAATGTACTATGTTTTAAGGGAAAAAGATGCCCTTTTTACAGTATGTACGTTTGGGAGAGAGTTATGTGCCTTAAGGAAGTTGGAGGACGGGCCACACGGCTAATAACCAATCGTGTTAAGAGTTTGACACGATTGGATGCTGATGAATGTGGGTCGGGCCCATGTGTCTTTAAAACTGGGTCCCGGAGCCCGGAAAAGGGGTTCTGGGCTACGGAGATAGATGTAACGCATCTTCGGCTACGCCGAGTAGGGGCCTCCCCTAAATGTTAGCCAGTCCCATGTTGTTGTTGTGCTCACTGCTCAACTTGTATATATATGTAAACTATTGTATATAAAGCTTCAAGTTATATCCCCTGCAAGTTCTCTGTTGTTTGCAAGTATCATCTCCTATAGACCTTCAGCCTTCAAGTAATAACAAGCCGTCTCCGACGGGGCACCCCTGGTGCAGAAGAAAGAAGAGAAAAAGAACCTATTCGCTTTTTGGTAGAAGAAAGAAGAGACAAAAACTTTACTGGCGCAGTCGACAGGATCCTGTTGCTATCAGAAGGAAGCACAGGAAAAAGAGAAGGCAAAGAAGGGGAGACGTCCAGGCATCAACAAGTCGAACATCGGCGGTTCGAGAGGACAAGGTGCAGGCGGAGAGAAGCGGCAGCCGTCGAGGAAGCCAGGCCTGGTTATCGGAAGTCAACTGACGTCGGCACCAGTAGAGCGGCGACAGTCGAGACCACCGGGCAGCAAGGGACAGCTGATCGCAGGCGGCCGACTTCAGGAGGGACAGCGACGAGCTACGAGGGACAGCAGTGCTCCACTTCAAAGGGGTGAGTCCTCTTCGTTCTTCGCATTGGTGCGAACGCCGCTGTCCGAATAAGGCTTCCAGCGTGCATGGAAACACGCTTCGGTCACTTAAACCCCGACAGACAAAAACTCCAGGAAATGAGTGACGAGGAGTACGGTGAGGGGGCCGGGACGAGTGATGTTCCGGTGGAGCCGGTTGCGTCGAGGGACCAGATGTTAGATAAACAGATACTGCTCGTAGAGCGACAAATTGAGCTTGCAAAACTGCAGTCTATGCTGCGGAGAGGCGGAGGAGAGAGCTCGGGCTCGCCAGAGGCATGGGACGCGCACGGGGAGTTGAGGCGCTTCTCGAAGCTACTCGCAGGAGCCCTCCCAAAATTTCCGGCGGACGCTGAGGTTCCGGTGTGGTTCGAGTCCGCGGAGAACACGCTCCAGGCGTACGACGTCCCAAGAGACCGATGGGGGCAGATCATCTTCCCGCTAATAGCGGAAAAAGTGCAGTTTCTCTCAACTAGGCTGACGCCATCTCAGCATAAAGATTATGACGCGCTCAAAAGGGCGGTGCTGGAAGAGCTGAGGCTTTCCGCTGGAGAATACCTCAGCCGCTTCCGAGGCTCGCACAGGAGAGCGAACGAAGGGTGGCGGACGTTTGTAACGCGCATCCAGAGTTACCTCCACTTGTATCTTGAGTCGAGAGGAGTCAAAACCCTAGAGGGACTAACCGCGTTACTGGTGGCGGATCAGGTAAAGAGCCACCTGTCGGAGGAAGCTCTAAAGTACATTATCCTTCAAGAAGGGAAGGAGTGGGTGAAGGCGCCCGAGATGGCCGCGCTCCTTCAAACGTTTGAGGAGGCGGAAGGTAAGAATAGCGCCGGCAAAAAGTCCGAGCAGAAGAATTTCGAGGGTCCCAGCGCACGAGGTATCGCGCCAGTCAAGGAAAGGGGTAAACCGTTGACGCTAAATTCTCAGGTGCCGAGCGCTAAGGCGCGCTCCATCAGCTGCTTCCGGTGCGGCTCAACAGGACATTTGAGATCGAACTGTCCGCATAGCTCAAGCCAGACCATCCCGAAGGCACGCAGTGAGAACGCAAATAGCCTGTCCGCTCGGGTAGCTATGGGGGGTGTAGGAAGCGGGCGTAGTGAGCTGACGGCCGTGGCACTCCGTTGCAAGGGTAAGGAAATAAACGCTATCCTTGACACAGGCGCGGAAATCACGGTTGTGAGGGAGAGTGTCGTACCACCTGGGCTGACGAAGCCTCACGGGAAAATAAATTTGATATCCGCATTCGGTGAAAAGGTGGAAGCCAAGCTGGCGGTATTGCCGATGACTATGCACAAGGACACAGGAGTTATCGCTGACGTAATGGAAGCCGTACCTGTGCTCTGCGCCCTCACCGAAAAGTTGGTTACGCAAACCGATTGCCTGCTGTCGCAGGAGGCATGGGAGTCCCTCGAGGTGGAAGGGAAATCCCAAGGGATTAAAGCTTCTGAGGAAAGGGGAACCGCAGACTTCATACAGTCATGTGATAAAGAGCAAGCCGCGGGAGAGACAGGTGGTACGCTAATCGCCCAGACTTCTCTACGCGACGAAGGAGTAGACTCTGAGGAGAGCGAAGTTGCCGGACCCATAGTAACGCCAGGGAACGCGAAAAGCATGTCGGAGGTGTTTAGGGAGGAGAAAAGGCAAGATGAGACTTTACAGAAGGCCTGGAAAGATGCGCAGGCAGGCAGGGGAGGTATGTCGGTAGTCGATGGGTTTCCCTACCACACGGATAGGATAGAGGGGCAGCCGGTAATGCAGCTGCAAGCGCACTTACGGCAAGCGGCGGAAGCTGCGGAGCTGATCAGAGAAAGGCAGCAGAACGTGTACGCCCGCCAGTACAATCAGCGTGCTTCCGTCAAAAGCTTCGAGGCTGGGGAAGCGGTGCTCGTGTTTGACGATCAGCGCGGAGGGAAAATGCTTCCAAGATGGAAGGGGCCAGGTACGGTCGCCGGCAAGTACCGCGACCATTCATACTTTGTACAGGTGCCTGAAGGGGGTAAAAAGCTCGTTCATGCCGGGAAACTCCGCTCATATCAGAGTAGGGTAATGGCGCTGAGCGTCATGTTTGAGGAGGACGACGCGTTCGAGGAAGTTGAATGTGCACCTAGCCCAAAGAGTTCCCAGCCAGGAACAGAGATACTCTCTGTGGAAATGACCGCACAAATGCCGGAAAGGGACCGAAGTGCGACTCGGGACGTATTTAAGAGGCACCGAGACCTGTTCGACGAGAAACCCGGGGTGGCTAAAGTAAAAGAGCACGACATAATCCTGGCAGAAGGTTTTGCGCCTAGAGCGTCGCATGCGTACAGGGTGCCAACCAGCTTGAGGGGGGAGGTGAGCAAGCAGGTAGATGAGCTGCTGAATCTCGGCTTAATTGTCCCCTGCGAGAGCCCGCACGCTCATCCCGTCGTCTGCGTATCAAAACGGGATGGCAGCATAAGGTTATGCGTAGACTTCCGCATGCTGAATGCAGGAACGGTCGCAGACGCCCATCCTATGAAACCACCGGGAGAACTGATGATGAGAGTAGGTAGGGGAGAGTATGTGCGCAACTACGCTGAGGTGGCGAGGCCGTTAGCAGAACTGACGGGAAAAAGGGTCGCGAACAAAATTCCGTGGTCTAGCGAGGCCGACAGCGCGTTCCAACGCCTCAAGGCTGCGCTTTGTGAGGCCACTGCTCTTGGGACGCCGGACCCGGACAAGCCATTTTGGCTTTACACAGACGCCTCCGCGTTCGCCGCCGGGGTCTGCCTTTCTCAGCGGGATGAGGACGGTGCGGAGGTCCCGATCGCCTTCGCGAGCCACAAGTTCTCTCCGACGCAAACCCGATGGTCCACTATTGAGAGGGAGGCCTTTGCAGTAATCTGGGGCCGAAATAAGTTCGACATCTGGCTTTTCGGCGCACCGGTCACAGTCGTATCGGATCACAACCCCCTTGCATTTCTGACGCTCAGCACTCCACACGGTGCTAAGCTAACACGTTGGGCGCTAGCGCTGCAAAGGTACAATGTAGTGGTGCAGCACCGCAAAGGGAGCTCGCACAGCAATGCTGACGCATTATCTCGGCTACATAACTGTTGCTGGCATTCGGACGGCGGCGTACGGGCCGTGGCGGAGGACGGGGAGGAACCCCTGGTGTCATCCGCAGCAGTGATGTGAACGTGTGGTGAAAAGTGCGAACTCTGCCAGCGGCACAGTTCAGACATGAGAACACTGCCGCGGGCTGTGAAGGACACGGCATGCAGTCCGTGAAGCCGTAGCTTTCATTGTTTGTACGCGCGTTGGTAAGCACGGCTTGAACGGCAATTCCCCGCTGGCATGGACAGCAAGTGCAGAGTGCCGTCTCTATTTGTCACGCGCCATGTGTGTACGCGACGTCGTTTGTTGGCCACGCGGGGGGGGGGGGGGGGGGAAACGACCGACCGCAGCCGCAAGGGTGGCGCGTAACGCGGAAGCTGTAACCGAGTTGCGGGACTGCTGGCGTTGTAGTTAAGCCACTAGCCCTTTTGTTTGTGTGTTTTATTCATCTAAGCGTGCTGCCACCCTTAGATGAATTTTGAGGGGGGCGTGTAGAGGGCTAGCATGCGCCATGTGTGTTTATTCCCCCTTCCCCCCCTCCTTTCTTAGCGGCTAAGGAAGGGAAGCTTCGTCGTTGAGCGGGCCCCAGGGAGATATGTGGATGCGTGCGGTCTCATTAGGAGCGCCCATTTTTCGGTCGCCTTTGGTGTCGCCGCTGCAGAACCCGGAGAGCCCCCGGCGGCGGGGCTGCGAGGAGAGCGCAGAGCGGGCTCACCCAAGCCTCCCATTGTCCCCTTTTGGGGAAGGACGCGTGTTTCTCGCCGCTCGGTCGCTTTGTGCCAGTGCAAAAAGAACCAAGAGCATAAAAAGGTCAAGCCGCCGTTTCATCTTACGCCGAAAGCTCACCGCGGCTTCACAAACGCCACTTGCGGCCCAATTAAGTTTCGGACGCTTCGTTCGGAGGTTCGACCGCTTTTCTTTTGAGAAGAGAACACTGCCGAACGAAGCGGGGTCCGGTGCGTCCGGATGAATGGGAGCTGTGGGTGGCGGTGCAGCTGGCTGGCGTCCGGGATAGCCCCGAGGCTCGACAACGCGGGCTCAAGAAGCGGGCGCGCGCAGAAGACGCCGCCGCACAGAGCGAGCACTGCCACCTGCTTAATTGAGGACAGTGGCGGCCATCTCGACTTATGTCGCCGCCCCGACCCCGGAGGACAACTGGCGGCTTCGGCAGTCCATTGTGATCCGACTCTTATCGGAAAGGGGATCTGCGCTCCCGGGCGATGTTTGCGAAAGTCGCAGCTGGGTTGGGGCCGACGATTGCCCTAGTGCCGGGAAGCGTCAAGGTCGCGGGTACTGGGGAGACAGACGTGGGAGTGTCTTGCTATGTTGGTTTGTGTGTTTTGCTTCTTCCTCCTTAGGGGAGAGAGTTGGTCTGATATAGCGGGTGTGTTTTGCTATGTGGTTTGTAAGTATTTTGCTTTTCTTTCCATAGGGGAGAGAGTTTGTTTAATACGGTGGAAGTGTGGGGCGGGGCACGCAACCCAGGGGGCCAATCCGTATGTGTGTGAATTCTCGGAATGTACTATGTTTTAAGGGAAAAAGATGCCCTTTTTACATTATGTACATTTGGGAGAGAGTTATGTGCCTTAAGGAAGTTGGAGGACGGGCCACACGGCTAATAACCAATCGTGTTAAGAGTTTGACACGATTGGATGCTGATGAATGTGGGTCGGGCCCATGTGTCTTTAAAACTGGGTCCCGGAGCCCGGAAAAGGGGTTCTGGGCTACGGAGATAGATGTAACGCATCTTCGGCTACGCCGAGTAGGGGCCTCCCCTAAATGTTAGCCAGTCCCATGTTGTTGTTGTGCTCACTGCTCAACTTGTATATATATGTAAACTATTGTATATAAAGCTTCAAGTTATATCCCCTGCAAGTTCTCTGTTGTTTGCAAGTATCATCTCCTATAGACCTTCAGCCTTCAAGTAATAACAAGCCGTCTCCGACGGGGCACCCCTGGTGCAGAAGAAAGAAGAGAAAAAGAACCTATTCGCTTTTTGGTAGAAGAAAGAAGAGACAAAAACTTTACTATGATGATGAATGACTTTTAAAATCCTCCTCTCCACGTGTGACGTAGCCACCTTTCCGAGCAATGCGGAGCTTTCTCTGACGCCGCCGACGACGCCGGATTTTCTGCTGTCGCTTAATACGGTACTCGTTCTCGCTCTGCAGTGTGTCTCAGTGCGCACCCAAGAGGCACTGAAACTGCACCGGACGTCCGCGGGGCGTCCCATGGAGTGTTGGTACCCATTGGGCAGTAGGCGCTATTAATCAGGGCAAAAGCCCTGTGAGGACGAACTAAGCTAAAGGAGCTCAAAGAATCCAGGACACGACCTACGGGCCGGACATTTTTATTTGAACTTGCATAGGCTGCCAGCTGAAGACTGAAACAGGTTTTTCCTATCGGAAGTCATTGACGCATATCTCTGATCTCAAACGAGGCTCATCGCAGCCAACGCTACATTCCTCGCAGCGAATCAAAAAGTCCCAGCAATAAACAGTAACATTGTGGAGGATACCGCGCGACTTGAAAAGAACCAGAGTTTGAGTTTTCGCAAGATTTTCAAGTGGTTTAGCAACATACCACAGTGGCGTTCGTTAAGAAAACCTGCGCATTCCTGTTCCCTCCACCAACACTTCAAAATACGACAATCGTTGAGCCACGAAAGACGTGACTTATGCGTCACTGCATGATGGTTGAGTTCCATTCAATAAAGGGATAACTCATCGCTAAGGAATTGCTGAGCGCAAATGAGACATACATACTACTCAGTACGTGCCCTGTTTCGTACCCTGTAGTAACACAATAAAACACAATAGGTAACACAATAGATCTTTGATCTCAAACGAGGCTCGTTGCAACCACGCTACATTCCTCGCAGTGAATCAAAAGGTCCCAGCAATCAAGAATAACATTGTAGATGATACCACGCGACTGGAAAGAACCAGAGTCTGAGAGTTTTTGCAACACTTTCAAGTGGTTTAGCAACATACCACGATGGCGTTCGTTGAGAAAACCTGCGCATTCCTATTCTCTCCACCAACGCTTCAATATGCGGCATTCATTGAGCAACGAAGAACGCGACTCATGCACAACAGCATCATGGCTGAGAACCATGCCATAGAGGGATAACTGATCGCTAAGGAATTGCTGATCGCAAAGGAGACACATACGTTCCCTATTCAGTACGTGCCCTGAGTTCGTACACTGTAGGTAACACAATAAAACAGAATAGGTAGCAAGGTAACACAATAGCCAGTGTTTGCAGTGGGTACCTGCTCACTGTGGCATTCAGACAAATGAAAAAGCAGATGAAGCGGCCCGTAAGGGCCATCAACATCGGAGATACATTCGTACTTTTTTCACGAAATCTGATGCGTCCCAAATGGCTAAAAGTTTTGCTTCCAAAGAAACGTATCGGCTTTGGAGTTTGCCGACACATCACTACCAATTTCTTCACTCAATCGACCCACATCTCAGATCAAGACTCTCACCCAGAATTCCTCGACATCTGGAAACACTTTATCATCGACTTCGTCTGAATGCTGCATATACAAACGGCTTACGATACCGTTTTAGACAAATGAACAGTCCGCACTGTGACAACTGTGCCTCGATAGAAACTGTGGAACATATCTTGCTTGAGTGCCCTGCGTATGCTAACGAGCGTGCGTACTATGAACATTGCATGCAGAAGCTCTGCCCAGTGCCCCTAACAATGGACAAAGTTTTAGGTCCCTTAGCCTGCCTTAGGCAACAGAGACTTCCAATGAACTTTCTATTCACATATTTAAAAGACATTGGACATCTCGATAAGCTTTCAATTCACTTGCACGTTACCTTCATGCATTCTTCATGCAATGAACTTCGTCAGCCCATTTGACGGACTATGCACTCCATCATTCCATAGGTTACATCAATACTCGCCATTGCATCCTTAGTACCCATTTCATGGCCGCATTTTATCTTCGTTTTTTTTTTTACCTCTTCCACACTGCACTCCTTCTGTGTTTATCTCCTAAATTCCCCTCCCTACGCAGAGTAGCATGCCAGCGATTTTTCAACGCCGGCTAAATTCTCTGCTCTTCATTAAAGAGTCTCTCTCTCTCTGTTTGCAGACGTAACCTCAAAGAATGCGTAATATATATTGCATAAATATAGCCATTCAGAGACATAATCTACACGTGTAATATGAGGCGGAGAAGGTCCATGCACCAGGACCGGAGATAATGGTGCAAAAGACGTTGCAGAGCACGCGTGTTTTCGAGATTTTCCTCACGTAAAAAAAAAGAAAACAGGCCAGCGCCTCCTACAGCATGCTGAAAAAGAAATGAGCACTGAAATATACCTCAACTGCGCTCTATTTAATGGCCTTTGAGGGGGGGGGGGAAACGTGCATTTGTTGGGAGGGTTCATGGGCGTGTTTTCAGCACACTTAAACGCAGCGGCGAATGGCGGGAAGTTCTTCAGCGGGGCGTTGCACTCGTCGCTGCCGGTCTGCCTTCGCTTGGCGCACATTGTGTAGCAGTACGTAAGAAAGAATATCTGATCGTCCTTGAAGGCATCTAGGTGGGCCACCTTGAAATCCTCGAGGCCGCGGTAGTCACGAGCTACGGCGGACACGTAGCCCTGAAACGCTATCTCCAAGCCAGGTATGGCCGGGAAGAAACGCAGCGGCCGTGAACCCGGGCCACCCGAGCGAGACCGCACATCGCATTTGCTCTTCTCAGAGTGAACAGCTGCCGGCGCGGGCCCCAGCCAGAGCCCGCTGTTGCCCTGTTCGTCCACCGTTACGCCAACTTCGTCGAACGCTTTGACGATCTGACGAGCCGCGAAAGAGCCCAGGCCACCGTCTCTGATCGCCAGAGTAGCGTTGTTATAAAACACGGGCGCGTCTAGGTCTCCGAAGGCGAGGTACAGGACGTTCGGTAAATAGAGGTAACACTCTTGCCCTAGGCGAGAGAACATGCGAAAACTGTATACGTCCGCAAAGTGGTCGTGGCTGCGGAGTTCCCGGTATACTTTGGACGCGTTCAGCAGGTTTTCCATGAACGTCTTCCTGTTCATGTCAGGGAACACGCTGTACAGCTCCTCCAACTGCTCTTTGGTGAAGAATCTGGCGCCGGGAAGTATTACTCGAGTCATTTTGTCGAGCTTCAGGAAGGCTTCCCGCTTACTCTTCTCATCCAGCCAGGTCAGGCCGTTGATGAGGCTCTTGGCGTTCTCGTTGACACGGTGCAAAAAGCTGAAGACGTACAGCCGGTTCGCGACCAAGCCGAAGCGCTCATTCATAGTCTTCCAGACGCTGAGAAGTCCGAGGCGCGACTCGACGTATGCCACACATGCATGATGCTTCAACTTGGTCAGATCATCGAACACGCCGTGGAACCTAATTGATGGGTCGCCGTACATCGCCCAGAGGTGAGTCTGAATGAACACCCACGACAGCCCAATCATGAGCTTGTCGTGGTCGAGGGTCGTTTGCAACTTTTCTAGCTTCTCCAGTATTTTAACGCCTTCGGTGATGACAATGCTTTTAGCCGTCCAGCTGAATTCTCTGTCGTGTTTGACGAGCAAACTGATCCAGAGATCTTCCGGGTGTTCTGGTGTCTTCGTGCCCATGGCGCCAAGGCTGAACCATTCCTGAACAGGTGCGTCGTAAAGAAATCCCAGTTTTGCGTCCAGGACGGCTGTTTCTAAGCCAAGAAGGTCATCTGCCGACATTTTCGTTAGAGCGTCGCTAACTCAAAGAATTTCAAGGTGTTGCTCTAAGTATAGCTGGTAGTGCTCGAGCGACCTTCGTTTTCTTATAATCAGCTCCCAATCGCTGTCAAGTGCCGCGAGAGATGAGTAGCGCGGTCTAGTTGCGCATTTCAACAGTGCTCAGATCAAAGAGAAAGTTCACGTCCGAGGGAACTCCGCATCTCCATGAAAGCCTTCAGGTTCTCTTTCTTGTGCTCGTTGGCCCGGATGCAGCTTTGATATAACTGTGTCGCCTTACTAACCTGTCTCTTGTCGGCTTCAATCTCTTTCAGCGCCAGCTCCGCGGCGGCGCTCATCATACGAGCTTCTGTGCTCTCTTGGCGCTTGGGATCGTCCCAGGCGCCGCCCACAAAGCTGTGGAAGTCTTGGTACGGGTCGACCGCATAGTCGAAGGCTGCACTAATCTCTTTGCCAAATTTACGGCAGTCAACTGTTAGACACACGGCCACAATCTTGTCTGGGTTTGGCGAGGAGAGGAAGTACCACGCAAACACTACGGCGAGAAGAGGCAGCCGGATAGCGATGGCGATCAGCAGCGCCGTGACTTTGCCGCGGTATTTTGCCTGTGCCGCGACTGCTCTCATCACCTTCGCGTACTGAAAAATCAAACAAGAAAAAGAGTGCGCCTGTGAAAACGGTCTTAAGATTTGTTGAGCCTAGCGCCCATACTTGAGTTCACTGATGAGAAAACCAGAAGTAAACTAAACAATCTTTACTAGCTCTATACTTTCGGGCCTAAGATTTCTCTATTTCTTATTAAATCAAATCGTAGTTCGACGCAATCATACAGGTGTAATGTAATCAGCATATCACCCCATTCAGCTAATGAAATAGCAAAATGTCGTACCCTGCTTTTTCTGGCGAAGCCTTCAAGAGTCGACGGCATTTTCGAACCATGGGCACGGTCGCCGATCTTTCTCCGGGAAACATGACCTGCGAAGGAGGATATAATTGACATCAGTAAATGGAAGTTCATGTCATACCATTGAATGACAATGTTACTTCACACATAAGCAGGAAACATTACCTGTTTTCTTCGCGACCTAATAGACAACCACTGTGCAGAAGACTAATTATCTGATTTCTAAACAACTAATAATGCACTGTGGCGAAGAAACTTGCCGCTAAAGAATGAAAGAAAATAGAGTACCTAGAGCGCAGTCGTTTAGCTGGTTCAGCTTATTCGACCATAGCAGCCACGCTACGCCTTACAAATAGGCCCGTCAGGCACAATAGCCTTCTATTACATCCTGTGGAGGTACCGTGTGCTATGGTCACTGAAGGCGCGACCGGTTAGACAAAGCAGTTGACGGGGTAATTCTGTTCGATAACTTATAGGGCCCGCTTGCGGGAAATGCCGGCCGTAAGTGATGGGAAAGAGAGCCATACAAGAGAGTCTGTAAACACGATGGCAGGAAATACTGGTCTGGAAATATATGGTCACTTCGGGTTGTCTGTTAGAATCGGTCGTCAACAGTGAGTGATGCTTTTTACGCGTCACACTTCAGGGGACGAACACAGAAGAAATAAAGGACATATTGACAAGAGGGAACGCGAAATGACAACTTTTTGGTAAGTTGCGAAGTTTTTTTTCATTTTTATGCAGAGAAAGGCACCTGCCACGCGTTTGGAGGCCAAGATAAAGAATATATAAAGGAAAACCCAGTTCGAAGTTCGAAGGCCAGTTCGAAGACATCTTCATGTGCCCGCGTCAGTCGCCCATGACGACAGCGAGCCAGTGCGCTGTGTGGTGAACGTGGCGGATATGTCAGCTTCACTATTTTTTTCCTTTGTTGTAACTATAATGTGGCTGGAGGAGAGACCATTTATAACAATGTTAGCTTGTTTATTTGAGGGAAATTTTTTACGCTGATCCCTTTGCTTGTTGTAGTTTCCTCGACAGTTCAAACATATTGGATAGCATCATACATTAATCTGGACATGTCGGTCTCAAATACTACATCTCAATTGATGAAAATTTGCCTTGGTGTGCTTTAGAAGATGTCGTTCTCTTTCGGGATCGTTAGTCTTGTCGCGCATTCTCCTACGTAATGATCATCGCCCATATCATGCCATTTCGAACTGGCCGTTGTAATGCGCTTAATTTTGAGCTGAGGTTACGTAACCGAATGCTTTTTAAACTTGACTTAGGCGAACGTTATTTGGTGTTTTGAGCATTGCCAGCTGCGCTTTACCCTCTGTAATAGAAAAAGTGTTGCATTGTGGAGTTATGGGCGATCCAGCTAGACACTACATCGCAATTCATTTAAATATCAACAGCAATCGGTCTCTTGTCCATCGAAATGTACATGTCATAACCGCGGTAGTCAAACATAGGTAATGCGGTGTCAAACCTGCTATCACGTGAGTGTGGCTACTAGGGCTGAATTGTGGAATACAAGATTTGTAGGGGAAATAGGTTATGACCTGGAGCGAGGCTTCTGAGTCTCGCTCAAGTTTGTTAGGGACAGGTGGTGACTGTACGCTCTATTCTTTGAAGCACTGGGGTCACGTTACTTGCATCCAGATGAACACCATTTTGAGGACAAATTTTTTTATTGTACTATTGTAAAGTTGTTCTTGTGCCTACTGCGGGTTGTTTGACTAAGTGCTCTAGTAGTATAGTTCACTTGGTACCTTCCTCAGATGTGCTCGCGCGTGTTTGTAAGATGACAGTGAACAAACTGCAAAAACTGTTTGGCGTATTGTGATGTAGTCACCTTTGTTTTATACCCAACTCGTAAGCAACCGGAATCCTTTCTGGTTAACATCCCTGCCTTTCCCTCTCTCTCTCTCTCTCTCTCTCTCCAACTCGTAAGCAGTCTATGTGCAATCCCTTTAGCCAGTCTGATGTGTCAAAAGTCCACCCTGGAGAAGTGAACATTGCACCTTGACGCTCTCTCTTCTCAATGATTTTCTTGTGTACGTGGCATGGCGCACGTATCAACATTTTTCGCTGTTCATTTGTGCTTAATCCTGCATGCGAGCTGCAGAAATCGGCCGCCGTGTCTTGCATAAGGCACAAGCTGTGGGCTGATATTTGAGCGCGAAGAAAAGATTCATACTTGCGATCGTAGCATTGAAAGTTCTGATCATGACGCGACTAGGCACGCTGACGTTGGTATTGGCAGCATTGGAAAAAGTTCGTGAGGTAGGCTGCTCCGAAGCTTGAGGAAACTACGATAGAAACGGGGATTGTTTCTATTTCACGGCGATGCGTGGTCGTAGGATTGAAACCCACGAACGTGGTCTATAATTAGGCGTGCATATTGGTCTCGACGTCTCCGCAGATATCTGCAGCAATGACTTCTATGGAAAATCAATCGCATGCAATGACGTTGGCTCAGCGCTAGACTCTTTTGCCTGTGGAAATCATGCCAGGTGCAGGAAATCTGGACGCTCGTGTTGGTTGGTTGGTTCGTTGGCCTCAAGTAAAATGGCACATACCCACTACAGGGCAGTGGCCAAGACACAGGCGGTGAACTGTTGGAAAGATTAGCAGTTTTAGAGGAAAAGGAGTAGTAATAGGGTATAGGCTGAGAGATTGGACTATGCAATGACAGGGTCCTGTTAGCTGGGAGATCGAAGATGGGACGGTGGCTTTTTGCGCAAATTGGAATCCAACACATGGAATGGTTCAATTTTGTATTAGTGTTTCGTCTTCTTCATTGTCGTGCGAGCGAATGCGTGAATAGAGGCGTGCCTCTTAAGTTACTTGGGTCATGGTGCCACGACAATTTTCGCTAAAATCTCAATGCAGTAAATGGCGTCCAGCATCCTCACGTTTGTTCTTCGTCACTTTTGAAGATAAATAGTTTAAATGTTTAACCGGCCGACCTTCGTGCCGAGTACGAATTTGAGCGCAAGCAGTTCCCTCAATCTCGCCTCACAGCGATGTCCCCCTCCCCCAATTGAGGCGGTTATACGAGCACCGCAGAAGCTCAAATTCGCATAACCTTGCTGAGGGTCGCAGAGGGAACATGAAGCATAGATTAGGGTGGCGCTTAAATGACGCTCGTAAAACCGAGTGCCACCGTCCGGGTTTGCCTTCGTCTTTCGTCCGACGCCTTCGGCATCACGGGCGTTAACTTTCTGGTCCCGGCATGTCGCGTCATCTCAGTAAAGAGGTTGGCATGTTGGGATCCGTTGACGCTTGATATCTGGTCTATAACGCTTCACAACTCCGGATGTTCACGATAGGCGCCGTTTGCATTCGTTGTCTAGGCGAAGTTAGCGAAGTTCTTCCGATTTGTGCTTCCGGTGGCCCACCTTACTCTGTCATGGTCGCCAGCGACTCAGTGACACCGCGGCCACAAGGCATGCGCCGCTCAAGCCGCGACCCTGCGAGGTCAGAACTAACCTGAAACTGAGCGTCGTGAGACCCTTTGGCCTACGTTTACACAGATTTTGCTGTAACAGTTTCTTGTTATTCGAAAGGCGCCTCAGTATCAGAGATATATGCTCTTTCGGCCCATCCCGTGCTCTTTAACGATCCTTTATCATAGGTGTAGATGATACTATTCCTGTGTAGCTTGTCATAGCGGACTGCGAAAACTGGCGATTACGGCTGATTCCGCGAAATTTATGAGTTGCTTTCGAACATGTCGAGCTGCTGACGGAGTTTCAGTCATTGATATGCTTTCGCCTTTGAACTTTGAGTGCTGAAAGCACAATCTCTTTCATTTTGAAACGGCTGAACTTAACAATGCCTCGTCTGCACTTGCTTTCTGATACGTGTCACCCATACTATGAGTGCGCTCAATTATGTCGCGTTCTCGTGCTAAGCTACCAGTCAATGGCTCTGTTAGGAGGTCCAAAATTTTGTCTCACGTTTGACTCGAAAATTCAGCTTGTCCACCAGAAAAATAAGGTCACCGAGGCCTGACTCCTCTTCGAGGTTATTAGACGACTGCACAAAGCGTCGCCCTAGTGGATGACATCATTGATCGTTTCTTCGGCAAACTTTAAATCCTCTTTAACTGTATCGATCTCCGCCGACTTCGCCTCCACCTAGTTAAGGCGCTAATTATGGCAATAATTTTTGCTTCGAGAGACGCTTGTGCATCTCAGATATAATTAACAGCCGTCAGCATCTCTGCCTGCCCATGATTTAGGGCTCCTCTCTGACGCTTATATTTTGGCACAGGCTTTCTATTTCTTTCTACTATGTGCATCGGTGGTAGTTGCAGTCGCTCCAAGGGTAACTTCGAAATCAGGACCAAGGTTGATCTCAGTTCTGTCGGAACATAACAGGCAGCGATGGCGTAGAGGTAGAGCACCACCTCGAGTGCACCGGGTTAAAAAAATTATCCACCGGGTTAAAACAAAAGCTTCGCGTGTCGATGGAATTACAAAACCAGGCCTGGGGTGCGGCCTGATCTCGTTGACTAGAGCCGACAACGCACTCCTTCACCAGAATAGGATTTGGCCACCCTGGTGTAGAACTTGTCGTCAACCTTCTATGACAAAGCAATTACCCTCGGCCCTCAGTTCCCAGGAGCTGTCCCCAGGGGCTGCAGAGCAACTGACCAAGGTGGTGGTGAGACCTGTGCCGCAGCGGAGGGTGCTAAGAGTCACAGGCTCCGCTCAGGCCGCCATTGGAAACTGAGCCTAGCAACGTTTAACGCTAGAACATTATCCAGTGAGGCTAGCTTAGCAATGCTGTTGGAGGAATTAGTGGGTATTAAATGGGCGTCCTAGAGCTTAGGGAGGTTATCAGGACAGATGAGGTGTACACAGTACTAAAGGGCGGGTGCTAAAGTGTATTAGCGGACAGACGAGAACTAGGTGTTGGATTCCTCATCAATCATGATATATCTGGCAACATAGAGGAGTTTTGTAGTAATAAGAAGAGGGTGGCAGCTATCGTACACGCTGAATGTGGTGCAGGCCTACGCGCCTACATCAAGTCATGATGACGAGATCGTTGAAAGCTTCTGTGAAGTCGTAATGTCCAAAGTAAAATCACACTTCACTATAGGGGTGGGCGACTTCAGTACCAAGGTACATGTCTGAAATAAAGTTTACTTGACTTGACTTGACTTGAGGTAGGTAAGAAGCAGGCTGGAGACCAGGCGGTAGGTGACTATGGCACAGGTTCTAGGAAAAGCAGAGGCGAGTTATTAGTAGAGTCCGCAAATAGAAATAATTTATGGATTATGAATACCTTTTTCCACAAACGAGGAAACAGAAAGTGCACTTGGACTATAACCATGGACTACAGTCGCACCATGGTGGACGTGGCCCCAATGGTGAGACTATAAATGAAACAGACTTCATTATGTGCGCACGCCCTGGCATCGTAGAGGATTCGCAGGTTCTCGTAACGGTCCGTTGTAGCGCCACAGAATGGTAAGTCTCGTATTAGCTTATATTTGAAGAGGGAACAGAGGAAACTACTGAGGCGGAAGACCATTAAAGAGTTAGCGGTAAGAAGTAAAGTAGAGGAATTCAGGATTTCGCTGCAGAACAGATTTAACCCTTAACTGAAGAAGACGACCGTAATGTTGAAATAATGAACGATAATCTCACAGCTACCGTAACGGAGTGCCCCGTAGAAGTAAGCGATAAGACGGTTCGACAGGATACCGGCAAGCTATCTCAGGAGGTGAAATATCTGATTAAGAAACGCCATGAGGACGTCTAACTACACATACAAAACAGAACCAGCAGAGCTATTGAAGGTGATAAATAAGCGAAAGGTGGCCGACATAAGAAAGTTTAACATGGAGAAAATCGAGCATGCTCGAAAGAACGAAGGTAGCCTAAAAGCAGTGAAGATAAAATTTACCAAAAGGTAAAACCCAGATGTATGCGCTAAGAGACGAAGAGGGCAATGTCACTAGCAATATGGATGAGATAGTTAACGTAGCCGAAGAGTTCTACACAAATCTGTACAATAGCGAATGTAATCAGAACGTTATTGAGAGAGGCAGTAGAGCACAGCACTGCGAAATCCCTCCAGTAACGAAGGAGGAAGCAAAGAAAGCCTTAGGAGCAACGCAAAGCGGGAAAGCAGCTGTTGAGGATCAGATAACAGCAGATTTGTTGAAGGAAGCAGCAAAGGTTGTGCTACAAAAACTAGCCACCCTGTATACGCGATGCCTTATGACATCTAGTGTAACTTCTAGTGTAACGCGCCCGCTTATCTCTCTTTCACAAACTTTATCATCATGATCGTTTGCGCGACGACTTCTTTCAGTCACCCCCTGTCATTTTTCCTCGCCGTGATCATCCCTGCAAAGTCAAACGCCCAGCATGCCACTCGGCCCATTACGGACAATCATTCATCCCCAAAACCATAGCTGACTGGAATAACCTACCATCAGATATTTCTACTGAAGTTAACACCGATCAATTTCATCAAATGCTGTGGACTCATATCAGAATTTGACGTCTCTGTGCGTTTTTGTGGTTAGCTGTTTTTTTTTTCAGGACTAATTTAATACCTGTGCATCTTGTTCGATATCGTATTGTAGTTTTTTCTTTTTGTGTTATCCTTGAACCCCCGGTGTTTCAATTTTCACACTTTCTCTTATCTTTTTTTTAATCCACTTCTAATATTGGTGTTTGCCTATTTTGTGGTTTTCTTGCTATGTTTGCTGAAATTGTTTATTCTTACTATTTTGTTTCTCGCATATCCTTATTAGTGTGTTTCGTGTGCGCCCCCCCTATGTAACACCCTCTTGCAGAGGGCCTTTAGAGTATTTCAACAAATAAATAAATAAATAAGAAAGGCGACGACAATGACTTGATGAATTGGAGATTGGTCAGCTTACTGTCCGTTGCCTCCAAAGTGTTTACTAAGGTAATCGATAACAGAATCAGGACAACCCTAGACCTCAATCAACCAAATGATCAGGCAGGCTTTCATAAAAGATATTCGCCAATGGACTATATTCACGCTATCAATCAGGTGATAGAGAAGTGCACAGCATATAACCAACACCTATACAAAGCCTTCGATGATTACAAGAAAGAATTTGACTCAGTGGGCACCTCAGCTATCATGCAGGCTTTGTACAATCAGGGTGCAGTAGAATATTATGTGAAAATGTTGGAAGATATCTATAGCAATTAAACAACTACCACAGTCTTCCATAAAGTCAGCAATAACATTCCAATACCGACAGGTATCAGGCAGGGAGACACGATTTTGCCATTGCTATACACCTCCTGTTTACAGGAGTTATTCTGGGGCCTGAAATGGGAATAGTTGGGGATTAGGGTTAATGGAGAATCCCTAAGGGACCTGCGATTCGCTGATGACATTGGATTTCTAAGTCACTCAAGACGTGAACTGCAAAACATGAACAATGAGTTGGACAGGCAGAGCAGAATTGCGGGGCTAAAAATTTAGATGCAGGAAAATAAAGTAATGTTCCACAGTCTGGCAAGGGAACAGCATACTGGTGAACAGCGCAAAAAAGGCGGGACAACAACAAGACAAGCGCTGACTATCAACTGGGTTTATTGAAGGACGGAAGGGTATATATACAAAAACATAACATACCCTTCCGTCCTTCAATAAACCCAGTTGATAGTCAGCGCTTGTCTTGTTGTTGTCCCGCCTTTTTTGCGCTGTTCACCAGTATGAATGCATACCAACTCGCCCAGATTTCAGCCTTACTAAAGGGAACAGCAGTTCGTAATTGGTAGCGAGGGGCGGGAAGAAGTAAGAGAATATGTCTACTTAGGGCAGGTAGTGACTACTGATCCGGATTATGAGAGAGAAATAACTAGAAGAATAAGAATGAGGTGGAGATGGCAGATAGTCTCAGATCATGAATGGCAGTTTACCAATATACCTCAAGAGAAAAATAAACAACAGCTCTATCTTACCACTACTCACTTATGGGGCAAAAACGTGGAGGCTAACAAAGAGTGTTCAGCTTAAGTTAAGGACAACGCGGTGAGCTATGGAATGAAAAATGATGGGTTTAACGTGAAACAGGCGGGGTGAAGCAGGCGGGGTGGGTGAGGGAATAAACGCGGGTTAATGATATCCTAGTCGAAATTAAGAAGGAGAAATGGGCTTGGGCAGTGCATATAATGCGAAGGCAAGATCTCCGCTGGTCCTTAAGGGTAACGGAGTGGATTCCAAGAGAAGGCAGGCGTAGCAGGAGGCGGAAGAAAGTTAGTTGGGCGGATGGGATTAAGAAATTGGCGGGGATGCGGTGGCAACTGGCAAAGGACAGCGTTAATTGGAGAGTCATGGGCGAGGCCTTTACCCTGCAGTGGGCTTAGTCAGGCTGATCATCAAGAGTTAACCTCACATGAACACACAACACAGATTATTGAAGAGATCTGGAGGCATGGAACAGCAAAATGCAGCGCTTGCCAGAACACAACTTATAGTGATATGGTATTTACCATTTCCGAAAACAACTGCGAGCGAGCAATTTGTAACCTATGTAACCTGTGGTACGGACAATGCAGTTGTTAGAAAGTTGTTGGAAAAGTGAATAAAGTGCCGTTCAACTGCTCTCTTGAACTTTTTTGGAGTAGGTGAGTAGCCTAGAAGGCACTACTCTAGGCCCTGAACGACACAGAGAAATATTTAAATGCGTAAACCGCAGAGATGTCTTACCGCTGGCTCGTTCGGCTTCGACTTCTACTTGATAATCAGTTAAACGAAAACTCCAGGAACGTAATCTTGCCCCCTGAAATGCTTGCTATGAACAAGACACTGTGAACTCTGATTTTTGCCCATTCTCAGTGTAAACAACCATAATTCTCGCAGGTTCCGATCTTTAGGATCGAATTCGCAGCTTTCACCCAGCTCTGTTGGGTATGTCGGGCATCGAGGCACTCGTAAATTTCCCTGAAAGACGCACAAATAACGACAAGGAGTTACTACGATGACACCTGGTCCGACTGTGCAATTGCAGGAACTCGGTAACAGTGGAAAGTAAACAGAATAATTTTACCTTTGTGTTTTAAACACGAAAATCCTTTCCTGCACCCTCTGTTCTTGCGGCAACAGAGGTCACGATATCTTCCTTGCGGCGAATGAGCGACGCCAGCGCCATTGGCTGCAGTGGTGGACCACGCGCCCAACATTGCGTTTTCGACTATCCAGAGGGAGGTCAGGGGACCGCTCCAAATAATTAGAACATTTGTCCTCACCTTTCGAGTCGTTTTGGTCTCTAGGGATGCCGTAATTTTCCCAGTAAAGCTGCGAAGGAAACCCCTTTGCCTGGTTACTTTTGGCTAAGACGGTACGCATACATTTGAAAAATGAGAACTTTTTGGTCAGGTCGCTTGAGATGAAGACAGAAACGTTTAATTACGCATTTTTCGCCAAGTTGTAATGACCACATGATGCAATGACATGATGAGCACGGTGGGCATGTAAATGGAGGACAGAGTAGATTGAGACCCCAGGTTCGGACTCTCCCGCAAATCTAATTTATCGCGGGTTAAATTCAGGAAAGGTGGAAAAAGGGCTCGGAAAGGAGGCGGGGGGTGAATCGTTAGATCGAGATTTGCTTCCTCAATAAATAAACGTCTCTATAACACGCCGCCCCTAGACACATGCGAGCAGGGACGCGCGCTCTCATTGCGCCCTCAGTATTCCTGTTTCTTTTTTTTTTGCCTAATATGAAAACTTTTCCTGGTGGCTATTGTGTATAGGTTTCAATAGGTCAGCAGATGAGTTATGACACATTCGGTTTGGTTTGATACGCTTAACGGCCCAAACCGGCTCGGGCTATCAGGGACGCAGTAGTGAAGGGTTCCGGAAATTTCGACCACCTGGGGTTATTTAACATGCACTGACATCGCACAGTACACGGGCCTCTAGCATTTCGCCTCTACCGCAAATGAGACCGGAGCGGCCGGGAGCGAGCCCGCAACTTTCGCGTACGGTGCGACGTCAGTGCACGTTAAGGAACCCCAGGTGGATGAAACCATCCGGAGTCCTCCTCTATGGCTCCCGTAATATGCTTAGTCGCTTCGAGAGGTTAAACTTGTAAACCCAACGAAATATGCCATAATCCTGTTTGCTGGCACATTCGAACCTATACACGTTTTTCAATACGGTTTGCACTGCTTGGCAACATTAAACTCTATAGAACACACTCCTTTTCCAGTCCATTTTCCTTCCCTGTCGGAAGCGGGCGTCCATCTCTATCCATGTGGCACGGCTGCCGTCCAAGCGCGAGATTTCAACAAGCACAATTAATGAGACCGCAAAAAAAAACAGCAACAGAAAAATAAAATCACACGCCCTATGCTAAAGGCGTTTGAACTCGTCGGCACAGCTCCAGTACACGCTTCGGGGCCTACAGCTGCGCTGAATGAGATTGCAGGAAATTGTACAGACGGCACGAGCTGGCCTGCGACTTTTTTGTTGTGCGACACGCGGGTAGACATCTGCGTGCTGTGCGCGAACACTCTGACCCTGTTAGCGGATGGAATCGGGCCCATTAGTCCCGTATGAGCGTGCAGACCCCTGCGACAAGTGCTGCGTTGACAGCGTTTAAGTGTTGCCAGCATGGCGTTCTCGTTCGCGAGCGAGACGAATGAGTGCACTTGAAGGCCAGCGAACAGCTTGGCGTTGCCCCTATCGACAACTAGCGGGAGACTGATGGCGAGTTGAGTGTCTTCCGGAGGGCGAGGGCTTTTGCTGTGTGAGCTTCATTCTGCTGTGTGAGCTTCATTATAGAAGTTTTAATGAAGTTTTAATGAGCTTCATTCGCAAGCGGTGGACATTGACGACGCCTGCAGCGGACACCCAGCCGACGGTGCGAAGGTGAGAGCTATACCGTGCATTGTGGTGAGATCCTGGCTACCATGCTGTCATGAGCGAAACCATCACCTAAGCCAGTGAAAGCTATTTATTTATTTATTTATTTATTTATTTATTTATTTATTTATTTATTTATTTATTTATTTATTTATTTATTTATTTATTTATTTATTTATTTATTTATTTATTTATTTATTTATTTCACATACTTTCAGGGCCCGAAGGCATTACAGAAAGGAGTGGTACAACAAAAAAAATACAGTGCATAGTTATACAAAATAAGTTATATGATGGCAAAAAACAGTTTTCTTGAAGTTCTCAACATCGGTAATGGCAGCGATGGAGGGAGGAAGGTCGTTCCAGTCAACGCTGGTTTTAGGAATAAAAGAATCATGACACAATTTGGTTCTCGAAAATGGAACACCGACTTTAAATATATGATCGGAACGGGATGAAATGTATGAAGGGCTCGAAAAAAGATGATCCTTTAACAGGGGGTTATGGTGATACAGTCTGTGGAAAAGACATAGTCGAAAACACTTCCGGCGCGAAGAAAGGTCTGGTAAGGCAAGTGTGTTTTTCATAGAAGTAATTTTTCATAGAATAATTTACAGCGAGTATGGAAGAAATATGGATCAAGTTTGCATGAAACGAGGAGATAACTTGTCTATTTAGGCGTGCTAAGAAAGGTGATCAATTTATCATGCCGCCAAGCTGTACAAGTATATTAGTATTTCAAATCAACAACTGACTGGTTCAAATGACAGGGACGTAAGAATGGAGACAACACCAGCACCATATGATAGTTGGCTGAAATCGCTCAGCTCACTTGATGTTTCCTGTAGACACCGGATGTTAGTAGAAGTATTAGTAGTAATGTCTGGAGTAGCATGCCAGGCCTATAAGCAGGCAGACCTCTCCATTATCCATTAAAGTCTCATTCCTTTTTATTAGTAGTAATGCTTTATTCAAAAAACAGTAATAATAAAAGGAACGAAAAGATTTTTGCTAGTCCCGGCATCTGCCATCGCTACGGGAAGCACCTGAGCTGGGGCAGCGGAAGTAAAGGGATGGCAGGCCCACCGGAGAGATGAAATGAAAGAGGTGACAGGACAGGCAGAAAGGATAACGGGAGAGAATATTTAGTACTGCGTTTTTTGGGCAATAAACACCTTACTTTAAATACTGGTTTAAAGGTAATGAAAACCATGCTTGCTAAGTGTAGCTCCTAATTCATTCATGAAGACATTTTGGTTTTCAAAAAAGTTCCGAAATTCTCGAATATACAAGAAGAGCATTTCATTCTTTACAGTTCTTGGCCACTCCAGCCGAGCATTCAAAAGCTATCCCTAACTCCTTCTTGAAGAGAGCTGAAGTGCTGTTCATTCCTGAGAAGCATACGTTGTATGGTTTAAACGTTGGAAACGTAGCGAATGTCAGTTTCAAAGATGGAAAGTCTTTTCGTTTCCATTTGACGTTTTTGGAGCACGAACAATCAACCCAAAATGCACACAAAAGTTGGGGAAATCATACTCCCGTTATCAGTAACACAATAAAGCGCTAAGGGATAGACACTGACTGGCTAAATACTTGGAAATGCCAACCGTCTGGTGCCTAAAACATAAAAGTGTCCTCAATGGTAGCCTAATCGCAAAGAATCGGCCTGCGGGAGGTACTGGGTTCGAGCCTTGTCGCCATCGAATACTACGGTATTTCCTGGTCGGCCCGGGCTACGTGGGTACAAGTGTCCTCCAGTCTGGTGCTTGGCTTTTTGTAGAAGAACGTGAAATATTTTAAGGAGTATGTTTTGTTATCGTGCTGAAGGCATTACTACACATCAATCACCAAGTGGTATTTGCCTGTAAGCGCTAAATAATCTATAACTAAATTTCTTGTTTCGCCTATTGCGGTTTCAGCAATCGAGAGGCGGCTATGGCCCCAAAGGCGGGTACAGGTCACGTGAGGCAAGTAGAAAACAGCAATATAATCGCCGATTGTTCGCTCATGATTACGGCTGTTGACAAAGGCTGGTGTTCGCGTTGTAGCGAGTAAAACCGTCAAATAAGTGATTATATTGTAAGCACAACATGCGACTTTCGTCTTCATCTGTACATATCCATCATCATCGCTCATCTTCTTCGATGGGTTGGTCGCCATATTTGCGGGTGCCATTGAAGGTCGCTCAATCATGCGCTCTGCCTCCCGCCTCACAATATCGGTGTTTCCTTCATGCCTCACGTGTCCTATAATGACCTTTGACGTCATAGACGGCGCTCCGATTTTCAAACGAAAACAAGTGAGAGATATATCCAGTTATAAATTATTCAGTGGTTGTAGGCGAACACCGTTTGGGGATCTATGTGCACTAACACCTTAGGCATCATTACAAAGAAAAAGTGTCAATACTATTTAAAGAAAGGTTTGACTGCAGGTGTGTGCGACCATAGCGAGAAACGTGCAGGACTACGAACTGGTTCCATCTGAAGAAAGCTGATTCAAAGCCCTAATGGTTTTTACGCTGTCCCTAGCAACTACTCCGTCATGTACTAAAAACGTGCGAAAACTGGCTTCTTCAGCTGCTCACTTAGGTGCTCCGTATCACTCTCCGGACTTCAAAGGGCCCATGGCCTGTTTTGGACATGGCAAGTAAAGAAAGGCCTGTTGCGTCGATCAGGCCTTTATATTGGTCGCTACTAAATATCAGAGCGAAGGCGCGTAATAAGGCGCGGAGAATTCAAATCAAAGCCTCTTCACGCTCGCTTTCGGCAAAGAAAATCTCTGCATTCTCTACGTTGGGGCCCATGATTTCGCTGAGCTACTACAGAGAATTTCATCATACCCAGCAATTATAGACAAAAGCATTTTTGAACTGCAAACCGTGTATGAACCCAAAATTTTCATATATTGTATGGTTTCACTATACTATTCAATATACCCGGAGATCACCCGACGAAGCTCTTATTTTTTTTATTGCCAAAGCAATACTACTACGCCAGTTCTAGCCGTTCGTCGCGTGGTCCGTGGACCACCCTGTTCCTCGAGGAGCCGTCGCCGCGCCTAACAGATGGCGTGACGACAGCCTCTCCGTTGCTATGGCGACGCTTGACGGCAGCTTGCTCTGTCCACCGCAGCCAGGAGCAGCTGATCGTGCCGCGCTCCTCGAGGAGTGTCGCCATGGAAGTCAGCGACGAAGAGTCTATATCTGAATCTAGTTGCTCTACTGCTTCTGAAGAGTTTAACTCTAAGCCGACTGCCAAGCAAGCTAGAAAGAATGCAAGAAACTGGTTACAACGTGCCCAAGAAACAGAAGAACAACGAGAAGAACGACTGCGGAAACGACGAGAAGCCGAAGTAGCTAAACGAGCTGTATCGAGTTCAGAAGCGAGGATTAGGCAAGCTAAACGAATGAAGCCAAGCGGAAAACATGCCCAGGAAACAGAGGAACAATGAGGTGAACGTTTGCGAAATTGACGAGAATGAGAAGCGGCTAAGCAAGCTAAGCTTTCGCAACCAACCAGGTTTAACCAGAGCTAAACCACGCCATTTTTTTTCTACTAACGTTGTTGCTATCGTTACAAGCGTTCTCTATGGAATGAAGCATTGCCTTCAATATTTCCACACAAGTATGTTTACAATTTTACAAGTTTACAATTTTCAAATTTTTGTGTCCCAGAAAGTTGGACATGGTAATTGATCTATCATTATGGTTCCCCGGAGAATGACGGACGATATCTCATTTTCTGCTATTTGTTATCGCCTTTATCGTGGCGCCGCCCTTTTCGCACCCTCCCCTCCAAAAATGAAACAAACACGGCGGTTTTAAAAGCTTGAGGGTAATAACGAATTAACGTGCGGTAGCACCATTAGCCGTGGTTTCAATGGTTTGCATCTTAACTTTTTATGATTTCGTTTAATTTGAACTGGCTTTCCGTGGCTGATATATCATATATGACGTAATTTTACGTGATATTGCATCACTTCTGACTTGTACTACAGTTTAGTTGGTCATTCACTGCATTCATAAATCGCTTGGAGTCCTCGTATCCCCCCTGGCGCAGTGGTGCCGCGGTTAAGCGATGCTCCACTGCCCTGCGATGGCAGGTCTTGCCAACTGTGGGGCTTGCGCGGCCCATGTTGCTCTTCGCAAGTAACCTCCAGCGACCAATTATTAATTTAACTCCCACCTACCACGGTGCGCACTTTGCTTATAATCCGATGGGCAGGTGGTAATAACGTCACAAGGTCAAGTGACCTACGCGGCCCAACTGCCTCCCTGGCGGTTGGCACTCAGCTCTTCGGAGGGACCAGATATGCAGACACAACGGCTTTAGGCGGAATGGAAGCCTTTCTAGTAAGCCTTTAAAAGCGCTAAAAGCGTACATTTTATTTGCTTGCTGTTGTACATTTATGACAGTGCTTGGTATTAGTACAATTCTGTCCTTTGAATGTTGTTCACTTCTTTCATTTCTTAGTCTTTTACCGCCAGCACGTGCTCATCGACTGGTCAGAAAACTCCTCGCGCAATTCCGCGCCGCATCCAATGCTGGTAAACCGTGCTGCACACGTACCATAGCATCGAGAAGCGAAAAGCCGTAAAAAAAAATTGTGTGGTATTAGCTCTGGTTAAACCTGGTTGGTTGCTAAAGCTTAGCTTGCTTAGCTGCTTCGGCTTCTCGTCGTTTCCGCAGTCGTTCTTTTCATTGTTCTTCCGTTTCTTGGGCACGTTGTAACCTCTTTCTTGCATTCTTCCTACCTTCCTTGGCAGTCGCCTTAGAGTTCAACTGTTCAGAAGCAGTAGAGCAACTAGATTGTTAAACTGTTCAGAAGCAGTAGAGCAACTAGATTCAGATATAGACTCTTGTTTGATGACTTCCATGGCGAGACTCCTCGAGGAGCGCGGCAGGACCAGCGGCTCCTGGCTGCGGTGGAAAGAGCAAGCTGCCGTCAAGCGTCGCCATAGCAACGGAGAGGATGACACCACGACATCTATTAGGCGCGGCGGCGGCTCCTCGAAGAGCAGGGGGGTCCACGGACCACGCGACGAGCGGTTAGACCTGGCGTAGTATTGCTTTCACAATAAAAAGAATTGGAGGGGACACTTGAGCTCTGCCTTAAAGGTGCCACGAGATGGCGTAATTGGTTCATTACCATATATGCACAATTGTTCCTTCTCGAGTTTACATTCATACATCCCTGGGAGTCCTCATACACTTCCTGGCGCAGTCGTGCAGCGCTTAAGCGATGCGCCACTGCCCTGCGATGGCAGATGCTCCCAGTGGCGGGCCTTGTGCGACCCAGGTTGCCCTTCCCAAGCGAGCAACCGTTAATTTAACTGCCGCCTGCCCGAGTGACCAGTTTGCTCACTATCCGGTTGGTGGGTTGTGATGACGCCGGAAGGTTACGTGACCTATGTGGCCCACCAGCCTCCTAGGTTGCTTTATAGGCGCCACCTGCCAGTGCCATGTGTGTGATTTTACGCCGAAAACGCCCACAGGGACAATACCGTCACCCTATGTTCTGGTGAACGGGGCCTTTAATACTGTCGAGTAAATATAGACACACAGGAGCACAAAAGCAAGTATCCCATATGCCTGCTTCCAGAGGCGCGTGGAAAAGATAAAAAAATTGCCTGGCTTAGCTTACGGTTAAGCCTAGGATGCGAAGCATACCGCCGGCGGAGGCTGCGCGTCCGCAAGCGAGCGCACGAGTTGAGCCCCAGCTTTCACAGCTGTTGTGACGTCAGCGCCCCTAGCGGAAGGAGCGGGAGTTAGGCCGCCGGTGGAGGCTGCGCGTCCGCAAGCGAGCGCACGAGTTGAGCCCCAGCTTTCACAGCTGTCATATCACGTGGTGCGCCGATGTAGGTCAAGTGGTAGCTACGCGGCCGCGCGCGGCGCCGCAAGGAAGAGCTCGGTTGTGCGGCTAGCATGCTTCGCATAAAAAGCAGAAGCGACACAGGCTGGATGAGCGAGTGTCCTTTTTCTCGCCGTTCTGTATTCGCACACGTTCCTGCTTTAGCATCCGCCATAAAGGACGCATTTGCACGGCATCTGCTCGCAATATTTGTGTTTTACTCTAACTATACTTTCCCTGTGTTTCGTTCTTCTGGAACTGTAAGCGTAAGCATTGCTCGCGCGTTGGCATGAGACCCCTAGTCGGACGAAATTGTGGATTTGTCCCTTGCAAAATGAAGCAATTGAAAGCCATCTCTTTTTTTACCCGCCGACAGTGTATTTAAAAAATTTTACGTTGCAGTGGCCGGAGAAAAAATAAGTCTAAGTAATTAAGCAGTCAGCGAAAATGACGGCACGAAAAGTGCTCGTAAAGAGCAGACTGTTCATTTCTTCTAGTAAAAGGTGCGATGAATATGAGAGAGTCATGCTACGTATTTTGACCGAAAATATTATGCGCCCGAACTTTGCTGCCCTGAAGCAACGGGTGCCTAATTTCGCGACACGTTGCAGACTATCCTATTCTCGTAAATGTAGAACAAAGTATTGGAGAAACCTTAGGATGGGAAAGTAGATTTCAAACTCCTTTTAATGTTTAGTATTTAGACAAGAAACAATATTTAGTTGGCCCAGACTAAGAAGACTGTTCGATCTCTACCAAAGCTTGTCCGGAACTTGGCTCACTTCGCCTGGTAGCATTTTATGCTGAAAATCAAAGAAGGAAAGCGTATTGTCTTTCAGGCATATTAAAGAGCGTATTCTGGCAACGGAGCGCTAGACAAAGGCGGGTGGGGAAAGACAGTCGTTATGCAAAGATGAGCGCATATATTTTTTTTTATAAATAAAAGGCCGCCTGAGGAAGACGTTTGGGTGATACGCCGGCAGCATAAGGGGGTCTTCCCTCCACCTTCGTCCCCTTCCCTATTTCCTCTTGCAGCAGTTTTCTAACTTCAACATTATACTGAACAAATTCACCCCAACCACCAACTTCAAGGAGTGGGTCCACTTCCCAGTCAAGATGCGCTGTTCAGTGAACGCGCTGAGCGACTTCGTCTTTGTATTCCGAGACTCAGTGTTGTGTTAGTAAATAATAAATACATTGTTACCCATTGTAACTGTCGTAACAGCCCGTTTCTATCATTATCAGCGTATCACAGAGCAGGACCACGGCAGAAGAAAAGGCACCAAACGCATCTTGTCCGCTTTTTTCCGAAGCAAAGAGGCCGGACTCGAGCTTGCAGGGGCTCCCAGGGGTCGTCATGCTGTGGAGCATGCTGAGGGCCTGGTTCAAGGCGACGACTGTGCTCCGCGCTCTTCGGCCTGCCTACAGCCGGCTGATTTTCCTGCTCATCGGAGCTTGCGACCTGCTGTGGATGTGTATCCGGATAGGAGTCGCGGTGTGCCTCAAGGGACGCTCCGTGCTCGAGGTTAGGGAGCGCCTGGAAGAACCCGAGTGCCTCAGAGACCCGGCTCTTGGACGTCACGAGTTCGTCACTCTCGAAGTAAGTTTGCGCAGCCGTCCGCCATAGGTTGTTCTTGCCAGTAGTACAAGAGGCGCCGGAGAGCTGAGACACTTTGTAGGCTGGGTTTAAAGTTCAAGTTGCGTTCACAAGCTGCCTGAAAAAAGAGGGAAAATGTCCTCCTAACCATCTAATTGTGGAGCCTGCAAAGTGGTCCTGACACAAATCATGAATTTTTTTTGAAAATGATGGAATGCGTCCCCATCTGTGTACAGATGCGGCGTTCCAGAGTGTAGGCTCTGTACCGGTACTGCTCCTCATCCATACAAAAATGTGGCATGGCCGGCTATGGGTAATTGGACAAAATAGCTATAAACCTTTCCCATAGCCGTCTATAGCTGAAGTTTTGAGGCGGATATGCTTTTCTATAGACGGCTAAAAACATATGCTTGGTTCCGTAGGTATAGCTCTAGTAGCATAGTTTTTTCAACTGGCAATAAGCACCACTTTAGGGGTGTACATGTATACCCCAAAGAGTGTAATCGCGATTACACTCTTCGTATAAGAGTGTCAGGATTTCACATCTGATAAAACTTCTGAGGAGTGTTTTCTCGGAAGGCTACCTGATTTTTCGGGCCACTGTCCCTGGCTAGTAAATTTCAAGTTTTTCTTTGGCACTCTAGTTGGCCCTATGAAGGCCTTGGTATTCGAAACCCTATAAATTGTGTTTGATTAGTATTTTTTCGCAGTTCGGTCGCATAAGCTATAGCTGCTGCTAGCAAATGAAGGGCGCAACGCCCAGAGCCGTTGCTCGTTATAAGCGTCCACTGCTGGCCCGATATTTCGCTATTGTACGCTGTACTGTCAAGACTGCTAAAGAGGCGAGTGGTGAATCCTCCTCACGTGCTAGTTGCTTTTGTGGCCCAGTCAACAAATGTTGCCAACAAATGTTGCCAACAGACTCCAAATGCTTTGGTGAATACACCCCATCAAACGTCTTTGAGCCAGACTGTCCAAGAGTTGAATCTAGCGTACTTAAACTCATTTTCTCTGCCTCTTTCATCATGATATGGTCGTTGAAAAAAAGAAAAGGATAGTGCATTACAAATAAAAGAAAGTAGGTTTAGTCTTTGTCTTGCAGTCGTTTATCATTACGGCACTTATTGAAAAAGCTATCTGTAGGATACATGTAGCTAGCGCCAAAAACGAGGACCAAGGTGGGAGAAAGACACAACACGACCGCCTTTCTCACACCTTAGTCCTCATGTTTCGCGCTAACTACATCATAAATAAGATTCAACTCGCCCAACTTTCCACCTTACTGTTGTAGCATACAGAATTACAGAGATAAGTGGGAGAAAAAGGGGGGGGGGGATGTTCACCGGTAGATGAAACCAGTTTGCTATCTTGCACTGGGGGTAAGGGATGTGGGGATATAAAGATGAGGGAGAAAAGGGAGCGACAAAAGCAGAAGGCGAAAAAGGCTTCGGCAAAGTCGCAGCCTGCCGTGCGAGACCGACACTCTTAAGAATAGCAGGAGGGCCTGGCAGGCCCTCACCGCCGATGATCGCCGTGGCTAGCGTCCGACAATCTTTAACTGCGTTAGCGGGCGTGAATCGATGTGTTCCTGCGCACAGCGTAGACATAGATAATGGCGGCAATTTAATTAAGGCTAAATTGGCGGCGAAATACCCCATATTTTTTCCAATGCTCTTTGGGAAAGTGGGTTTCGCGCTTGATTTGTGTAAAATCTCGTGGCGGCCCTTCTCAGCACTATTAACTGCACTCAAAATATGGCGGGAGGGTGGTATGTTCCTAACCAGCATGGAGCAGTTTTGGTGGTGTAAATGCTATAGCGAGAGCTTTTGATGCTAGCGTCATCTCGATGCAGATGGTCTACCTGGAAATACCGTGAATATTTATATCACCATTGAGTGTCATTTAGCGAAGCGAACTTCACTTAAACTGATGCTCAGTGCGACGGCGCTTAGCTTTGTTTAGACAGGCAGTGAGAGAAAGAGAGCTTTTTAACGAAAAACAGAGATTTTAGCCGGCGTGAGTATTCGCTGACATGCTACTCTGCGTATGGCAGGGAATAGGGGAGTGAAAATGGAAGAAGGCTTAATGCAGCTGCCCATTTATCAAGCTATGGCGCATCAAGCACTGTGCGCCAAAACAAAACACCAAATTGTGCTTTCTATCTTGGAAGCACTGCAAACAGAAAACCTGGAGGTCTTCTAAGTTATCACGAAGACGTGATGAACAGTGATGAACGTGATGTCCGTGATTCTCGGACATATCGTTTTAAGAGGGGGCTGTATGATTACGGACTCTACGTTTGTTCGCACGATATCAAGTAAAACTCCACCTCGACGTATTCTTACCAAATCCTCACAATTCTACTTCACCGCCTACTCGCCCCTCTGTCCCAACGCATGCTAAGAGAGTGCAGGGAATGTCAGTGGCAAAGCGCTCCACTCGTTCGGCCAATGGCGTCGACTGCAGCAAGACTCGCTTTTCTTTCAAGGCGGGAACAATGACGATCCAGGCGGCTTAACAGTTGCTGTTCTGCTTTCTCGTTAATAAACTGCAGCATAGCTGTCAGCTTGGCAGTTCCCGCCTGTGTTTCCTTATCATTCTGTGTTTCCTTCTCACGGCGCCTTTAAACACGAGAGGTTTAGTACCCCCATGCCGGAAAAAACAGTTAGCGACCGTTTAAAGCCTCGCAGCCGAAGCAGCCGGAGCTTGAAGATGGCATGTGGAATGTGGCGCCTGCCAAATAGGTCACGTGACCTTGTGACGCTGTCAGAGTTTACCCACCTAATTGTAGGCAAACTGTCCACCGTGGCAGGCGGCAGTTTTAAGTAAAGACTGGTCGCGACAGGGTGCTCGCGAAGAGCAACCTGGGTTGCAGTGGCAGCGCTTGCCGTTGCAGCACAGTGGAGTGTCGCTAACCGCTGCACCACTCTTCCAGGACTGATATGAGAACTCCCAGGTATCTATCAATATAAAATTAAGCTGAAGTGCCCCCTTCGTTTTCTTTTTGAGGAATCGGCTAATTCATGCCCGGAACGCCCGGTGGCACCCAAATACACACCGCGAAGGCATGCTTCACGTATATTCTGCCATGATAAACCGGCCAATATTCACTTCTGCTCGGTACATGCAGGGGAGGAAGAAGTTTCACTGCGCTGGCAGAGCGCACCGTACGTCAGATGCCAAGCAGATGAAATGACACGTCACCTCAGATGAAGCGCGTCAGATGCAGCGTAGCGCTACTTTAGTTTTGCTTTAATTAAAGGAAACGTAATTCACGATTGCGTGTGACCTTCAGTTCTTGGGAACATTTAAAAAATTTAATGCCCTGACTGCGCTCAAAGAGACGTTTAATCTTCGCAGCACAAATTTCTCGTTTTTTGTTTTTGCTTTTCAGTAAGTCTTCTAGATAATTTTTGTCTGCTAAACTTCCTGTGTGAACTGAGCTGTGCTGACACATAGCGGGAAGCTATTTACGTCAGCTCCAGCTTTAGTTACGGACAACGCAGCAAGCAATGGAAAGAAAAATGATAGCTGCAACGTTAAGAGACCGGAAGCGGGCAAATTGGGTGAGGGAACAAACGCGGGTTAATGACATCCAAATCTAAATCACGAGGAAGAAATGGGCTTGGGCAGGGCCTGTAATGTCACGGCAGGGTAACCGCTGGTCCTTAAGGGTAACGCGGGGGTTACAAGAGAAGGCAAGCGTAGCAGGGGGTGGTAGAAAGTTAGGTGGGCGGATGAGATTGAGTTAGCGAGGATACGGTAGCCGCAGCTGGCAAAAGAGAGGGTTAAATGGAGAGACACGGGAGAGGCATTTGCCCTGAAGTGGGCGTGGTCAAGCTCATGATGACGATTTTTATCCGAGCGACGCAGAGCACTCGTTCCGCCGAAGCCGCCTGGAGAATAGAACGAGAATGGCCGTGCGCTCATGCACACGAAGGAAAATGATTTGAGAGGGCCGAATAAAGCGGGCTTTGTAATGTTGAGCGCAACAGCAGCCTTAGTTAGCATATCGGTTAAATATGTCCTAATTTTCAATATGTAAGGCGTTTGAGCAGATTGATCGCGCAAGTGTTCTCCGTAATATTACAGTCGTCACTGAACTCCCGCTGTCAAGTGCTTACGGGAAGTGAGTTAGGCAGATAAGTCTTATTTATTTGGGTGCAGGGCGAATTATTTCAGATTTAACGGTAGAGTGTAATGTGCACACTGACGATCATGTATCATCATCATCATCATCATCAGCCTGACTACGCCCACTGCAGGGCAAACGCCTCTTTCATGTCTCTCTAATTAACCCTGTCCTTCGCCGTTGCGGCCACCGTATTCCCGCAAATTTCTTAATCTCACCCGGCCACCTAACTTTCTGCCGCCCCCTGCTACGCTTGCCTTTTCTTGGAATCCTGGAAAAGCCCACTGCACTGCATACCCTTAACAATTGGTTGCGAGTGTACAAATAAAACGCCTTTAGACCTCTCATAGAGCGGCCTATTATCAATAATAAACTGAAAGCGAAAGAACTCAGAATATGAAAATAAGGACACGTAAAATATTTATACATAGTATCATTATTAAGGGAGTAATTACTCATTGACATCCACCCGAGCGCAGCCTTACGGCTACAAAGGAAAGCTATACAGCTTTCTCAGAAACTTCGTAGTTAAAGAAAAATTCGCCCTGGTCCGGGGATCGAACCCGGGACCACCGCTTCACCGGAGCAGTCGCTCTACCAATTGAGCTAACCGGGACGGCAAGCTTATGGTAGGGCGAGAGCGAATTGATCAATAACTCGAAGTGGGAACAGTGTTTGTAAGTTATAATAAGGTAAAAAAGAAGAGATTTGGTTAAGAGTACTTATTTTGCTGTAAAAGTTAGCAAATGCAGTCAACTAGACATTGAATACAGATGGAATTTCCTGATCAGGCAGGATTGAAAAAGTATAAAACAAATTTCTCAACGACCTTCTTGTTAAATAAAACATGTAGCAAAATTTGATTATCTATCTACTTATAAAACGCCGGATATAACTCTTCGTTGCAGCTCAAAGGACAAGTCGCCTGTCAGTGAATACAGAGCTCTACAGTGTATATCGGTACTTTGGGATATATGTCAATGACTGGTATTTTAGCTTAAAAAGGCTAAGCGCTGACCTTTTTACCTCCGAACGTTTTCTCTATGCTAGCTTCCTTTTTCTGTAGCCTGAGACTGTGCTTTCTATCTAGGCATTTCGGTCATGTATCTGGCTTGCCATCTGGGCGATCCAAATGGCGGCTGACTTTAACTTGCATTTGGCAGTGTTACTGCCAACTGGAGTTCAGTTCTGCTTAGTGTAGCTGCCTCAGTTGAAACAATTACCTTACAAGACGGCATTCTACTGAAAGGTCTCCGCCGTGTCGGCCAATTGGATCACACTTCCTCTTTCCAGATGTCCTTAAATCGCTTGAAAGATCACTTTCTTGACTAGTAGAGACATCAAAACCTTCGCTAAACCAATGCCTGTAAAGAATGCGTACATGTTGTTTATCACGTGAATTTTGTTGCCTGACTTCCGCCAATAGTTCTACGTTAACGACGTTGACTACAGCTCCGCTGAGCGCCAGACGAAAAGTTAAACTGTCGCTGAGTCGAACACCAGTTAGAACTCGTTGCGTCACCTGGTTATAAGATACAGCCACGCTTGCAGGCTCTCGCGCCATATTCTTCTACTAACCGGTGCAGAAAAATTTGTCGCAGCCTGAGCGTTTGTCCAAAGTTTCAAATTTCGGAAACTGACTCGTGGTGTGTTTTCGAATTGAGTGTTTCTAAAAGCATATGCACGGTGTGTAGCTCACACTAATTTTTTTTTTCTCATCTGGTTTTGAAGGACGGAGTGACGCTGCATTACGTCTCTGCCGGGGAGCGAGACAGGCCCCTGGTGCTTCTGCTGCACGGCTTCCCCGACTCCTGGTACACGTGGCACAAGCAGATCGTTGAGCTCAAGAAACACTTCTGGTAACTGGGCTGCCTCCCATTGAAATGCACCGCCAGTTAAGCGAATCGGATATCCTCGTTTTCGGAGATTTAAGGAAAATGAAGGGCATGAAACCAAAAGAGTTTAAAATGCACACAAGTGCTCACCCATAAAAGTTTCTTTCTGAATCATGTCACATAATGCGAAGCTTCTTTTTGCACGTCTTCAGATTAGTGTTATTTAATTAAAGGCGCAGACTCTCAGACTTGATGAAGTTTCATGGCGCAAGGGCGTCTGTAACCAAAGAGCGCTATGACACAAAGTTTTTCTCTTCTACTCAATTTGGGGTCAAAGAACCATTTCCGAAGCATTTCATCCTAAAGAAGCCGAGAACCAGGCAGGGGAAAGCTTGTACCCATTGTACCAGCCGTGGGTACAGGGGATCGAACCCTGCACTGTCCCCATGCGAGGCGGATGCTCAGAGCACTAGGCCACAGCTGCGGTCGGAGACTCTCTGTCTTACCATTTCCGGTTCGTCACCGTTGCACGCTACTAGATTCTCCGTAACTATAATGAGGATATCACGCCATCTATCGTGCAATGTACTGAAGTTTCCCGAAAGCGCACTTGCATTTTTTAGAGAGTTGTGAATGACCTTTAAAGGGAGCACATCCCAGTGCTTCGACCAATCTAATCCTGTGCGACCAGTTCTCGCCACGTACCGAAGAAAATACGGATGGTGCCAGCACATGCCGCACAGAATGGTGTGACGTACATCTCTGCCCGACGCCACCGTCATCACCTCCGCCGGCCACCACGTCGAAAAACAAATTAAAGCTGGTTTCTGGCCGGGTTAATTGACAACCTATTTGAAATGAAAACTGAATGGGCTCGGGAAGGGCACATAATTCAGAGGCAAGATAAACGCTGGTCCTCAAGGGTAACGGACTGGATTCGAAGGGAAGGCAAGCGTAGCAAGGGGCGGCAGAAAGTTAGGCGGGCAGATGAGATTACGAAGTTTGCGGGGATAGAGTGGTCGCAGCTGACACAGTAAAATGTTTATCGGAGAGATATTGGAGAGGCCATTGTCGTGTAGTGGGTGTAGTCAGGCTGCTGCTGATGATGATGGCTGTCCGTGGTGATGAATGACTCCACGGCATCTGTGTTCTGAGGGTTCACGTGCATTATGTAATGACTGCTTCTCAAGGGGCGCTTTCGCCTCGCCTATCAAGTTCCACCATAACTATGCGCGCGCATGTGGGGCTGTAGAGTGGAACTTGGGCTCCATCGCGCTGCGCGACGACTTCGCCCACCACGGGACCGCGAACGCGCTGTTTTGATGCATGCGCTGCTCCGGTGGCAGCGCACCACGTAGGCGCCAAAGGGTGCGTTGAAAATTTCGACAAGGTTCGCTTAAAGGTGCACTGAAGAGGAATCTGAACTCGTCTTTTTGCCGCGGGAACTCAATCTACACGTTCCAACATTCTTGGAAACTTCGATTTATTGCCATGTGTGGCCGATTTTCCTTATTAAATCGAATTAACGTCCGGCTCCTGCCTTTTTTTTTTTAATTCTCCCTCGTACGGTGTGTGGCGTCTACCAACGCGTAGAGTGCCTTTCAGCCAGTCACGCGGCGGCTTGCCGCTCTGCCATCGGCGGAGTAATACCTAGTAGTCCGTAGAAGCAAATAGTCCGCTCGTATTTTTATTTCTGCGGGCTTATTTTGCGGCTATATTATCTGCGAATGAAACTATTTATTCACGGAAACCTAAAAAACAAAATAAAGCGAAAGCAAAGCCTCCGCGGAGCTGCCTGCAAGGCACTCCACGCGTTGGTCGACTCCGCCCACCGTACGAGGGAGAACTAAAAAAAAAGGCGGGAGCCGGACGTTAATTCTATTTAATTAGGAAAATAAGCCACACAGGGCAATAAATCGCAGTTTCTAAGAATGCTCAGAACGTGTAGATTGAGTTCCCGCGGCAAAAAGACGAGTTCAGATTCCTCTTCAGTGCACCTTTAAGTTCGCCTGCGTGTTTCCTCCGTCCTGGCGCAGAGATCACCCACGGCGCGCAGACAACGGGAGCTAAAAGCATTTCGCGTTTAAAAAAAAAAACGACACTGCATAAACCTTACAGTTGAGATTTATGTCACGCCGCTAGCGTGTCAGAAGCATTAAGTGAAGTAAACGAAGGGCGACGGTAGGGGCTGTGAAAGTAGAAACAAAACGTGTTTATAAGTCAACACCACTCCTAATCGTTCGGTTATCACTGTTGCTCGCCGCCACATATTAGGAGCAGGTTCCTTGCGAGCAATGCTTTCCTGTCTCTGCCAGTGATACAACAATGATACAATACCTCCCGTATCAACGCTACGACCTCTGTTTGAGATATCCATAGCTCCTGCGTCAGCTGGTCTATGCGTTTTACAAAGGTTGTTACCGCGATGAAAATCTGCGCCGCAAGCATTGCCAGCCGTGGTGCTCTAGGCAACCCTCATGTATCTGCACGGCGCGGGCGTGTGGTTCTGTGCAGTCCTTTATGCACTTGCAGGTCTGCCCTGTAGAACTGTAGATACGTGGAGAGGTATGTTGAGTTTCCTATGATATCTGCATGTAAGCCGGTGCTTGCTTAACTCGGTTAAAGCTTATGGACGAAAGTAAGGGAGTGAGAGGATAGCGCCTTCCAATAAAGTCGTTAATATCTCGAGCTCAGAAGGGGCACAACCTGTTTCCCTAAACCATTCCGTAAGTTCTCTAGCTAAACATTTGGGGAATGTCACGCTGTATCTGTTGCTTCAGCTCTCCATGTGCTTAGGGGTGGTATAAATCACTCCTCTATGCACAACAACAGTAACAACTGTTTAGAGAGACAACTTAATTTGGTACTCGCGGCGAATGAATAACGCTTAAAATGTGTAGTTCTTACTTAAAAGAGTGTTTTATTTATTGAAAATTACCGAAAAAGCTTGGTGTTATATAGTAACAACATAAATATGATTTTGGCCTCCACTGAGAGCACCTGCCTTTGTCCAGGGTCGTGGCGCTTGACATGCGAGGATATGGACAGTCATCGAAGCCCACCAACATTGAAGCCTACCAAGTATCATATCTCATCGAGGACATCAAAGACCTTCTGAAGTCGCTGGGTGAGGCAAAAAACAGCTACTTGCGCAGTTCCCGATAACCTGTAATAAAACAAGCCAACAATTTAAAAAGATGCCACGGGCAGTAAACAAGGAATAATTCGGTGTGGTGAGCCGTCACAAGCCATGACACCCAGAATTCACAGGAAAATCGGAACATTAACCGGCATGTACCCATCTGCCAGAAAGATACACTTGTTTGCATGGACGTAACTCGCGGCAGAAAATAAAAATACGAGTGGTAAGGGAAGGAAAAAAAATGTGGTACTGCAGCAATCGTAACAGACAGGATTGCTCTACTGAGAGTAACGCCGTCATGTAGTTTTGAACTGCTGTAATCAGGATGTAGATGAGCCTTATGTAAAAATACTGGAAGATATATATATATATATATATATATATATATATATATATATATATATATATATATATATATATATATATATATATATATATAACGGCTGCACAGCCGCCATGTCCACCATAAAGTCAGCAATAAAATTCCAGCAAGGAAGGGTGTCAGGCAGGGAGACACGATCACGCCACTGCTTTTCAACGCCTTTTTACCGGATGTATTAAGAGGCCTGGATTGGAAAAGTTGGGGATAAGACATAATGGAGAATATAAGTAATCTCTGATTCGCTGATGACATTGCCTTGCCAAGTCACTCAGTGGATGAATTGCAAAGAGCGATCAATGATTTAAACAGGCAGAGCAGAACAGTGGGTCAAAAAATTAATTTGCAGGAAACAAAAGTAATCTTCAACAGCCTCGGAGGAGAACAGTAGCTTACATTTGGTAGCAAGGCAATGAAGTGTTAAAAGAATACGCATACATAGGGCAGGTAGGGACCGCCGATCCGGATCATGAGAATGAAGTATCTAGAAGAATAAGAATGGAGTGGAGTGCATTTGGAAGGTTTTCTCAGATCATGAATGGCATCTATATTTGCCAATATTCCTCAGAAAAATAATACCATCGATAATAAAAAAATTAAAATCTACAGGTGAAACATAACGTATATTGCTTTAGCCTGAGAACGCTGTGCCAGATGTGAGTGGAGGTTCTTTTAGAGTGTCTATGTAAGGAGGGGGGGGGGGGGGGGAATTACAATTGGCTAAAATTGGAGAGTTGAAAGAAAAGCGACTGAAAAAAGGATTAAAAGGAACAGGCCTGTCCACTAGCTCGAGCTGCGCCACAACCGCTGCCACTTTCAGACGGATTAGTTTCGAAAGAAAAATGAGAGGAAAGGTTGAAAGAAGTGAGGAAAATATTTCGGGTATATTTTGGAAGGAGCATACCTAGACTGCACAGAAAAAAAATTGCAAGCCCTCAGATTATTTATTTTGCCACTTTTACAGATATGTCCACATCATGACAACGCTTTTTCAGGGTCTCAAATTTATTTTGACTTTCCTCTTTCAGGATAGGTCATTATGCAAACAAATCAGCATAGTTTCCATGGTTGGCACAAAACGACACGCTATAGACTTTAAAGTAAAGCAGCAGAGGCTATAGTGGCACGAGGCTCGATCCTCTGAGCAAATAACTCAGTATTTGCTGATGAAGTTTCCAGTTGTTGTATCTTCTGAAATAAAATCTAAAACGACATCTATTCTGTCGAGTAGTAAACTTATGACACAAGGAAAGAAAGGAAAGCTGACCAAAGGCCACGGTACACATCTTTAGACATTTCTCCTTTCATAAAGAACCCGAAACGTCTTAAAATTTCTGACCGCTGTTCTTGGTCAGCGTTCTTTTCTTGTGATATGAGCTGTATCTTTTTGCACGTTCTTAATTATTGCTTTTGTAATAGACCGCATCGGCGTCTCAGCACGCGACACTATTTGGAAAACGGCGAAGACATAAATATAAACCGCTATTTTTCGCTAACTTTCGCGCTTGGCGTGTATATGCTAGAAATAAACGGCGCGCTACCAGGGCATTCCGATAACATTCGAGTTCTCAGTGCATGTTATCAAGGTGCCGTTCTGTATGTTTATATTAAAGTGTGCAATCAACAGTTGTACATTGCAGTTTTCATTGCCACGAACAACACTTTGCGGGATGTAAAAATACAAGCAGCGGCAAGAATTTTCTTTGAGCCGACTATCATGACAAGACAGTTTATCTTAAGATCGCCAGTTGACGCTTTGGACTGTTATAGACAGTTTGCGTTGAACAAAATTATCACTGGTATCTTAATTATGCGTGGCGCTGTACTCTACCGTACTTGTCGGCAATTGAACTGAGTTATCTTGGGAGAACGAACAGATTAAAAAGCTCACGGGCTAAGGCTTGAACACTACAATTGTCACAGTTGTCAAGATAATGCTTGCTATTCGATCCAGGTAGGGACACGGCCAGCCTTGTGGGCCACGACTGGGGCGCTGTGGTGTCGTGGTGCTTCGCCAACCGTTACCCGCACATGGTGGACCGACTGGTCACCATCAACGGTGGCCACCCGGACGCCGTGAAGCAACAGCTCGAGAGCAGCCTAGAGCAGATGATCCGGTCTCGGTGAGGGAGACTTCGTGTCCCACAGTTACTTCGGCAAGCCGGTTAAAACAGAACATGATGCAAGCAGCAAGCTGCCGATCACGTCGTTAGCGTCTCAAGGCTTGCTACGGTAATGACAGCCAAGCGCTATTCAGCAACTTGCTGCCCCGCATGTGCTCTGGCCCAACTACACAAAGCATTTGGGCATACCGCTTTAGTCATCGCATGCGACAAAGGGCTTAACTCTCTATTCAAGCTGGTATTCTGCGTACCTCTTATTTGTACCGTGATAATGGGCCTTTCTTACAGTACTGTATTAAAGCATTTTTTTGCAAAAGCGGCAAAACACTGAAATCAAACGACGTCCCGCCGACCGTTCTCCAGCGCTTGTCGTGTGTGCTTCTATCTATTAATCCTGTATGCTGGTGCTAAGTGTCAAGGATATATCGCCAACTCGAAGAACTTTCTGGATTATTTTGAAAGCCTCAGCATTCTGGGATAAATTGTGTACGCATAAGAACCTGCGCAACTGCGGATTTCAGTCATGGAGAGCCTGGTTCCTAATGAAAAGATTAAAGTCCTTTTCTTTCCTGCCAATAGCCGCGATGTCGTTGTTGTCTTAGTGAAATAGCACATACCCATGAAAGGGGATTGGTCAGGGTTCAGTGAGGATTAGTGAGTGACCTTTTTTTCTTTCTCTTCAGCTACATGGTCGCGTACCAGTGTCCCATCATCCCTGAGACATTTCTTTCTATGGACGCCTTCACTCAGCTGAGAAACCTGTGGAGAAGCAACCACGGAGACGAAGGGATCTCTGCGCTCCATTACATGTTCTCGAAGCCAGGTATTCTGTGGAACTAGTTTCTTTCTTTGCAAGAATCACCCAAGGTAGAGTACACTTGTTATAAGAGAGTGACTATTTATTAGCATTCACCCAAGCACAGTCATAAGTCTGCAAAGGAAAGCTATGAAGCTTTCAGAGAGCTTCGTATTTTAGGAAAATTTCGTCCTGGCCTGGCGAAGTCGTATAGAATTTGTATGGCGTCCCTCAAAGCCTGAGTCGTTTTGGGACGTTAAAACCCCACAAACCAGAACTTGTATGCAAGCGTTGAAGCTTTCTTTTGAAGCCGTATGGACGTGCTAGAATGGATGCTAAATTGTAATTATTCGTTTATTGCACTTTTTCAGAATTGCGTGTTGTTTTTCTGTAATTATTAACCTTTCGCAGACCTTGTATCATGCAAAATGAGCCAGCTTCTGAACTGTGCCAGATATGCACATCAGGGCTACTTCCTCAAAAAGAAGAGCAAATGCTTACACCTGTAAGCAGAAGAACTGGAATGGAAGAACCAGCTGTAATTGCGTTCCATCACGCGCATTCTTTATTATTCTTTATTATTATTCCATTCTTTATTGTGTCCTCAAGCGCACGTGCAACCCGACGGAACCACCCATTAAACATTGTTCCCTTCAAACCACATATAGATTGTTTTAAATTTTCTTTTTTTCCGCTAACTGTTGAAATTTGGAATTGATTCGACGGCTCAATTCGTTTATTGCCAATTGAAGAGTTGGTTGTTCAGTTGCCTGACAATTTGACCTGTTAATATGTTTTTAATACTTCTGTATTATCTGTCTCTATGCTTCCCATGTTATTTGTTTTTACTAATGTATTTACCCACCCCTGCTATGTCTCTCCTCAGAGACAGCAGTATTTGTAAATAAATAAATAAAATATTAGCTAGAACCAAGGTTTCTCTGCACAACGTAGACCTCCAAGAAATATTCTCAGCCCAACGGAGTCTACAATGCCTGATGGTGCTCGGCTGATCTGTTTTATCGAGGGACATCTTTGCTGTTTCATCAAGTGGCTCCTAGGATCTTAGTGGGAGCCATTTCATTCTTTCTTTCTGAGCGCATACAGAGACCGCCTGTGTTTACAACTACGGATTGTCTAATAGCGCCCAGAGATCACGCAGGTTGGTCAAGTTACTCGTCACTGACTATGTTAGAGAAAAGAATGACGTTTTGGAAACGCCATGGCATCACTCTTCACAATGAGGCAAGCGGCGGACGTATCCCGGTTCTTGTAGCACTTAGAAGCGTTTTTAGTCATTTAGCATAGATAGGATACAAGGTGTCATTGTTCTTGCTAAGTGTGTTAGGCGTTGTCTGGATGATTAGTGACACGAGCTTTTAGTATCATTTACGGCATTTACGGCGCCGGTAGTTCGTTAGCGTACATAAGCGAAACAAAAAACTTCACGAGACGCCTGAGAGAACGCCGGAACGGCGTGCGAAACGAAAAAGTACCAACGAACGCAATCGCCGAACATGCAAAGTGGCTACGAGATTAACTGGGGCCAAGCGAAGATAGTGACAACAGAAAAGAATGTATCAGCCGGCCTAACTTCGAGTCACTGAATATCCAGACAACGCCTAATACACTTAGCAAGAATGATGACACCTTTCATCCTGTCTATGATAAATCACTAGAAATGCTTCAAAGTGCTACAAAACTCCGGATACTCCCGCCGGTTGCTTCACTGTGAAGAATGGAGCCGCAGTGCTCCCGAAACGTCATTTATTCCGATACAGTCAGTGACCAGTGAACTTCATCAACAATGATTCCTGACCTGACGGTATGCTGCCAAACCATCGACTCATCACGCAGGTGCCCTCACGGCGGCCATCAACTACTACCGGGCCGTCTACTGCAAAGAGCGGCAGCTGAAGGCCACGCAATTTCGTCAGCTGAACGTTCCCGCGCTCGTCCTATGGGGCTCCCAGGACCCGTACCTTACTCCCGGAGTCGCCGAGCTCAGCTACCGCCAATCCACTCAGGGCTGCCTCCACTACCTTCGAGACTCAGGTCACTGGCCGCATTTGGAACAACCGTCCGCGGTCAACGAAGTCGTCGCCGCGTTCCTCGCTCCCAGCGCGGTGAATGATGGAGCCATGTGGGCACCGCTCCGGCGCTGTCGGTCGTCGCTATGAAAGGGCGAGAACTATTCATAGGTCTTCAGTTTGGTTGTGAACTGAAAGCTATGGGCAGGAATTTGCAAGAATTTTTTTTCTCAAGCGAATATTTTGCGCTTCATGATGGACTGCTGCAGCTTTTGGCGTTGTGGGTGATAGACAGCCAGCTATCTCACTCGCCGGCTGTTCTATCAAAGGCGGGGATGACAAATGACGAGGAGGCAGAAGAGTGAAGCTCGAAAATTACAGCTACGAAATGCAACATTAATGCTGATTGGAAGCGTGCAGTTCAAGGGCGATGTGTAGATTTATAAAATAAAAAAAGCATTTCATCTATATCACCCACGACTAACGCAATCATTATAAACTGGACCCTCTGATTCCCCCTTTGCCTAGTCTACTTCCCTGCCTCACATCTTTAAAGCGATGGTATAGCACTACACGGAAAACTTTTTCGGTATTTACAGCGCTGTTGCCGCTCTAGTCGCCATATTAAAAGACCGAAGCAGAAACCTCATTGAGGTTCCCGATCACATGGTTCCCTTCTGGTGGATACCATTAAACGACTGGTAATAAATAGTGGCGAGCATTTGTGCGCGAATAGATTATGCCACTTGTCTGATCGTGTGTCTCTAGGGGCTAATAAACAACGAACCAGCCCAAGATTACTACACAAGCCATAGGCTTGGGTGTATATGTTTATTCTAATAGACCGGCAACACCTGTGCGAAGTAAGTTCAGTAAACATATTTTTGTTATAAGCCATTAAAATATTCCAGCGCAAAATGCGCTCGAAGAATAAAGACAGATGAACAAGATCAGAGACTGAGTGTATCGCTGTTTCAAAAATACACAGGGCCTTTTCCGGCCTTAAATTATCAAAACAATCTAACTAGATATACGTTGCAGGGCGGCGTTTTAATTCTATAGCAGGAATTCACAGAAAAGAAGATAAATAATTAACACATTTATGAGCTCGCTAGCGCAAGAGTGCTCTAGAAAAGCAAATTATCAACTGTAACTGTTTCTTGCAGAAGGTGAGCACAAAAGCTTTAAACTAATCATTTACATTAAGAGAGGCACACACCCCTTTGCTTTTTTGTGTTGACGGATCGCAGTTTTGGCAAATGCTAAATCCTTGTTCAGAAATACAACCACATGTTTTGAACAGCTGTTCACTTCGAAATTGTGCAGAAATAGCCATAACCTATCTACTACCACGGAAATATGGCCCAGCCCCGGCAATATTTATTTTCTTTTTCAGTCTACGCCCTACTTGAATTAGAACTAACTAGTGTTGCTGTCCCGCGTGCGCTTTTTTCCTTTACTTTGTACAGGTTTAGAGAGATCTACACCTCACAATTATTCACGGAACCCACAGTGCGGGTACGTTCCATCATTTGCAAGGCCAAAAACAACAGCATGTGGGTGTGCGTACCCTACGATTAGCCTCACAATGACGGAGGTGAACTGGGGTCTGTGACATGGAGTCAATTTGGGTCCCATCATACTCCGAAGACGATGTCAGTTCACAGCCTAAACATCTGATACTTTTGCTATGATGAAAGCGTCACGGCAGAACAGATTTTTAATTTTGATGGGAGCTCTTATAGCAATGGTCCTCATCTTTACCAGCCCACCTTCAGGCTTAGCCGCAAAATTTGGTGTGTAGTAGTCATCTCTTCCCGTGACTAAGTGGCAGCCGATAAAGAGAAGCAAGGAAGAGAAGGAGGAGTTTTTTTTCCCCGCACATAATTATTATGATTATTATTTATTTATTTGTTTTTCAAATCCATCTGCTACAGATCTTGAAGAGTCCATCTCCTGCGGGCGTTATGCATTTTCCGTTTCTTTTTGGTCTTTCTGCTTTCTGTTCAAGGTTCTATTCCCCAGCAATCTGTTATTTCTATTTGTTACTTAATTTATCGATTTATTTTCCCAAGAAAACAAAAAAAAAAATCACTGAAACTCTCTATGCACCCCTCTTCTTGGCCGATACCCCTGGGTGGGTATGCGCCATTCTAGAGGGTGAACAACAACAACTACCTCCTTGGCATTAACCACCGTACCTTGGCCAATACCCCCGCGTGGGTATGTGCCATTTTCATGTGGAGAAGAAGAAAGAGAAGAAGAGCCAGACTAAAATCCTGGCGAATTCCACAACAACAACAACACCTTGCCGGTACGCGTCACTAGACAAACGACCCACGTCAAGGCCCGTCATGATCCCGACCAGCCCCGCGGGCTCGATCACGTGGAGCCGCGAGCCCCGTTCTCGCCGGTCTACACCCCGTGAAATACCGTTCATCTCGGGGATCGCGCTGCAACAGGACCCTGCAGTTGAAGCACCTACCGGCCGTCCGTTGCCGCCGCTCCTGCTGCATCCTCGCCGCATGCTCGACTTCAATACTTTGGGTCCCTCCGATTTCAAGTACAGGGAAAGCAGCGAGGTAAGAAACACCCTACCCTTCATCCTGGCACTGGTCGCCACCTTCGCGATGCTGGGAGTTCTCGTGTCCTTTTTAGTGACGACTATGCGGTTGTCCAGGACGCGGGAGGTAGACGACGGCGAGACGGCGATTTTAAGCACGACTGAGCCCGTCTTACGCCTTGCCAACGGCCGTGACTGGAGGCGGTTTCTGCGGTCTGGGAGGACAAGACATGCATCTCGCGGCGACAGTGGAGGCGTCCATCTTGACCTCAGACGCCTGATCAGGGCACGAAACGCCGTTGTACCTCTCACTAAGGGTGGACCTTCTCTAACCAGTGACCCAAGCGAGAACGTTCGCTGTGCATCAGACCACCACGTGGGCTTCGAAAGCAACTCGCGGAGTGACTGACGTGCCTGGAAGAACAAAGAAGAGGGACCAACACGAAGCTAAAGGAGCGGACTTGGACTCTGATACAAAAGGTGCGCGTGGACGCTTAGATAGATTGAGCTTAACCTTTGCTGAGGCCGGTCGTTACGTCTATATATCGACTCGACGGGATGACGCTACTGCAAGCTGAAAAAAGGAAACTGATAGCGTTTACCAATCAATGCGAAGGATGTTTTACGGAATTCAACCCGAATATCTACACGATAACGCTACTGACAACAGGGTGGCTGCTGAAAGGACTGATCTCTAATGACTGGCTTCCTGTGCTACCATAGTACCAAAAATCCAACACAAACGTAATCTTTAATACTGTCCATAATGCGAAGATTTATTTTATTTTGGTTCCTAGTAGCAGCGCAGGCAGAATGCTGCAGATTAAAATATATATTGCCTACCGGTGTTTGAAAACATGTCTAAGATATTGATCTTGATTAACTTGCAGTTATATTACGTATCGTCTCATGGGCTCGTAGAGGAAAATCGCTCATGAGTGTTTAACAAGTCAAGAGCCACCGTGAAGGTCATGTTCAACTTCGTAAACCAAATGTTTCAAAGGCCCCAACTGCACACACGGCGGAACCACTTACCATTTCTTGCTTGAGGGGATGCTTGTAGCGCGACAAAAACAGACAAGGGACAGAAGACGAACGGGACTAGGCGCTACTCTCAACTGGTTTATTCAAGATTCGATCGCACACATTTGTACATTTCCCTTCTCCTTCAAGAACATAATCACGAGAACACTCATGCGAATGACCCTCAAACAATCCACACGCTTGCATCAGATCAGGCTATCTAAAAAGTTATACTCGTTAGAGTACATCTTCACCGAAGGGCTGATGACGCAGTCCGGCCCTTTCTTTTTGATATGGAACGCCTCTATCATTTCTCGCGTTAGCGCGTCTTTGCTTCGGGCAATGACCTCTGTCTTGATTAAAACTGGTGAGAATTTGCATGATTTACAGTGGACTACCATGTTTGTTCCGCTCCCATTGTCAAGGCATTTTTCATGCTCGCGCAGGCGCTTGTTCAAGCATCGTCCGAACTGGCCAATATAGACTTTGCCAGATGAAAGCGGAATCTGATAGACAATTCCCACCTTGCAGCCAACATATCGGTGTTCATGCCTCGTTTCGCATTCCTTTTTGGCTTTTTGCTCATTCACCTTTGACAAAGGCTTTTTAGCTTGCAGGGCGCAGAAAAAACCACAGGAATTTTCTATTTATTTGCCACTTTTTTTCAAGTTGTGGGCAACGCGATGCGAATACGGAATGACCTGTCGCCTTATGTTGCTTTCTCTCTCTCTTCTAACCTTCTTAATCTTTTGCAGTAATGTTTCTGCAACCATAACCCACAGAGACAAGGGAAAACCTGCTGATAGCAGCCTAGATATTTGCACATTAAAACTTTCCTGGACAGCATGAATGCACGACTTTTTTATGGCTTCTTCAATGCAGATGGTTGCAACGGCTCTTTTTACTGTCTTGGACTGGGCTGAGTCGAACGGCATTATTTCTTTGTGGGCACGAGGCTTATAGCCCCAGCAAGCATGGTCGTCATACACAGAAATTTTAAGATTTAAAAACTGCAACTTGTTGTCTTCGGCAACCTCATGAGTAAAGTTCAGCCCTCTTCCACAGTTTCTAAAAGTAGCTAAAATTTCCACCAGAGTCTCGTGGTAGGCCACAGTTTCTAGTTTTTCTAAAAACATTAAAAAATCGTCAACGTACCTAAAAACTTTCATTACTTTTTTATTGTCTAAGAGTTCGTCTAAAACACGGTCAATAGAAGCGAGAAATATTTTGCACAACACAGGCGCTACACATGACCCAATACATATGCCACTCTTTTGCACAAACGCCCTACCTTCGAAATTAACAACCGTTGCACCCAGATAAAATTCAAGAAGTGACATGAAGCTTTCAACAGTTATGCCAGCTGCATTCTGAAAAGCTATCACGCTATTCTCGTCAATGCACTTAAGAACAGAGGTAAACAATTCTTCGTGCGGAATAGAATAATAAAGATCTTCAACGCCTATAGAGAACATGCTACCAATTGAACGGTTGTCTTGTAGCAAACTTGCTATGACATGTGAATTCCTGGTCTCAAAAGGATCTTTGACACAGAGTGGGTTCAAGTTTCTTAGGAGGTACCGGCTCAGCATTTGCTGCCAAGTGTATCGTTCACTCGCGATACTCCTGAAAGGTATTCCCGGTTTATGGGTCTTAGCAGTAAAAAACATTTTAAGGCTATTGGAATCCGCTATGCAATCATTGCAATCATTTCAATCCGCTATGCTTTTTGCAAGCTTATTCAACTCCAATTTGATACACAGGGAAACAGCTGCGGTCTTTACCTTAGCAGGCTTTAGTTTCGTGGCAATGAAGTTCTTCTTGACAGCCCGCATGGCTTTCTCGTTGTACATCCCCGCAGTGAGGACAACGAAGCCTCCTTCCTTGTCACTCTGCAGGATTCGAAGGGAATTGTCTTTGAAATAAACCACAACATCGCGCACCGGGTCCTTACGCCGCATCGCGTTCTTTGGAACAGTTCTAGAGAGGCTGTCCACACCGTCGGGAAGGCATCGTCCTTGGTCTTCGGATTCTGCTCTGGAAGCTAAGCGCCTGTTCAATGACAGGAGCTGAGGGGCACTGGTTCTTGGTTCCTTACTGTATTTGGTTCCCTTTTCGATGAAACTTTTCACCTGGTCCGTGAGGTGTACTCCGTCAAGTGTCTTCAGTCCTGCTTCTCCACAGGATTCTTGGGGAACTTTTTCGCGCTACAAGCATCCCCTCAAGCAAAATGAACCAACTCGCCCAGCAAAAAGTTTTATTGAACCTATTTTACCATTTATTATCGTTTCATAAGCTGCACCTCTACTAAATATATTCTTCGCGGCAGAAAATTTTGCTTGAAGTTGTGCGTTAACTATCTCCCGTTAATATAAATTTCATACTGTGACGTGCTCGTAATTTTCCTTTTACTTCCAACTCTTTCGGCGACGCACTACTCTCAGCGAACGCCGCGCTCTTTGCAGGGGTGCCAACGCGAAAGGACGTCGGTAGTGTTAAATGGCTCGCAAAATTGGGGAGGTGCCCATTTTAGAATCAAGACTCACTTCATGGCGGTGCAGATGGGTAGAAATGTGTGTTGAGGAACCTCTCATACTCTGTGCAATAATCACGCACGTCTTAGCGGTTAAGACACCGCACTATACACGGTGTCCCAGCTAACTTGGACCAAGATATAAAAACGCCTACGCGTTCTTCAGAACTGAAAACAGGCGGATGTTGTTAGGGTTTATATAAAGTTACAGTACCATTTTTTCGCTCGTCCTATTTGAATAATTAGTCGAGATAAAGAAATTAACTTTTTAAATATAGCTTGCAACGTTCTGGCGTCAATAGGAAAGTTTTATAACTCCACAAATACTGTCTAACCCAGGCACTGACAATGAGATAGACTTAGCGTGGTCGTTTTTATTCGGGAAAAACGAAAGCCCGCGGAGTTCAAAAAATACCGCGTGACAGCCCGCTCCGTGTGCCGGGATGCGCCGTGATTACAGCGCTCTCATCCGTGCTTTGTAAAAAACATCACTCGCTTCGCGCCTTTCGTGCTGCCCAAGACAGGGCTTCGCGTTGTGCTTGGTTCCAAGATAAGCGCCAGTGGGTTCGGGCGGCAGTTGAAAGAAAGTGCAGCTCCCGTTTTTGCGGCGATAATTACGCTCTCACGTTAGCAGAATGCACGCGGAGGAACGATGGCAGTCTTGTGAGTTCGAATTTGGCAGCGAGATCCCAGCAAGCAAAGACGCATATAAGAAGCTTACGCTAAAAAACGGGAGCCGCGCTTTCTTTCGACTGCCGCCCGAACCCACTGGCGCTTATCTTGGAACCAAGCGCAAAGTGAAACTGTCTTTGGCAGCACGAAAGACGATAAGCGAGTAGTGTTTTTTACAAAGCACAGATGAGAGCGCTGTAATCGTGGCGCATCCGGGCGCATGGAGCGCGCTGTCGCGGGGTGTTTTTTAACTCCGCAGGCTCTTCTTTCTCCCGAATAAAAACGGCCATGGTAAGTCTATCTTGTTGTAAGTGCCTGGGTTGGACAATATTTGAGGAGCTCCACAACTTTCCTATTGATGTCTCATCGTTTCAAGCTATATTTAAAAAGTTAATTTATTCACTTGGAGTAATAATTCAAATAGGATGGAGGAAAAATGGTGCTTTAACTTTCGATGAACTCTAACAACATCCACGCAACTTCAGTTCTGAAGAACGCTTAGGTTTTTTTAAAAATCGTGGTCCAAGTAAGCTGGGACTCCCTGTATATAACCGCAGGCAAGTGTCACAGTCACAGTTTGTCCCCACGGGTAGTGTGCTATGAGCCAGGTGCAGCCACTAGTTGCGCATAGAGGCATGTTTTACTACTTTTAGAAGCATAGTGGCAGTATCTGGGATGGGCGCTAATCTATAGACACTTAACAAACGAAGGAGCGAACGAACGAAGGGACATGCGGACGGACGGACGGACTTACGGACGGACGGACCGACCGACGGACCGACCGACCGACCGACGGACCGACCGACCGACCGACCGACCGACCGACCGACCGACCGACCGACCGACCGACCGACCGACCGACCGACCGACCGACCGACCGACCGACCGACCGATAGATCAAACCTTCCTTTTTGTGCTGTGATCATATGCAAGGTACTGAAGACATCAGTATTAATTATTTTCATCACTCAAAAGCTTATTTGATTGCAGAAGGGGATGTTAAACTCGTCTTGGAGCTCCTGTTGAGTGACAAGGGTTTTTAATAGTCCAGCCGATGTCGGCATAATGCGTATCGACTCTGTAATTGGTGTCCCCCCTGACTTTGCTTGACTGCTGCATGAGAACGATACATCGCATCCACCACACCAAACAGGCCAATAAAGGCTCATTCAGATGCACCTTGACTCATGACTACAAGTGAAAGTACGGAATAAAAATGGCAAATCAGTTCGCCGGCCATATTGTCAAGGGACCGCCGTCCAGTTTCTGACACGACTCAGATGAAGGAAACCTCACGGAGGGAGATCGTGAACGTAGAGACTACATAGAGATTTTGTTCTGAGCAAATCTGCATAAGCACTCGGTGAGAACAAAATCTCTGTGTTGTCTCTGCATTCTCTATGTCACTCCTTGAGGCTTAGAACAGACATTTTCCGCGGACCGCACTTTACTCGCTGTGGCCTTCCTTTAAGTTAAATTGGTCTGGTGTCACTGGAAATGAAAACGAAGATGTGTGCTGCTAGTAAATGATTGTGGTAGCTAAAGAAATTGATGGCGTAGCAAAAACAGTCCCGTTTAGCTCAGCTAAGAGTTTCAAGATTTTTTATACTTGTATTCTGTAAGAGGAGGGATCTTGCACCATTAGAGCATGTGCTTTTGAAAAAAATCGAAAATCGCAATAACGACAACAAGGGCAGAATGTGCCGGTAGTAGTAACAGCTATGTCTGACCAACCCGTCCACCATTTCATGCTGTACTGAATGCGCCAGGGGTACTGCAGTGAAAGTCATTTGCAGAAGTGGCGCCATCGAAATAGCAATGCTGTGATTCTATACAATTTCCCTCATGAATAGCGAGAAATCTGCCATTCTTCACAAGCGGTCAAATATTGGCTTACATAAGAAAGCGCTGCAGTAAGAAGTGAAACGCTCAGGAAATGTTTTCTGCGCATCGTAGTGGCGTAAACACATAATTGCGCATAAACCAAAATCAGTTGCGTGGTAGGATGGTTGGAGGCCACTGTGATGCTCCTGAGCGGTCACTGCGAGGACAAAGTTAGCTGCAAGAAACAATTCTAGAATGTGCATATGTATTACCATGCTGTTTTGATGATGACGCATCGATGAGAGACGTGGTTTTAGATGGCTGAGGTTTCGACCGGAATCAGTGACGCCTGCGCTGCATACGGCCTGACGGGATTTGAGAGGAGAGAAACACCGTCCCGGCAGCTGAGAGACGTCCGCCACCATGGTCCAAGTTCATCGTGGCGCCCTTGCTGCCCACAACTTAGGCGGCCGACGAAGTACAGACAGGCGAGCTTTCTCTCGGTTTCCCAGCGAATTCCGGGATGGAAGACTTGGAGAGCGGCACGGAGACTTTAGACGAATGTTTTCCTATTTCCGCGTCGACATGGCTAGCCGCTGAGCTATAGTAGTTCTGCTTCTTGTTCTGTACGCAAAGGTCGTCTATGAAGAGTTAGTTTTAGCGGGGTCGCCCACGTCACCACATTACTGAACCCGCGGCTGGTGTGGCTGTTGAAGCAGCCATAAAGGGACGTGGAGCCCAAACGAACAATTATGCAATAGTGCCCGATGTCCGGTTTTGTGTGACGGGGGCCGGTTTGACTGGGGTCGGGAGGAGGCGGAGAACTTCGTCTGAAAATTTTATTTTATAGAACCACAATGACCGTCTTCTTTTACATGATTAACTTTTTTTATAAAAAGGCATTTTAGCACCGGGCCGTTCTACTCACTCCTCCTCCGTCCCCAAACGTCGCCTTCAAAATGGGCTGATAAATTCGCCCGTGTTGCAAAACAGTGCTTTTCCTCGATTAATAACTTGTTTCAATCTGACTAGAGCCGTGTACGATTCGAGCTCCTTTCCCCGTTCACAAACTTCTAAATTTCCATCGGAATATCTTTCCATGACCGGTTGATATGCAAGTGACTGGTAGGAAAGCATCCACGCCGAGCTTTCGCTAGCATCGAAAAAAGTAGGCTTAAAAAAGAAAACCGTCTTTAGGCTCCTGCTGTCTCTGGAAACGAAAACGACAGTGATGGCACCAGAGCATTCCACCACGGCCTCCGTGAGTACAGCAGTTTCCGCACCTGCCTAGACTACATGGGAGCACGAGGCACTTTCTCGAAAGCGCCCCCTCGCTAGACCATACTTGACGATACTAATGAAGCTCCCGTGGAAAATACATTCCAAAGGAGGTGCAGCTTGTCGGAAGACGATTCAGCGCTGACGAAGCTTTTTATACCGGCAAAAGTTCCTCCGACGTCTTTCGAATTTTTTTTGTTTTGATCTAGACATTAGCATACATTGCTGCTTTTGACAAAAAAATTACCGAATACACTTTGGAAATTCTAAAGTGTGCTTGGCGAAAGCCTTGTGGTCAACCCACTGCCGCTTCCCCGCACCGCTTGGCGCGTAGAGGGCTTCCCACATGTGCGGTGTTTATTGTCTTTGGCGACTGCGGTCCCTTTTCTTATTGTAGTGTTTGAGAGCGCAGCTCTTTGGCGCCCGTTTCGCGGCGTCGTCGTCGCCGTTGCCCGTTCGGGGTTTTGGGGAAAAAAGAGGGATCCTCCAACAACTGCTGCAACGTGCTTCAGGCCCGGATGTCTTGGCGCTAAAGGAACCGATTAATCGCATTACCCTGCCGGGATATACGCCTTATTTACCCTCATCGGAGGCACCACACAACGTAGCATTCCTTGTTAAACGTTCGTGTCCCGTATTGCTGCACAGCCTCACCGTTTGCGACATTGAGCATATCTGCATTGAGCTTGTTAAAATCACCCAAAATTTCAGAGTCTCTTTATTCTCAACATCTATAGCCCCCCTAAAAGGCCTCTCTCAAACTTCGACCGGCTTTTCTCAGCTGTCAAACAACTTGCGCATAAACGACTCTTACTAATTGTAGGGGACTTCAATGCCCCACACACAGCATTGGGGTACCCTACAGACACTCCAAGGGCCACCGAGTCTGGCTGTTCGCACAGCAGGAAGGCTTCACACTTCCTACTGATTCGGATCACCCCACTCATGTGGGAACAAGTGTGAGCAGAGACACCACACCGGATCTCACATTCACACACTCAATTCCTGATGCAAAATGGTGCAACACTAATGAAAATGTAGGCAGCGATCACTATATTAGAGAGATTACGCTCCATAGCCAAATCGGCAAACCGTGCCCTAAACACCCAACTATCATGAACTGGGAATCTCTCAGAATATGCCGAAGCAATAGAACGCACACGTCCATCACGGACATAGAGGCGTAGACCACAAAACTGCAACAGGATATACGAGCAGTTACTCGTACTACCCCCCCCCCCCCCCCCCCCCCAGATTGCCCCAGTGAGGCGGCAGACACACGCCTCTTGCGTTTGTGGGAGGGAAAAACAGGCCTCGAGCGCCGCTGGCATACACAACGCTGGAACCGAACTCTTATAAGAAGACTTTGCAGACTACATGCAGAAATGGAGAAGAACGCAACCACTCTGATGCGGCGCAATTGGGAGACCTTACGCACTCGTCTCAGTGGAAACATGAGTGTCTCTCAGACATGGCGCCTATTTAGACATCTTCTAGACCCAACGCAGTCCAAAACGACCCAAAATCATAACCTCACTAAACTCATTAATGACACCACAGTTCAACGAAATGACCTCTTACGACAGCTTAAAGATCTCTACTTTCCACCATTCCCAGCCCAAACTCACCCCAACTACGAAGGCGCCCCAAACGCACTCTTAGACCAGCTCATTACAGAAGCTGAGGAAAGGGCAGAACTCCCCAAACTGAATACATCCTCCACTCCGGTACCGTACGGGATCACGAACAGGGCACTACGAAATCTGGACACCCCCTCTATAGAAGCCTTAGCAGCCTATTTGAATGAGTGCTGGCAAAACGATTCCCTACCTCCTCAGTGGAAAACAGCGAAAGTTGTATTTCTGTCCAGGTCAGGCAAGCCGCTTCACTATACTAATCTCCGACCCATCTCTCTCACTTCATGTGTAGGCGAGCTCTTCAAGCATGTCTTTCAGACTCGACTCAGCAACTACTTGGAGGATAATGAGCTCCTCCCTAACAGAATGTTTGGTTTTAGACCAGGATTGGCAGCGCAGGATGTATTCCTCCAACTCCAAAATCAGATACTGCAACCCAAAACAAAGGATACGAAAGCCATATTAGGAGTAGACCTCAATAAGGCCTTTGATCACGTTACCCACGCGGCTATCCTAACGAACCTGCAATCCCTCGAAGTTGGACAACGCATGTACAACTACATTCGCAATTTCCTCAGTAATCGCACAGCCCATGTCTCATTCGGCCCGCATTCCTTAAACGACATCTACATCGGTGCACGAGGCACCCCACAGGGAGTGGTCCTGTCTCCGACTCTCTTTAACATACCCATGATCGTCATCATCATCATCAGCCTGACTACACCCACTGCAGGACAAAGGCCTCTCCCATGTTTCTCCAACTACCCCTGTCGTTTGTCAGTTGCCGCCACTGCATCCCCGCACACTTCTTAATTTCATCCGCCCACCTAACTTTCTGCCGTCCCCTGCTACGTTTGCTTTCTCTTCGAATCCACTCCGTTACCCTTAAGAACCAGCGGTTATCTTTCCTTCACATTACATGCCCTGCCCAAGCGCATTTCTTCCTCCTGATTTCAACTAAGATGTCATTAAGCCGCGTTTGTTACCTCACCAACTCCGTCTTCTTCCGATCTCTTAACGTTACACCTATCATTTTCCTTTCTACGAGGGGGGACCCAAAAGAAACCGTATTTTTTGCATAAAAACATTTTTTATTAACTCTTGCACGGAATTTCTTCAGTCACCTTCAAAGTACTCTCCATGAAATGCGATGCACTTGTCAAGTCTTTTTTACCGCTGTTTAAAGCATCTCTGGAACTCTTCAACTTTGATATCGTCCAGTGCCCTTTGCGAAGCTGTTTGTATGGCCTCCACGCCACCAAAACGCTTCCCTTTTAGACTTTTCTTCATTCTCGAAAAGAGAAAAAAGTCGAACGGGGTTAGGTCTGGTGAATATGGAGGGTGCGGAACGACAGTCCATCCCTGAGAGGTCAAATAGTGGGTCACTCATAAGGCCGTGTGCGCCGGGGCGTTGTCGTGATGAAGGAACTTGTCACCTGATCGCCAAAGTTGGGGGTGTTTGCTCCGCACATCCTCTCGCAGACGTCTTAAAACTTCCAAATAAAAGTGCTGGTTAACACTCTGGCCAGGGGGAACAAATTCTCGGTGCACAATTCCGCGAACATCAAAAAAGACAATGATCATTGTCTTCACATTCGGCTTCAACAGTCTTGCTCTTTTCGGTCTCGGAGAGTTGGAGATTTCCACTGGCTTGACGCTTGCTTAGTTTCTGGGTCATACCCGTAACACCAACTCTCATCACCTGTCATGACTTTGGTCAAGAAGTCTGGATCACTTTCAATCTCTTTTTTTAAATCCCGGCTCAAATTCAATCGAATGCTCTTTTGATCCTCTGTGAGAATGCGAGGAACAAATTTAGCGGAAACACGTCTCATTTGCAACTGCTCAGTCAAAATTCGCTGACACGAGCTCCAACCCACACCTGTCTCTTCTGAAATTTGGTCGATCGTGAAACAACGATCTTCGTTCATTTTTTGACGGATTTTTTCAGCGTTTTCATCGTTTCGAGGCGTTGAAGGACGCCCAGAACGAGCATGGTCTTCGACACTCATCTCACCACGTTTGAAGCGCCCACACCACTCGAACACTTGTGTGCGGCTCATAGTATCCTCCTTAAAAGCCTGTTACAACATTTGGTAAGCTTCTGTCGCCGATTTTACACCCAGGAAACAAAACTTCCAACACACTCTTTGTTCTTTTAAATTTGCCATAAAGATTTCGCAGGCGGAACAAAATGACTGCAAGCGAAACACAAAACTACGCTCAAATTTTTACCTACAAACTTATGTCGTCTGCACAGCTGTTTCGTGAAGGTGTCTACTAACCCCATCTAGCGGTATAACTCTCTACTACGTCTATGAGTGGCAGCGCGCTCTCAGTTCGGTTTTTTTTTTTGGGTCCCCCCTCGTATAGCTCGCTGCGTTGTTCTTAACTTAAGCTGAACCCTCTTTGTTAGCCTCCACGTTTCTGCCCCATAGGTGAGTACCGGTAGGATACAGCTGTTGTATACTTTTCTCTTCAGGGATATTGGTAAGCTACCATTCATGATCTGAGAGAACCTGCCATATGCGCTCCACCATGATGGGATTACCTAAATTACTCAATTCGATACCCAACCTACTCTTCAGCTTCTATGCCGATGACATTACACTATGGACATGCCGAGGTAGCGACGCGGAGGTAGAACGCCCCTTACAAATAGCACTAAATATCATTTGCACATACGTCCATGATAGAGAACTGTGATGCTCCCCCACAAAATTACAACTTTTCATATCCAAGCACCACCGAATGTCTCGCACTCCAGCCAATATTCAGCTCGTTTTGGGCAAGGAGCCAATTCCCACAGTCCCAAAGATTCGCATACTGGGAATGTTTCTCACGACTTCTGGCTCTCACATTGACACGATCCAAGCACTCCAAACGCACACACAACAGGCAACCAGGCTCATCAAACGTGGGGCACAAAAAAAATCGGGCCTACGGGAACCAAACGCGCTTCGACTAACACAGGCTTACATCACCAGTAGAATAACATACGCACTGCCGTATCTCTCCCTCTTAACGAAAGATAAAGAAAGCTTAGACGGTGTAATTAGAAGCAGTACGCGCACAGCTTTACGCCTTCTCCCATGCACTTCCACAGAGGGCCTTCTTCGACTAGGAATACATAACAATTTCAAGGAACTCTGTGAGGCCACCAAAACGTCACCACTAGCCAGACTCACACGCACCCCTGCTGCAGTCTCTTCGCATATCGCCTGTCGGCGTTATACCCGGCACTGACACAATCCCCACTCCCATAAGAGCTGCAGTTCAGATACCACCCCTCCCTAAACACATGCACCTGGAGCGCGATCAAAAGCGCAGTGAGGCCCGGACCTTAGCACTACGCAGAGCTTACGGAGAGGATCCCAATGTGGCATATATTCATGCCTCGCTCTACGCATCAGGCGCACAGGCAGCCATAGTGGCTGTTCGCAGTGACGGCCGCCCCATCACTGCAGGAACCATTCTTATCTCATCCATAACCACGGCTGAGGAAGCGACTATCGCTCTAGCCATCTTCTCTTCATCCGCCACCTAAATTATATCCGATTCGGAAACAGTATTCCTAAATTATAGCACTGGTCGTACCTCTCGGCAAGCCAGCACCATACTCCGACGCTGGAATCCCTCCAGAACCGTAACGCTTATCTGGGCGCCAGCACATGCCGGACTACCCGGAAACGAGGACGCGCAAGCCCTCGCCCGAGATCTTACCCTCCGGGCGGGAGATCACACCGCCTCCTCCATCGAAGCGGAGTGCCTGTTAAATTTCAGTGACATCATACAACACCATCCCTCCAACAAAGAGGCACACACGCCTCCTCACCCTTCGCTATCAACCACGCAATCAACTTTCTAGCGCAGGCTTCAAACTCGCACTCTCCCATACCCGATAGTCGTGCACGGACGTTTCCCTGACCTATTCTCCTCCTCCTGTAGCCTACGAGGCAAACAAGGTGAGTTTCTGCATGTACTGCTCACCTGTTCTGCTTACGCGCACCCTCCCCCCCCTCCCCCCCCCCCCGCCCCCGCCCTCCCAAAGGTGGCACTAACTTACTGGGAACACCTGATGTCCAGTTCAGCACTCCAAGGCCAGCGACTCGCCATCACCAGTGCCTCTAACAGGCTGGCCCTCCAGGGTCTGGCGCACCATTTGTAAAGGAGGAACCCGCTGTGTGGGCCCCTCCCGCAGGACATGAGGGGGGCTCTGCCCCCCACCTGTAGTTCGTCATGTCCAATAAAGTTTACACCACCACCACCCCCGTTCGGCGTTCTTTGTGTTCATTGGCTTTGGCGCTGACGTTTTACATTCAGATTATTTTAAGGGAAGGAAGTGCGCTAACTAGCTCCCTGGGTCAGTGGACGCCTGAGTCGCGCTGCTGTGTTAATGCGGCCGTATGAGCCGTTGCCTTTGCAGAAACCGTCGCGGTGGACACCCGAACCGCACCGTGCCGGAAGGGAGGAAGTGGGAGTGAAAGAAGAAAGACAAAGAGGGGCCGTAGTGAAGAAAATCAATTTGAGGAAAGGAAATTACGGAGGAGGTTGTGCCGCTACGCGGAGGAGAGGCCACAGTTGGAACGATTCCAGTGCACGGATGGACACCGCGAGCATGGAAGGACACCGCGAGCATGAGCCATTAAAGGTCTTCGCCTTAAAAGTGCGCCTGTCTCCTGAACCACCTACCTAGCCTTTTTTTCTTTGCTTTAATCTTCGCTGGATTTCACTTACCGCCAAAACCCCGAACATGGGGGAATCCTAGGCGGAAGCTCTTCCTGAAAATAAGGCGTAAAGGCGCCAAATTTTTGTTAGTGGGAAAAATGCGTAAGGCACAACTATACATAGATTTTCGTGGGGAATCGGCCTAATCCATGTAATAATTTTAAATTTTGGGTTATCTCATACTGATTAGGTTTAAACAGCTGAATGGTAGCTATGACGTAAATGTTGCGTTCACGTCACATGAGGCGCAAAAAACTCCAGTGTAATTATCTTTGTATTAAATCAATAAAACTGTTGCGCAAACAAGAAAAGTGATTTCAAGGAATAGGTTTCGTTTATGAGGGTTTAACGTCCCAAAGTGACTCAGGCTATGATGGACGCCGTAGTGAAGGGCTTCGGAAACTTCGACCACCTGGGGCTCTTTACTGTGGAATGAATTCGCACAGTACACGCGCCTCTGGAATTTCGTCTCATCGAAATGCCACCACCGCGGCCGGGATCGAACCCGCGTCTTTCGGGCCAGCAGACGACCGCCATAACCACTGAGCCACCTCGGCGGCTTTCCAGCGGAGAAACAGGTAGTTATAATAAGCAGCTTTTTTCAGACATCACGTGCCCTGGAGCCAGCGATGGCTTTATGAAGCCTGTTCGAGTTTTGTAAACGAAGGCAGACAGCATACAAGAAGACGTTTAAGAATTTATTTAGCGGGCACCTCAGAAATTCAAGCGTCGGTTTGTTTAGAAATGTCGCGCATCAGTGGAAAAATCAGACAAAGAACCAAAATTTGGTGTCAGTTCCGCATTAAACTTTGAAAGATTTTTGAGAACCACTGATTGCTTCCACGCACAAAGGTAATAAAATGCATATATCAAGACAAATTTGCGCAATTAATGAAGATCTACAGGGGAGACGACGTGTCTCTGTGGCACTTAGACGAGCATGCTCCTAAGCGTCGGACGCTGGTTGGTCTAAATACCGGTCACAGCGAGACCATGTGGTGAATTTCTGTAACATGGCACAAACACACTGAGTACAAGGTCAGCCAGCTGGATTCTGGTTTTAATGCGTGGAAAATCTTCAGGCAGCATATTCAATGACAGGCAGCCACTGCATTTCGAACAACCCATTTGATGACTGGGAACTCCCGATGTCTTTGACATGAGAAAAAGAGCGAATCCACACGAAGTACTCAGTTGTCACAAAATTGGGCACAGGTTCGGCAAGCCGGCGCGGCACGGGAGGTATCTCGCCAGCACGCGCTGTAGACCGTTCTGAAGCAATGGAGCAATGAATCCCGGAGAACGTACAACATTGTGTGCTGCTGCTGACTTGTCGCCGGCGCTGCGTTAAAGGAACTAGGGTTGGTTTGGTTCGGTTTATGTTTAATGTCCTAAAGCGACTCAGGCTATGAGAGACGTCGTAGTGAAGGGCTCCGGAAATTACGTCCACCTGAGGTTCTTTAGCATGCACTGACAGCGCAGAGCACACGGGCCTCTAGAAAGAAATTACGCCCACGCGCGCCGCCGATCATTCCAGAAATTTGGAGAAAATATTACTTATCGCCGACGGATAGCGCTTAGCCTTGTGCGTGCTAAGTGATGTCCTCTGCAAGTCGCTCGCGCGACAGCGGGTCGGAAGAAGGGACTCGAATTCTCTGGAAACTTGTCTCCACGCTTCACCAACGGGGACGGGCACCCGCCGCGAGAACGAGAGTGCAAATTTACAGTTAATAATGTGTGTATGTGCGTGTCTGCCTTGGGGCAAAGAAACAAACAAATGCGGTGCGTGCCTATATATGAAAGGCGTTGAGCGCTGTCTGTTAGACCGCGCCGCCGTCTAAGTTTCGGAGCAGCTACCCCACAATACTCCCAGGTCACCACCACACGCTCAGCCAGAGACCAGCGAGACGGCGCGCGCCAGACTTCAGGCCGGCCTCGTCGTGGTTCTCTAGTCGTCGGACTGTCGCAGTGCCCGGTGCAAAAATTGTTTTGTTTGTCTCTCTCCTATATTAGTGCGCTTTAGGTAAAAAGCCTTTTGTTGTGTTGTAGTCTAACGCGAGTGTTACTTTGCACGAGTTGCATTGTATTGCAGATCACTGTGTATGGGCTGGTGCGAGTAACAAATTTCTCTGTATCGTCATTTGCTGTATAAAGTGTTTTGTTCGTGAACCTCTGGCTCTGACCCATTCTTTGGCTTGCGACCGGCGAAAGCTGGGCATCAAACGACCATCCCCCTTGTCACTTAGGCCACGACCTCCCCCCCATCCACCTTCCTCCGATCTATAAAGGCGTCAAGGAGTGCTCGCACAAGTGGGCGAAGGTGACACCAGTAGACACAAAAACAAGCATCATAATAAAGTTTATAAAAGACAAACGTCTAATAATGTATTTGCAAAATGCACTAATAGACGATACCTTTCACGTTGGTTATGCTTCAGCGTTGAAGATGCGGAGGATAATGAGGGTTCAATAAAAATTCGTTCCATTTTGCTAATATATTTGAAGTACTTTGCGCGCTACAACGACCATATAGGAGGCATGCCAAAACATGACGGCGATTGTTTCACACATTACGATCACGCCAATTTTTTAAGAGGCTCTCAGTTCGAGCCCAATAATTTCGATCTTCAGCAGTTGCTGAAGATCGAAACAAAACACATATAAAATGTTCTAATTACTGCACAGGAAAAGAAAAGCGGCCTACTTTCCTCGGGAAAAGCGATACAACAAACAATTCATTCAGTCAATAACGTCGAGTCCCAATTACCTGAAGTGAAGCATAATTCGGCCTGAACGCCTCTGCTCAGGTAACGGAAAAAAAATTAGTTCCCATGAAAAAACCTCAAAACTATAGCAAACAAAAGCACACATAACATCATGGAAAAAAAAAGCTATCTGCACCACAGCAGTTCTCGGTTGCAGCGCGCACAGTAAACAGTCCTGTACAATAAATGAAACCAATGAAAATTCTAACCTTTCAGTACAATTTCAGGCCACACGCATAGGCGAAAGTCGGCGCTTAAAATAAATGTTCGCGTAAGCTTTCTTTTTGCCTTCGATACCAAGACACACTGAATTAACCGGAAGATCACAAAGCTACTACTTGTATGTGTAGTTCATCATTCGATGGGTCTCACCGAAAAAATGGACATTTTTCAGGGAAGCTCAACTCCGATGACGAATCGCATTGGAAAGCCTTCGCAAAGGGATGGAAGGCCACGAGAGCCTTATTGCAGCCTTTGTCCGAATGTCCTCTCTGGTTTTTGCACATCCCGAGACACGCGGTCATGAAAAAAACCTGCTCCTCGGTCTTCGATGAGAATAACTGAGGTCCTTGCATCTCCGTAGCCGAAATATACGCCAGGTAGGAGAGTTCAAGTGCAGGCAAGTCTGGGAAGATATCGTCGTCCACAGCTCCAAGGCACTTCACACGCTTCCAATAGTCAGCAGCAGATGACCCAGAAAGCCATTGGGGCACAATGCTTCCGTATGCATCAACGGTAATCCCTGTACTATCAAGCGCCCGCACCAGTTGTCTGGCATACTGGTAACCAAGGCCTCCGTAGAGCATCGCCTTGGTTCCGAATTCATAGAACAGAGGGCTCGCTAAGGCTGCCATGGAAACAAACTCGGTGTTTAGGACGTGCACGTAGGTAATTATTTCCTCATCGTAGCCGCCTGGAGCGCCCACAAGCTCCGGGGTTATTTGAGGGTTCTGCGTGGTGTAATTTCTCAAGGCCTGCCTAGTCTTCAGCCAGTAGTCGCTGAAATATGACGCGTTGTCGGGGAAAGAGCGGTAAATATCGCTGAGACTGTCTTCCGTCAGAAACTCCTCACGAGGCCAAAGCACAGTCTGCAGGCCCTCAAGTTTTGCAATGGCCATGCTCTTGCTTCGCCACTCGAGCCAGTTCGCATCTCTTATCAACTGCACTGCTTTTCTATGGAGTGTCGTCGTCAACTCGACGATGAACTGGCGTTCAACAGGCGTCAAGTGCGAGATGACAAAGAGTGCGTTGACCAGTAGGTAGTAGCTGGCTTCCACCTGGGACGAGCAGTAACGGAGCCAAGTCTTGTTTGAGTCTTGGCCATTTCCAGGCGATATCAACAGAGTAGGGTCGGCAATTGGGCCGTACACGTCTACGAACAGCCAGGAGACGTGTTGCAGCAGTTCTGCGTTATCAAACCTGGCGTAAGCTGCGTTGACCACTTCAAGGAGATGAGCGTCTTCAAAGGTCATTAGATCGCCTTTAGTAAAATTCGGACTCGGTTTAATGTGCTCATTGAGCAACTGCGTCAAGTCACTGGAAAAAGTAGCATAAGTGGATGCAGCGCCTAAAGAGAACTGAGGCAACGCTTCTCGTTTGGACGCGAGCTTACCCGAGAACATGCGAAAAATGGTCATCCTTGTATCGTAGCTGCGATAGATGTCGTTGTCGCTGGCATGTGCACCCTCCATTTTTTTCCACCGCCTGTGGTATTCACCGATGCCATTCATTCCTTCCAGAGCTGCTTGCCACTCCATCATCTGCTGGTTATGGCTGATAAGGACTCGTCGATGTGGTTGGAAAGCACTCTTGGGCAAGACAGTAACCCGTAACCACAGCGGCGCTTGCCAGTTGTATGCAATATCCACAAGGACACCGAACGCATTCGCTCCCGGCTCGTCTCGTTCGAGCCCTCGTATCTTTAGCGCGTCCATGAACTGCTTGACGGCGTCTTTGGTTGATGACTTGCGAGCCAGGCAGCTAGTGTACATGGCAGCCGCCTTGTTAGCGACTGCGAAGTACAATTTTCCGTTTTCAAGTAATTCCTGAAGGCTGTCGAGCCAGTGCTGGCGCATGGATGAATGGGTGGACGTCGAAACATCAGCGACATATGCGTCAGTTGACTTTGCCTTGCGTTGAGAGCAGACGAACGCTTCGAAGTCGCGGCACGGGTCTACGCTCTTGTTGAGGACGGCTAGGAGGAGGTTCCTGTGTGCCGTGCAATCCAGCGTTAAGCACAGCCATCCGCCTGCGCCTCTGCCGTAGCTGCTCTGCAGAATCACGGATGCAAACACGGCCAGAGCGAGCAAGAAGGTGCACGTGACAGCGACACGTGTCTTCGTGCTCAGACAACGGAGGCATTTGGAGAAACCGCGGTTCTCTGGTGTCAGCTCCTGCGAACGAGACGAAAAACGCGAGCTCAAACTATGCAATTTAATTTATGTATAAGCCCTGCTCGTCCCAAGAAATAGTATTACTCAAAAGAGTGGAACGGTTGGTCAGGAAAGAGAAACAAACTGATTTAGATGAGAAAATATGTGCAGATATTTCATGGGATTAGATTAAAACTCATTTTGCACATCTAACGATGCAACCAGTTAAACATGAGGTCTTTTTTCTTGCGGTGCACTGGGCTGTTCTGGGGCGGGGACGAAAATAAATTGCGAGGACACTTTGCAAACTAAAGTGTCGAGAGGAGAAAGCCGAGGACACTATGCCGTGACGATTTCCGGTGGATGTGACGTCAAACGATTCCCGTGGCTATATCGATGCCCAAATTATACATCTTTTACAAATCTTAAGTGTTAATTACGCTTAATTACAAATTTATCTAACTCATAGAGTTTCTTACTATTACCTAGAGGGAAAGCTGGCGGCGCTGCACTTCAGCCACCACGGACGCTCAAAGCGTCATGGGGCGGTGAGCTACTTGTTGCGAGACAGTCGTACTTTTTCGGGAACAGGGAGTGGCACTACTAAGATGTTTCATTCCGAAAACGCTGTTCGTGTGTGCGCAGACGACTTTCGCGCGTACGCAGTGTGCAAAAGCCATAGTAATGAAAACTCAACAGCACACGACGCCAATAAAAGGTTTCACTTTTCTGAAATGCCTCTAAAAACTCCTAAAGTGTTTAAGCAACAACATTTTTTTTAAAACATATTTACATTTAAAAGTGCGCCTGTTAATTTAAAAGTGCGCCTGTTAATATTTATTTTTGTAGTGTTCATTACTTGGCCAATAGGAGAGCTCGCAATCTCTTATTTTGGGCAAATTTTGCATTTCCATGCTTTTCTGCTCGTTTGTTGCAATTTACAGACAGGATATTGCTTGTTAGAACATTCTTCATTATCGAATAGCGCTTATTTTTGCATTATTTTTTCGCCAAAAGTTGAAGTTCTGCAGTCGGTAGCTCACCGCCCCATGATGCTTTCAGCGCCCATGGTGGCTGAAGTAGTCTCGAGGAGCCTTCATGCAAACTCCCATAGACGGGTTGCCAGCTTTCCCTCTAGGTAATAGTAAGATACTCTATGATCCAACTAATTTGACACAAATCCGACGTTTTCCGACCATTCTGTGGGAATTTTCACTAAGCCGTGACGACTTCCTGCGGATGTGACGTCACACCATTCCCGTGGCTATATCCACGTCCACGCTATTTCGACGCAATTTCAACTTCCGCCTATAATTAATTAACTAATTAATATACAATTATCACATTTGAGTTCTATTCTAATTTTTCCTTCTCTATCCGAATCAACCATCGGTTTTCTTCTATCTAATTTAGTTCTCGAGTTAAACGCGTCTGACACGCTTTGTCAACGGACGACAGTATGGGCCATTAAAGGCTTTCGCCTTAAAAAGCAGACATTGAGGGGCGAAGAAAGTCAGGCTTTGTTCCAGTTTGGTCCTCCGTTAGCGGTCGAATGTGCTCTGTTCATGAGTGTACATGAGCGAATGTTTCATTTTTTCGCTTCACTCTTGTTATGTGAAAGCACGAAGAGTGTTAGAAGTGGTGCTGACATACTAAAGCTATATAATGGGACACATTACGTTCAATTATCTAGATGCTTTTTTAGGCTGTTAGCCTTTTGGGGGAAAAAAATATGGCGAACAAATAAAATGAAAAAGCATTGGCCTTGTTTCCATAATAAAAGAAAAGTCTGCCATTGTCGAGAGCCCTGGCCTACGTGAACCCAAGAAACCTGCGCCACGCTTATATATATATCTTTGCCGAGCGTGCAGCCCGAAAAAGTTTCCATGTGCAGGGTACTTCACCGAGAAAAATGCTACAGGTATTTTTTCTTCGTTTGGAATAGTTCCCAGGGGTATGGTTTAAGAGCCGTGGTAGCGTGGCCGCTTTTCAAGTACGTTTAAGAGATTGTGTGCGTGGTCGACCACAACTGGCTCTTGCACCCCAAGACATGTAGGTCAATGCGACAAGACGGGGCAACTTTTTCTTCCTTTGGAATATTTTCCATGGGTATGGTTTTTGGTTTAATTTTAGTTTTATGAGGTTTAACCTACCAAAGCGACTCGGACTATGAGGAATGCTGCAATAATTTCAACCACCTGGGGTTCTTTAACGTGAAAAGACATCGCACAGTGCACGGGTCTCTAAAATTTTGCCTCCATTTAAATGCGGTCCTAACGGCTTGGAACCAACGCGGCCTTTTTGGTCAGCAGCCTTTGCAACATCACGACGGAGCCATCGCGGCGGCGGATAACGACTTCAAAAGCGTTATATTTAAAGAAGTGTTGTCATGAGATTCCATCACCGAGGTGATTATTTGGTAAACTCATTCTGCCAAGTAATCGAGCGTCAGTGTAAAGGAAAAAGTAGCTACCTGGAGTTACCGTCTGGCGGAACCTGCCGCAACGTCCAGGCATTCGCGACTGCAGAAGGATTTGTGTGAACAAACGTCATTCTGTTCATTCAGTGTTTTAAATGGTCAGTTAGTGTAAGGAAGTTGAGTCGCTATCACTTCATCAGCACAGAACATTAGCAATAGTCCAAGCAAAAGACGGTTCTGTCGTATGAGCCAAATCTCATTTGCAGCTGGCGTCCAATAGCGTGCCTATGCAGTTCTACACATAAGGATCCAATGCCAACAGTTTACCGAAAACACCTTTTATGCTCTGCAAGTCTTTCATCGATCACGTCTGAATTTATTTGAAACTTCTGTTTCAAAGTCGTTCGTAATGTGACCCTGGAAAGAAACTGTGCTCGTCTGGTAGCCCGAATTTGTGAAAGGTACAACCGGGAAAGGTACAACAGGAGCATCTGTTCCCGTGAGCTAATCATTGCTACCAATATCTGCTGCATTCGTAAAAGACAAGGCTGCCAGCATTTGCCATATGCTCCGCCAAGATCCCCATCCACTTAAACACATCAAGCTGTTGGTTAGCAGTGAATGGCCCGCACAGTGAAAATCCACTGCAATGTCAGCATGCTGGAGTTCATTGTTGTAAAGGATCTCATGAAGTGGCTGCGTTTGCATCGGTGGTATAAAAATAAAACTTGCAGCACTACATGCTCAAAACTATACTGGTTTCAAGTCGGCCACTTGCATAACTATAAAGCATTGTTATTTGCGGCAGTATCAACTCGCACTAAGAATAGGCCCATTCTGAATGAACATTGGCCTGAAATTTGTGTTACCACAAATAGAACATTGTAGAATAGCGGCACATTTTGCATAGAATAAAAGGAACACAACACAGTAGTTGGCGGTAGACTAACGCAAGCACGAGAATTTGTGAGCTTCTAACTGATGAAAAAGACGATCGAGCCACTGCATCTCTATTAACTAGAGATGCTAGAGAAACTGAAAATTCTCTGTTGTGGATTGACATGGTTAAGAGATGAAGTTACCATATTTTGGAGTACAGGAGGCATATTACGGGAGCCCTCGAATAGAGTTACCTTTAGCGGTGTTTCTTGCTGTGCGGTAATATTTATTCGTGTAATGTGACATTGCAATAAGCTCTGTGTGCATGAGGAGCTAGGCAGGGATAGAGCAACGATCACACATGACAAAGCGCACTGTTTTCTATCGCCTATCAACAGTGGCGGTCCCAGGGATTGGTTTAGAGGGGGTCGGATGGACTTCCTTATACCAAGATTAAAAAATACAAAACAATGGTTCCCTTGGTCACTTTGTATTTGTACATCAAATTTTTTGTCCCCGTGTCGGGCGAATCTATTATTTTAGAGGTCGTTGGTACCATGTGCTGTCCTGGCCGAGTATGCTGGTTCGGAGGCTTTTACTTACCTTGCTCTGAAAAACGACGGGTGGGAAATTATACCTGCTCCGTGAAAGTCAGGGAACAGGTTTTCGGGAAGATGTGCAAAGGCTTCTGAGGCCGCTTCCCCAACCCCACACAACCCCTTAGCACCGCCACTACCAGTAAAGGACAATAAATCCTGTCATTATATTCCTATCATGGGCGAAAAGCTTCTATAAAGCCAGCAAGCTCCGCCTGCAACCGTATCATGCTTGCAAAACTTGCAACAAGCGTTTTAAATTACGCATCTCTGTGGTTAGAAGGTGTAAAAAAACTGTACAATGCCATGCGTCTCCTCACCAGGAAAGACGAGTGATATGCAGAGGATTCAATCCCGTCGCGCATTTCGTAGCCATCCGCATTGTAGCTGCTTCTCCTGTTCCCCCTGGACGAAATGGAGCCACGGGATTCCCGCATCGCTCGAAGCGCTGAGATGCGCCGCTGGGCTGGTATGGACGGTCGGACCACCTGCAGCGTTGCGAGCAGAATATCTTTTACCAGGTGTTGCCGATTGATGCGACTGGCAAGACCTTCTTAAAGGGCGCCGAACATTAATTCACTTCATGTGCTGAATGCTGTTTGCATATGAGGAGTGAGACGAATTTATTGCAGCGAAACTTAGATTTGGTAATGAGACATATTGTAACGTGCTTCCATAGAACCTCGACGGAAGAAGCAGAAGATGAAGGACGAGCAGAGAGAAAGGAAGAGAAAGAGCTGAAGGACGCTGGTAGGCTTCCTGCTTCCATCCTGCTCCGACCGATCCCCTCTGTGAATAACCCCCCGTGCGTGCTAAGCACGTAACAGCTTGGTGGAGGTGCGGGGTATCGACCACGGAGCATTCCATCTACCGAAGGAGCCGTAGACTCGCAGGCTTCCCACCACTGCCATCGGACATGCCTGGAGACGACAATGCCGAGCAACCCGGGACATCCACAGCGAACAACTGGCCACATTACCGAGAGCCCCGCACATTTTTTGGAAAACCTGAAGAGGACGTTGACGAGTGGCTGAAACACTACGAGCGGGTGAGCAAATACAATCGCTGGAACGCTGCTACCAAACTGGCTAACGTGGTGTTTTTCCTTGCCGCCACTGCCCTTGACTGGTTCGACAATCATGAGGATACACTGAGTTCATGGGCAACCTTTACGACCGAAATCAAGAAAAATTTTGGGGATGAATCGGCAACAAAGAAGCGTGCTGAACAGACATTGCTTCACCGCGCGCAAGTACCCGGAGAAACTTGCACGGCATACATCGAAGCCATCTTAAAGTTATGCAAGCTAGTTAACTCCAGTATGCTTGAAGAAGACAAAGTCGGCCACCTTCTAAAAGGAATTGCGGAAGATGTTTACAATTTCCTGATTAGTAAAGAGAGCCTGAGCACCACCGCTGACGTTATAAAACATTGCAGAACATTTGAAGCTCTTAAGCTGCGTCGAATTACCCCTAAATTCGGAAGATTGGCCAATGTCACCTCTATAGCCAGTGTTGAAGCCTGTCCTCCAAATTCTATGGCTGAAATGATTCGAGAGATTGTGCGCGAGGAATTGTCCAGATCCCGGGACACCTTCTGCCGCACAGAATATCTGCGGCACAGTTCTGCACCGGAGGAAGATGTTGCCGCCCTGTCGACTCCGTGGGCTCAACCTAACGGCACTTTGCCCAAGGACGATCGGAACATTGCCCAACGTTATGGCCACCAGCCGGCGGAAAGGAGGCCCACCTACCCAGAAGACGTTGTTCGTCAGCAGCGAGATCCTGGCTCCAGCCAACGTCGCGACTTTGTTCGCCAGGACTTTTATGGCGGTCGCTGGCGCTCTCAACCTTTGTGCTACCGGTGTGGCATTGCAGGGCATATAGCTAGATATTGCCGCCGTCGTTTCCCGACTTCTCAAGACTGCCAACCCCCAGCGCCTACTTACGGACAAGTGCACACCGCGCAGCAGCGACCCTCAACGTCCGCTTGGGACCCATACCGTCCGAGCACTTTGCGGAGTTCATCACCTGCATCTGACCGCAGTGTGACGCCGCCACCTCAGCGCCAACGGCGGTCACCTTCTCCTCGACGTCGTGCATCCCCTCCGCCTCCGGGAAACTAGGAGGCGCGGCCAATGGAGGTGAGGCCGCCGGCGAGTCGATGACGTCCAATATACCTCTGCCCGTGTTTATGTTGAAGAACAAGCTGGAAGTGTTTATTGATGGTGCGAAAACAATGGCTCTTGTGGACACTGGTGCTACCGTATCCGTTATGAGTTTGAGTTTTAAGAACCGTTTAGGTAGGAAAGTTATGTTTAGTGGTGACCGTGCAGCGTTATTTCGTGGTGTCGGTGGTGAACCTTTGGTTCCACTTGGTGTGTGTGCTTCGGATGTTGTTATTGGTGGTCTAACACTTAGAACAGAATTCGCAGTGCTACCACGGTCAACGCATGATGTGATTCTTGGAATTGATTTTCTACAAGAGTGTGGTGCAACTTTAGACTGTCGTACGGGAGAAATTGCTTTGAATTCTTCACTACTTTCAGCTCTTGTGGATAACTCGACACCGGATTTTGGAGCATTTGCGGTGGAAGAAGACACTATTGTACCAGCTTTCTCCGCAGCATTCGTGCGGGTTTCCTCTATTCACAATCAGTGCGAATCTTTTGAAGCTGTGGTAGAGCCTACGACACTCGCCTGCTCTAAGAAGAGTATCGTCGTGCCTCGTTGCGTCGTTCCCGTGGTGAGAGGCCGTACTGAGCTGTGGACAGTGAACCACTCTGAAGAGCCAGCTGTGTTGCCCCGGGGCCTCAAACTCGCCCGTTTCGAAGAAGGTGTTCGACCAGATCCAAAGAAAATTGAAGCTGTCAAAAGTTTTACGGTGCCTCAATCAGTGAGAGCTGCAGAGTTTTTTAGGACTCTGCTCGTACTTTCGACGCTTTATAGCTAGGTTTGCGGACATCGCTTACCCACTGACGTGTTTGCTGCATAAAGATGCACCGTTCAATTGGACCAGCGAATGTGACGCAGCTTTCCGACATCTGAAATTTCTTTTGACCTCGGGCCCCATCCTACGCCACTTCTGCCCATCTGCACCAATTGAAGTGCACACTGATGCAAGTGGTATCGGTATCGGCGCTGTACTTATACAACGCCATGGTCACGATCAGCACGTGGTAGCATATGCCAGCCGGTCATTGAGTAAGAGCGAAAGAAATTACACGGTTACTGAGCAAGAATGTCTCGCCGTTGTTTTCGCTGTACAGCGCTTCCGCTCCTATCTGTACGGGAATGCTTTCACCGTCGTGACCGACCACCACTCGCTTTGCTGGCTAGTGAGTCTTCGTGACCCCTGTGGCCGGCTTGCTCGATGGGCTTTGCGCCTACAAGAATTTAATTTCACTGTGGTGCATAAAAGCGGCCGTAAACACTCAGATGCCGATTGTCTTTCCCGTTTGCCGCTTCAAACGACTGATGACGACGCAGACAACTTTGATGAATACTTGGCGTCACTTTCACAAGCCTTCCCCGATCTTCAAGTTTTCCGAACTGAGCAACGCAAAGACCAAACATTAACCTCTTTGTTTGATGCCGCTCAAGATTCTGTAAAGAATACTTTTTGCATTCGCGACGGTTTGCTTTATAAGAAGAATTTCGCTTCTGGAGGAGCACGCATGCTTCTTGTCGTACCCGAAAACTTACGCATCACAGTTCTTGAAATGATGCACGACGACGCCACGTCTGGGCACTTGGGAGTGACACGCACACTCCACCGCACACAGCAACGATTTTACTGGCCTAACATGCGTTCAACCATCCAGCACTATGTAGCCAGCTGTGTGCAATGCCAGCGCTTTAAGCTGCCGACTTCAAGTCCACCTGGCAAACTGCGGCCAATCACACCTCCAACAGCCCCGTTTGAGCAAGTTGGCATTGACCTCCTTGGACCTTTCCCACGGTCCTCGAAAGGAAATCGATGGATTCTTGTGTGCGTAGACCACTTAACCCGTTATTGTGAGACAGCCGCGATACCAGCTGCTACTGCGTCTGAAGTATCTAACTTCTTACTTCGTTTCGTCATTCTTCGGCACGGCCCTCCTGCAGTTCTCATTAGCGACCGTGGACGCCAATTTACAGCGGACGTTGTTGAAGAACTTCTCCGCCTCAGCAGCTGCAGTTTTCGCCACTCCACGCCATATCATCCCCAAACGAACGGTGTGGTAGAACGCACTAATCGGACGCTCACCACCATGCTTGCTATGTACGTCGCTGCAGATCATAAAGACTGGGATGGCGTCCTCCCGTTCGTTACTCATGCATACAACACAGCGCAACATGAGACAACTGGCTACAGCCCCTTTTACCTACTCTATGCTCGCTCGCCTCGCTGTGGCCTTGACACCATTCTACCATTTTTCATCCACGACGAACCTTCTCTTGCGACCACACTTTGCAGAGCTGAAGAAGCTCGCCAGCTTGCCCGCGCTCGAATTTTATCTTCGCAAGAGCGTTCCAAGAACCGCTACGACATCCAACACCAAGAAGTTTCTTATGTTCCTGGTGACATTGTGTGGTTGTGGACCCCTCTACGCAAGCGTGGTCTGTGTCAGAAACTGCTATCCCACTACACTGGACCGTTTGTTGTGTTGGAGTGCATTAGTGACGTTAATTACGTTATATCGCGACTAACTGCTAGTGGTCGACGGTCACGCCAGTCTCAGGTGGTGCATGTAGCCCGCCTCAAGCGATTCCATCCCAGGCGGTCTGTTTAACTCGCCCGACGGGCTTCGTCTGCGAGGAGGGAAATGTAACGTGCTTCCATAGAACCTCGACGGAAGAAGCAGACGATGAAGGACGAGCAGAGAGAAAGGAAGAGAAAGAGCTGAAGGACGCTGGTAGGCTTCCTGCTTCCATCCTGCTCCGACCGATCCCCTCTGTGAATAACCCCCCGTGCGTGCTAAGCACGTAACAATATATTCTCACCCTTTGATTCGAACTTTTGACCCCAAGAGCGAGAATGACGACGTCATTACCGTTTGGAAGTTTGGTTTATGGTTTATGGGGGTTTAACGTCCCAAAGCGACTGATGAAATCAGGGACGCCCTAGTGAACGGCTCCGGAAAGTTCGACCACCTGGCGTTCTTTAACGCGCACTGACGTCGCACAGCACACGGGCCTCTAGAATTTGGCCTTTGCCGAAATAAGCGAATGGCTATATTCAGAGATCGGCGTAGTGACCGGTCTTGACGCGTCACCAAAGTCTACTTCTTAAAGCAGGCGTACTTGGCGGTACCTGTAATTATTTGCTTTTTCTACCTTATAAACGCTCCGTTTTTGACTGAGCTTGCGTCATTGTCACTAAAAAAGTGAATTCTACTCATACAGGCGACCCCCATTTTGTGTGGAGTGTTGTCGCCTTATAGAGAGACCCTGTGTGAAGTTTAAAACATTGTTTTAACGCATTCAGCAGACAGAGAATGCAAACCGGTATGCATTCTTTACTCTAGGCTGCAGAAGGCGCGCTACTCTCCCTACCACTTCGCTACAGCTAGTGTGCATAGGTTTCTGCCTTTCCACTTGTTTGCAGCTGCCGCGAAGTAGGTTTGCATTCTTTACACCAGGCTGCACGCGCTATGCTCCGTTCCACTTGGCTACAACGGCCGTACGCAGGTTTCTTCCGTTCCACTTGTCTGCAGCTGCCGCAAAACCGGTTTGAATTTTTGCACTAGGCTCAGAAGCCACGCTGCGCTCCAGGGCACAACAGATTTTCTCTAGTGACCTACCTTGTTCGAGCCCACGAAACGATAACGAGGATTTTCCTCGCCACTTTCATTTCTCTCTCCGAAGGTGAAGGGGGAATTTCCTACTCTTCACATTGCCACCTGCCAACCATGGCAGCTGGCAGGTGAGGTTTCACCAAGGCATGTCTTTTTCTCTAATCACCAACCATGCCAGCACACCGAACCTGCCAACCATCGCAGGTGGCTCCTGGCCGGTGAAAACTTTAGCCGTAGACAGGACGGCTTTTTCGCTAGCTAGGCATTTAGTGAAAGCGCACCAAAAATATTTTAGAGAAATATGGGACTTCAGATGTTTCAGGGATTGCTTATCCTGTTTAGAACAGTTCAGCACCTTCTACAAGTCATCTGCTAGCAGCTGAATTCTCAAAAACGTATCGCGGCCAGACAAAGCACGTCATAGCCGTGGATTTTTTTATAGAAGTAGCGACCACTCTTACATTCAGTGCACAAATAACTTGTTTGTTTTCAGCAGCGCCTTTTACCAGTAGCCCTTATGTGACTGCCTCGTCTACGAGAAGTCGGATACTGGCTGCCCGCGAGCAAAGTCCGGAAAAAGATAGTGCATCGCAGCGGCTACCAGAAAACCAAACAATGCTACTGTCTGGCATTACGTAAAGCATCCGATGCCTGCAGAGCATTTTTCATTTGAAATTGGAGCGGTAGAAACAAGCCGTCCGGCTCAGAATTTCCCACAAAATTGTGATTGCCCGGTTTGACACCAGCGTTCACTCCAAGTTTTCTCTCATTTGTCAGGCTGTTTGCCAGCACGGCACGACTGAGGATGTAAATCTGATATACCTAAAGCATTTGCTCACTGCACAAGAGAAAGCACACGCTTCTCATTTTAAAGCACTTTTCTGCATCGATTCGTTAGGTGGGGGCGAGATAACGAGATGTGGATGGCTAAATGCCCTTCACTATACCCTCCGCCTAGGGATCGAATATATCCAGGAAGGACAGAGCTGGAGTGATTTAATTGATGTACTCCGAATGAAGCAGTACATACCAGTGGCGGCGGCACTGCCGGCAAAAAATCGAGGCCGGGGACCGCGGGGGAGCCGCAAGAAAGCAGTGATGGTGACGCAGCCGACGATGGGCGCTTGGCAGAGATTGCGCCAACTGCCCCGGGCTGCTGCAGTGGCGACGCAGCCGACAGCGGGCTCTTGCTTGATGCGATGGGGACGTCGTGGGGTTGTTGTAATGGAGGTACAACAGGCAGCGGAGAAACCTGTTGGGAGTCCGCGGCGACGTCATCAGGCAGTGCCGATGAGGACAAAGCTGGCGACGGGAAAGGGTTTGAGAATTCAGGATTCTTTTCAAGCTCCTCCGACGCCGACGGAGCACGCGGGGAGATCGGCTGGAAGACCGCAGAGGCTTGATCAGGCAGCAGTGAAGAAGAGGCAGCCTTTGGCGAAGTGGGCTGGGGCAGGGGCGAAGCAGTGCCGTGGCTGCCAAGGGCGCGTTCGCCATCCTGGCCGGTGTTACTCGGCCGGTCATTTTTGGCTGCGTCCTCTGCAGCCGCTGAAAGGGGTGCCAGCTGGGATTTCTTCGTCTTGCCAGCGCCGTCGGATGAGGACGACTTGGACTTGAGGGACGAAGTCGGGCCTTTTTTTCGTGGCTGACGCGTCGTCATGACCGCTCGCTGCACTAGGAATTCTTCTTCTTCTTGTTCACTGCGATGTGCTCGTGCGGCTTCAGGGCTTTGAGGTTCCATAATCGAGAGTATAAATACATGACACCTCATATATGACAAAACATGAAATATGAAAACACGACAAAACAGATCATATTTTCGCATGACAAGCAACAAAAATTGGCTGAAAAAAGTAGAATACGGCGATTAACATAAGTGACGAAATTCTAGTGACAGAGGAACTTAATTAGTTGAGAATGCGTGCATGAGGTTTCAGTATTGAAGCGATTTATCCCCTTTCTTTAAGGCATGTTTCTGCTAGTACTTTCCGTTTTTTGTGGCACCATGTTACAAAATCTGAAGATCTTATTAGCGGTAACGCCAAGAAGGAAAGGGAAGAAGGAAATGAGGTAACAGAAAAGAGTGCAGAAAATAAAAAAAAGCAGTTGAAACGAAATTATTAGGGCAAAACATGTTGAATTAATCTGGACTGAATTTGGTAATGTACCAGAAAATTAATTGTAACTTAACATAATGAAATTTTGTAAAACTGATAATGACCTTACACGGCACCGTCCTCACGTAAGTGGTTACCAACCTGCCCCTGCACGAGCATGTCGTCACTTACGAGAGCGACCAACACCAGATTTGGGATACTTTGCTTACAAGGAATAGTTGGCGACTCTTGTAGAATATGCGGGTGAGCGACATGGTAATTTTATTCCCAGCCGTTTTACCGTTTTATGTGTATGTGTCACCACTGAATATGCTTGTACCCGAGTTGTACTCAAATTAAGTACTCGCTACAATTCAAGGAACAAATTAAAAAGGATAGGTGGTGACTTTCTCTCGTCAGTTTCACTAGCGGATATGTCATATGAAGCAGGGCTGTTATACGAACGTGGAATTATGTCGGAGGTGTTATTTATGTTCAGAGCTTATGAATACTACTGAGAAATGTGCATCACGTGAAGCAACCATAATACAATTTAGCGAGACTTAGGAAAAAAATTTTTCGCTGCTCTATGGCCGACAACATCAATGTATACTGATGTTCTGTCTATGAGAAAAGTTTTATGGCTTAAGAGATTCCGTGAAATAGAAAGGATGTTCGAGTAGACTATTTGGACTCAAAGATTAGTCTGGAGCAGACTAACAGAAAAGGCATGGTGGTCAAGTTCAAATTTAGGTTGCTATACATATTTAGCAGAACACGTGAGCGAAAAACAGAAATAAGTAGACAGATGTAAGATAAAGAAAAAAAGAAAAAATATACAAGTAAAAAAACAAAGAAATAAGCATTGAGAGGAAAAAGAGGCGTGGGACCCACACGAAAAAAATGGAGAGTGCGCAGAACACCTAAGCCGTAGGAAAAAAAATCTGCCTCCCCCGTAACCGAGAGTAGGGTAAGCATGAAATGCAGAACGATGCAGAAGCGTACGCGGGCATGACGAGACGCAGGCCTGACAAGAATGTATATGCAGCGCGTTCGAAACTATCTAAAGTGCGTAGAGGCGAAAGCGTTTTCCGCACCACTTTGCCTATGTGACACTGGTGACGTCACCACTGGATTACGTCACACGTAATTGATGACGAAGTAATGACAAATTACTAATTGGTGACTAATTTGTGATTAATGACAGAATACTAATTAACTGCTAATTAATTACGCTTACGCTTCGCCTTTAGGAGTGGAACGCGACAGCGTGTTGTAGCGCTGCCAGGCAGTCCACGGAACGCCACCACCCGTTCGGCGCGATGCCCATCGAACGCGACGCTTTTTGAGGAAAGGAAATGGCGCAGTAATTCTCTGTCATCTCGGTGGACACCCGAACCGCACCGTAAAGGAAGGGAAGAACGCCACCACCTGTTCGGCGCGATGCCTTGCCCTTTGAACGCAACGCTTTTTGAGGAAAGGAAATGGCGCAGTAATTCTCTATCATCTCGGTGGACACCCGAACCGCACCGTACAGGAAGGGAGGAACGCCACCATCGGTTCGGCGCGAAGCTACCGGCGCTTGTATGCTGGTCCTGTAGGAGGGCTTAGAGTGTCTCGTTAAATATCGTTAAATCTCGTACGGTGCCCGGATGTTCACGTTTCAGTGCCCGGATGAGTGGAATTCAGTGCCCGGATGTTGGCTCTCGGTCTCGGCATGACGTCACCCCACTGCCGACAACGGGAGCTAAAAGCATTTCATGCTTAATACAAAGTGCAGCAACCTTCGTGGAAAAATGCGGGAACTTGTCCCTCCTCCTGGCCGCGAGGGCAGGAATAAAAAAAATATTGGCCCTAGAACAAAGGGAGCAGGAAAACAAAAAAAGATAAAAGTAAATAACCTAAAAAACTTTAAAGCAGTGTTTTTTCTCCGTACTCCGCAAAAATGTGGAGTGCGGCTTCGCTGAAGCTCTGTTTACAAAAGTTAAGGTGGGTACAAAGTTTTGAACGAGATCATTCAGCTTGTTTTGAAAAAGGCATCAGTTTTCTTCTGTAGAACGCCCATAAAATCCGCTTTTGTAAGGGCTATAAAAATTTTCCACCTCTTTATTTATTGCTTGATAATCCCCGTGGTCATACCGACGCATTTGTTTGTTAGTTGGTTTTTCGTTATGGCATAGGAATGTAGCGAGGATAATCTTATGGTCGCTTATTTCTTCATGGTAGACAAGGGACTGCACACTAGCAGGGTCAGACTTTAGTAGAAGATCAAGGATGTTTGTGGTGCTAGCCGTTTCTCTAGTAGCCTGAGTGATCACCTGCGTTAGCTGGTAGCCTAACAGGCAGTTAACAAAATCAGTACATTTTTTAGAAATTGGGCATCAATTCTGAAATCAATCTGCGTTGGGTTAGTCAAAATCTCCGAAAATGGGGAGGAGGGATTTCGCACGGGGGTATTTCGTATGTAAGTAGTTTAGGGCGCCGTTCAAGTGTTGTATAAAAACTGAACTCAGTTTCGGAGGACGGTAGCACACGCCTACAACGATAAGCCAGCTCGAGCTATTGCAGGTGACCCATGGCATCTCCACGTGCGTGTCAATGTGCATTTTAGGGTTACACACGCCTTTCTTTATCGCGATCAAGACGCTACCGCCTGTAGTGAGTAAGCGATCTTCTTGATATGTAATGAATTCTGGCGAGTAAGGAAAAATTTCCGAAATTTACGAGTCTTTAACAACGGGCGTTAGCCACGTTTCTGTTTACACAATGATGCCCCATTCCAAGGATAGTATGAAGGGGCTGATATCGGTTTGCTTCTATAGAACACTTGTAATGTTAGTGTAAAGAACGGAAAGCGAAGTCTCGTTTGTGTGTTTTGAAGTACGGCCTTCGGACTTAAAAGATGACTGTTTTTTGTGATAGGCCGCGGTAAGGGGTGCTTGTCTAGTTGTTCAGGGTTTATTTCTTTCACAGCCTTTTCCAAGCTGCTGCAGTAGTAATATTCGTTCCAATGATCACCTTCTTTGTGCCGGGGCTTGAACGCATGTCCTTTTCGCGCGCAAAGCGAAGTAATTCCTTTCGAATGGAGAAGGTGGTGGCAAAGAAATTTTTTTCCGATACTGTGTGACGTATCTTTGAGTTTGAACCCCTTTGAAAAAATGTGCTCGTTTGTTTTAAAAAACACGAATTTAACAACAACAAACCGGTGTCGGTCTCTCTGTGAGGGCACCCTGCTAATAAAATGCGCTTTCTCGACTTCTTTTGGGTCAGTGGTAGAAAATTCTTTCCTCAGAGGGTCAGTATACGTGCATTGTTATCAGACTGCTCGTACTACTTACCAGAGAACATTAATCACTTTGTTGCAAATAGTTAGAGCTCTCACGTTGATTGTAGTTAGCAAACTACGCAGGACACGACAGACAACACAAAAGACAATTAGCGGCGAAGTTTCTGACCTTGGTACCTGGGGATAGAAGCTGTCACAGAGAAAATGGAGAGCTGAGCGAAACCCCATCATGAATAAATATCATGAAAATGCCAGAGGCCGACCAAAAATAAAAAAATAAAGCAAGATGTCTTGCTTTGTTAACAATGCTGACATACAGAAGCCGAAACGATATTTTTGCAGCTCTAATATTCATCGGCCTCGACTTTTTCACGTTTCACAGATATTTCAAGGATCAATCTTCAACATCCTCCGCTAAGACGTTGATGGTTTCACCATCCCATCGAATGCACTTAAAACTATTTCTTAGTGAAATAACGCAATGACAAGCAGTGCTGAACTAAAGAGAGATAGCTTGTTCAAGATCCATCGCGTATATACCCAAAAGCACCACTGAAAGAACAAAGGAAAAACATTGTGTACAGCAAGGTATGTCGTTCCGAGCAAGCAGAATTACTTCAATAGAGTGCACTTAATAAATCAAATACTGGGCCTCTTTCCTCCAGATAGCAACAGATGGGGCAGTTACACATGTGGCGCCAACCCGCAAAATCTCGGAAGCCAAGACGTTTCTCTGGCAAGGTCATCTTTGTTTTTGACAACAACACGACTGTTTTCATACAACTGTCGGCAAGAACATTAGCAGCAGTTAACAGCGATGCTGCGGGCTGCATTCTTGACATTGTTTCTGTGCTCCCTATGCTTGTCGTTAACAAACAAACGGATTTGGCCGACATAAGAGCCACCACAAAGAAAGGGAGTCAATAGATCAGGCTATCTGTGCCATTAGAACACTCAGGGCAGTGAATACCGTCGTTGCCAATGGCGTTCTTGACATTGTTGCTGCGCTCCCTAGGCCTATCGTTTAGGCAACGAGTGGTTTGACCGACATAGCTACCTCAAAACAAATAGATCGAATAGACGAGGTTACTTTGCAATTACAAGAGTCGCGGCAGTGAATACCTATGTCGCAAGCGGCATCCTTGGCATTGTTGCTGTGTTCCCTAAGCCTGTAGTTAAGACAGCGAATGATTTGGCCGACATAGGAGCTGCCAAAAGACAAAGGGTTTACAAAGGCCAGCTAATTTGGTTCCAAGATCATCAAAGCTGCCGACGTTATGAGGCTCTGGGCGGTATGTATAAGCACCCCCTTTGTGTCTATCCGGAGGAATGAACCCGAGTATTTGATTTCTTAGGTTCACTGTACTGAAAAAATTCTGCTTTCTCAGAACGATGTGCTGTGTTGCACCTAATGTTCATCCCGTATTTTTTTTTATTCGAGCTGTTTGCCATCAGGCATAATGAAAAAGGAAAGAAAGTTATAAAAAGGAGTGCAAACAAACCTCGCTTAAAAAGCGGCACAAGTTCGTGATATAGCGATTATCTAGAGTCCACTTCGTATAGTCGTCTGCAACGTCCCATCGCAGGCCAACCTTTCTTAATAAACGTCGTCTCACGGAAGCTGTAGCCGGGCAAGTCCACAGCAAGTGTTTTTCATCACACAGGTCGGGCGCAGCACCACAATGGGGACACTTGTCTGTCACTTCGTAACGTTTGTCACGCCACCGATGACGCACACAAGGAGTCAGAGCCGCTCCTGCCCGAATCCGGCGCACAGATACCTCCTCCTCCCGAGTGAGACTCCGGGGGAGAGGGTACGAACACGGAGGAATTAGAGCGCGTGTTCGCTGACGCAAAGACTGTTTCTCGGAAACATGGGACAGGAACGGATCTGAGGGAAGAGGGGAAGGTGGCGGGATATCGGATGTGTCAAGGTGTGTCATTGCATCCACATGAATATTATGCGGATCCTGGGCATGCCCGCGAATCCAGTGTATACGGACAGGACAGGGGTATTTTGTGCAAAGTTGGTGAATGGATTGTGTAACTTTGAATGTGCGCCGGACAGCCTTAAGCTGTTTAAGGGCGGCAAGGGAGTCGGTGTAAATGTGTACAATATTGAAAGTAGGTACGAGTGGAAGGGATGCAATGGCATTGTGTATCGCCTGAAGCTCCAAGGCCAGGGGGGAGCAAGTATCCGAGCTATATGTAGCGCGGGAGTTGAGATGAGGATGTGAGGGACTGTAAACTGCAGTAACTCCCTGCACTGCTGTGTGTGATGCATCGGTGTATATTATGCACCCTGAAGGAAGATGGGCGGCTGATATCGGCGTCGAAGCAGAGGGGCGATTGTCTGTGAGCTGACAGTATGACCATGGGGGAAGAGTCTGTAAACGATGAAGCTGAAGCGACATCTTGCGTGCTCTGTTTGCCTCACGCTGGTCGATAAGTTCACTCAATGTATTAAGTTGAGCGTACTCTTGGAGAATGGGTATGGGTGTGATACGCGGAAGATAAGTTATGGCGCGCATAGCCTCCCGATTGATTGATTCAAGGGAGTCCCACTGTCGTCGGGTGAGGCGATGAAATTGCGCTTGGTACACAATCCGCGGCTGAAGGATGGAGCGCACGAGCTGACGGGCAGTATCAAAACGCGCTCCGCCAGAGCGCATAGCTATGCGTCGAATCAGACCGAGAGTAGCGTGAGCCGATTTACGGGTCGCGTTTAGCCACGGAGTCCCAGTCCCAGATGTATGAAGTAGAAGACCTAGAACACGCACACTTTCAACTTGAGGAATTGGAGAATTGTCTACCGTAAAGGTAAAAGGTGCTGCTTTCCGTAAGCCACTTCTGTTGCCAATGCGAATGAAACAAGATTTATTACACGAGAGGGTCAGACCCAAAGGGGGTAGTCGTGATGTTAAGGCATCCAGCGCTTGCTGAAGCGCCGACTGTTGCACAGACGCATCTGGATTACAGGACCACAAGGTTATGTCGTCGGCGTACGCAAGGACGCGCACAGAAGGAATTTTCTCTAGGGCTCGGACAAGAGGTATAAAAGTTACAGTAAATAATGTGGGGGCGAGGACGGAGCCCTGGGGTACACCGCGGTTGGAGGTAAAGTGACCAAAAGGCTTCCCATGGATACGTACACTGAAGGTTCTGTTTGTTAAAAATGAGTGAATTGAAAGGAGAAAGCGATGCGGGAGACCGAGATCTTGAAGGGTGCCAAGAATAGAAGAGTGTAGGACGTTGTCACATGCCTTTGTGATGTCAGTCGCGATCACCGTGCGAACAAGATGACTATGGGGAGAATGGTTTAGTACGTCCGCAGCCAAAACAGCCAAACCGTCTTCTGTTCCAATGTGAGGGCGGAACCCAATTTGAGATTCTGGATAACAATCATTCGATTCCAGCCACCATGACAAGCGAGCTGCTAGAATGTGTTCATAAAGCTTGCAGATAGTAGGCGTAAGTGAAATAGGGCGGAGGGCCGAAAGAGAAACCGGCGGCTGACCTGATTTGGGGATTGGGACAACGATTGAATGTTTCCACTCTGCAGGAATAACTCCAGAATGCCATCCCGTATTATTTCGGTGATGCTGGCGTGCATGCAAGCAACGACATCCTGAATAGCCTGCCTGTTGTTAGTTATGCAGTAAGCTTTGCCCCGTCTTTTCCTTTTGCCATCATGCCGTTAGGCTGGTTCATTAACCGATACATGTAACTACCTAGCCCACCAATTCGTGTTATATTCTTAAACAGAAAAGGTGTCAAATGCAGCGCTTAACTCGAAAAGCAGTAAATATATGCTCTCCCGCTCTGTGGTGCATAATCTCATTCACACCGTTCAGACACCGCTTTTTCCGATTGCGTTCACTGAGCACCATGTTCATCTGCTCGTGCTTTGTTGCACAAAGATGCACCACTGATTTATGCACCATGCGAGAGCACCTCAGCCCTCATACTTAAGAATTCGTACTCAGAGGAACCGCATTCTATCTCGAAGTCACGCATTACCGAGATCTCCAAGTCGTAGATGCATGAGGGAGGCTATCTCTGTACATAGACGGCGTTATTGATCTTGTTTTCGCTTGCAGCAGTGGAGTGCTGCGGAAAGTGGCAGCGCAGCAACGTATACGGAATAAGGAATAAGTTCTCGGGCGGAAGAAACCTTGCTTCGTATCCTACGCCTTTAGGTGAGCCGTTGAACTTGACGCAATGCACATGCTTCTAATGCGGTCTGAATATTTTCATGAGTGTCAGTCACCTGTGTGACATGGAGTATTTCATTGGGCAACGCTCCTAATGCACTGCTCCCCTCGGGTATACAGACTAGAATATGCGCAGCAGAGAGGCGACTTTTGACATCCTTACCGAACGCTGGCTTTCTGGGGCAGGGGTGGTACTTATAGTTTGATCAGAATATGCAACAAGGGCGGAGAAATTGCCGGCGTTTTCAGGGTAATCCTAGCTCCGCCTGTGACGACGGACGCAGGAAAAGTAAATGTTTCTAAGAAAATGAATGCTTTAGAAGAATTTTTGCGGAAGTGAGTCGTAACCTATTTTCAGTTATTGGCAGCAATTCAGTTGTAGAATGTTATTATTTACTCTTGCATTATGTGGTGCCCCTTGGATGTAGCTGTAAGAGTTCCAGTTACTGGGACTCCTCGTTCTGAGAAAGCGACCGAGAGGGTGTGAAGAATATCGTGTCATGTGATGATACGGTGTGTTGTACCAGGCAATGAATATCTTGGAATTATCAGTTCAGAAAAGGGGACTACGTTCCACTATTCATTGTGGATTTTCTCTCAACAAAGGAAAGCGTAACACATCACAATTGTTTACAAAGGCTTTACCCAATAATGGTTAAGGAACTGCTTATTTCGCGCCGTTCTTTCTCACAACGATGGCACCTGTCAGTGGAGTAAAAAATATATACACGCCGTTTTTCTTTCCACTTGAATATTTAATTAAAGCAGTGGCGAAATAGAAGGTAGATATGCTTGTAGTTGAAAGCTCTGTTTGCTTCGGTAGACTGCGATCTGTGAAAAATCTCGGTAAGATAAACATAGTGGAATACGTGCTAAGAGGTCGCCTAGCTGTGGTTCAGATTTTTAATCAATGCAGACAAGTACTCATTGAGAATGACGATATATTGAATACTGCATACAATAAGTGCCTAATAGCACCGTACATATTAATCGTATGGTCGGATTGCTAACCTAATTTGATTCGGAAGGATGAAAGTGCCTTTTTGTTCTCTTCATAACAGCACTCAGGTAGTCAACTACAAGGAAGCAAACCCCAGTGGAAATTTGTCAGTTCGACATGCACGATATGTTTACAATTCATGATTTGCCTTCAATGGTGGGAAACCTCTTTGTTTTGTGCGGATCTCTGAAACAAAAGTCTAAGATTTACTCGTCTAGCCTTAGATATTGCTCCACACTCTTCTTTGGGCGTACACGTGATAACAAAAAAATAAAAGACTGCAAGTGATATGTTTCGTACATTACTAATTCCTCACAGCAGATATGTAAAACTTAACATTCCCAGCGATATAGTAAATAAACTTTCGCAAAGGTAAAGAGGCAAAGAAAAGAAACTGAACGGAAATCAAAAGCTGGAGGTTCGTGCAACCGAAGATTTTTTAAGCTTCGAATCTGCAAGTGAATCTGCAGTCTACACGCCCGTAAAACCAGAGTTTTTCTGGCTATTCAATCACAAATGCGGGCGTTACAATTTTTTTTTATCAGTGGTACACAAGCTTGCTTCGACGAATGCGACAAATATGTCCTTTCTTTCTGTCCCTTGTCCGTTTCTTCCCCTAACTACTTCAGAACATGCATCGCCAACATGCATCGCTAATGCAACACTTTCGCGGTCTCCTCGTGCCTCGAAGTAAGCTCAGGAAAACATCCACGTTTGTGCTGTTTTGCGCGTGCCAGCTATTCCGTTACATTCCACAGCTCTAGTGTCTACACAGCACAGTGTCTAGGCAGGCAAAACTGGTGGAACCACGTGTGACCCGGGCAATAAAAGAAAAGAACAGAAAACAGTTTAATTCGCAAATAGTTTTCTCATCTGCCACTTCTTCTCTCGTTCATCTTGTTCACATGCAAACATATAGAGTCCATTGTGTTCGTTGTTATGCACCTTGAAAAATAGCAATCCTTAAATAGTTTGACTAGCCGGGCGCATCCTTTTGTTTTGTATTCGCTTCTTGTGCAATGAAAATACGCCGGCTGCTTTCTCCAATAAAGTGTGTGCTACTTTCAGTGTTACAAAATACGACGTTTTCCCTTGGTAATGAGGGACCACAGAAAATGCTTTGTTTTGTTAAAAAGCCTACACCGTCCCCGTGAGCAACGTAAAGACACCTTGTTTTCTGACTAAAGAAAAAGTTTCGTGGAAAGAGACCTTCCATGGAAATATTAATTTTTGACTATTACAAGAAATCAGCGAATTTGTCCCAGAACTTTTTTAAAGATGGCTTGAACTAAAATACAACATTTTCACCGAAAAGCTCGAAGAGTGTCATGAAAAGAAAAGAATAGTTAAAACCAGCAATATCATCATCATCGTCATCAGTCTGACTACAACCACTGCAAGGCAAACAGTTCTCCTATATCTATCCAATTAACCCTCTCCTTAGCAAGCCGCCCCCGCCTTATTCCCGAAAACTTAATCTGATCCGCCGAACTAACTTTCTGCCGCCTCCTGCTACTCTCGTCTTCTCTTGGAATCCAGTGAGTCACCTTTAACGACCATCACTTGTAGCCCCTTCGCATTTCGTGCCCTGCCCAACCCCGCTTCTTTCTGCGGATTTCGATTCTGAAATTATTTCCTCGTCTCATATGCCTCCGACCAATTTTCTGCGCCCTCCGTGTATGAGGACCTCTTCATTTGCGCCACTTAATAGGAAAACGCGCCTGCGCAATAATTTCCTTCTTTGGCGCATTCTATTGATCGGGCGCACAATGACGCCCAGCGACATTTATTGTTTTTTGCTTACTCAGCAGAAAACACTTGTTTCTATATACTGACTAATAAAATGAATATATTGATATAATTTGCTTTTCCACGACATCAAGTTCATTTTTAACTTATTTCACGAGTAATAATTGCGTCATTCAAGCAGCAAAAAGAAAGGATGTTTCATATCATCATGGGAGCTTTACGCGAGATATGTTTGACGCGCCGAGCAAAGGACAAAGGCAGCACTCGATTCCAATACATGCATGTGCACCGCAGAAGGAACTTTTTTCAGAAGCGACTGTACGGGAAGGTCATGTACACAACCTTTTTACAAAAAAGTTGGAGGCTTATCAAGGTTAAGCCCAGTGGATGCGAAGCAGCCTTCGTTTTGCATTCTTATTATTAACGTCCTTAGCGTTTGGAGGCATCTTGACCGCATACACGCCAGGCGCAAAGACGCTGGCGCGGTTGCGGGCACAGAGACTGACGCGACGGCGGGCGCGCGCCGCTTCACCCCTGACGTGACGTCACATATCACGTGATGCAGCGATGGTGGCGCCGCCGCCGCGTCGCACGCGACGGCGCGAACCGAAGCGTGGAGGCCTCCACCGGGCGACGTCCGAAGGCGCGATACATGGCGCGATATGAGGCCCCATCTGCAGCCGGTGTGACGTCATCACGTGACGTCACATCATGTGATCTCACTTCAAGGTCAATGGTGGCCACCGCCGGGCGTCGCGCGAAGGCCCGAAACCTACGTTAATATGCTTCGCATAAAATTACTCGCCGGAACAGCTAGCCCCGGGTTAGATGTTAGTGGAAGAGTTGAGGAATACGGAGGCCTGTCTGTATAAAGTACCTTTCAAGTAAAGAACTTTGCAACTTGCACGCCAGCGCTTAACGGTAGTTCCTACTTTCTAAAATAGTGCACCTTTGAAAAATCAGGCTACTGTTTCCGGCCTATGAAATTGTCACTGCTGCCAAACGAAGATTTATGAGCCTGGAAGAGTTTATGGAAGCGTGACCCTTAGGAAGACTGCATGAGTAATACCTCCTGCTCTGTCACGGCCATGTTCATGTTTTTTTTTTTAAAAACCGTAGCTTTTTCAAGTTTCTTTACTTAATCCTTTGCGTTATATTCTCAGGCTTTTTCGGCATGAAGGTGGTATTCATAACCTGCACTTAACGTAGCTATCAGTTTTGACTGCAACGAGTTCACATCCAGAAATGATGCGAAATATAACTTGAAGCTGAAGAGCTTTTTGTTCTGTTTTGATATATGCAGCGTTTCCACCTTGGCTGCCTCTGCAACAATTGGACAGGAGAAAAAAGACTGAAACGACCTGAATAGTACGAAAACAACGCAAAATTATTTTTCACAGACGGAAAACGCAATTCATTTCGCAACATGTTTCCGAACTTTTGCGGTAATTTTTTGAACCGTTTTGCGCATTTTTTACATTTTATTATGTCACGCTAACATGTCTGCAAGAAACATGGCTCAGACCACATGATATAAAGCTTTCTCGTGCTTCGAGTGTACTATTACCCCTTCCAGACATCTTATAATTCATGTCTTATACGCTACTTCGTCCAGAAAATTCTCTCCAGGAAGTCCATGGTAAAGAGAGGCACATTATAATATTTCCAGGATACGTTTTTTATTACAAAACATGTTTAGTCGACTCGCCAGCAGTACCTGCCACCGGCTGATCTGCCGTGGGCAAGCCACTCTTCCCATAAAGCATGTACCTTCAGGAATGATATGGGATTGGTGCCGGTCGGTTGCAGCCAATTATGGTTGGGCCTGGGATTGTGGCGTGCGCTAGAGTTTACGGCGCTTTGTGTACAGGTTGGGAGCCAGGAATTCTGAGGAGGCAGTGAGTTTGGAGTGCATTGACAATATTGAACACAATGTGCTGCCGCCGTTGATTAGTATTTTTTACGTGCTTATTTGAGCAACTTTGGCACATCCTAAACAATTCAAGCGAGTTTTACCAGCCTCCACCCTTTACAAAGAATAATATGCTGCGTTTTCTTGGCCATACGTTGATAACTATTTCTTTCATTTAGACGCAGACATGACTAGCATTCGCTCATTATAGAAGCTAGAAAGAAGTGTTCACATACATGTGCTTCTTCACAGTTGAGTCCCCCAGAGGAGTCAGCGTAGGGACAAGTAGCGAACAACACGTAAGACCCTGTAGTTAACCCTACTTCCCAGCAGATTCCTTCCTCCGGCGTTAATGATGTTCTTTTTGAGGTATGTACAGGTGCCGTCAAAAGTGAATGGAAGGCAATATTCACGAAAAAATTTAGTCATTGGCTCCTCAATTCATGCATCCTTGAATACATATGTGCAGCCTATGCGGGGGTTTCGCGAATTTCACTGTGCACCAACAGGCATGGACCATTATAACAGTAGCTTGGTTTGGGCTAGTTAGTAACAGTTCTTCGAAAACATAGCGCAAAAAGGACACGGACGACACAGAAGTGGACAGGACAGGCGATAACCCTTGACGGACTTGTAGTTGTGGCGATGAGGTTGACACAGGTGGTCACAGGATGAACGGTGGCAGGTGAGGATAGAAAAGAACCCAATGTAGGAGAAATTTGATGTAACAGTAGCTTGGTTTGGGCTAGTTGGTAGTCCACTTCTAGTCCACTTCTAGTCCACTTCTGTGTCGTCCGTGTCCTTTTTGGGCTATGTTTTCGAAGAAATGGGCCATTATACTTTGGATTTAAAGAAATTAAATTTTCTTGACATGTCGCCACTTTAACTTTTGACTGCGACTGCACCTTCACAAAACACTAGTGAATTTAGGCTGCTAATTTTGAAGTCCACAGAACTCAAAAAGGCATCAAGGGTAATTGCAAGGTCGACACCATACTCGGCAAACATGGTTATTCTTCGCATGGAGGAATCTATCTCCTGGGGCAGCGGCTGTGGCTTCGACGATTCAACACTGATTGAAGAAACACGCAAGGCAGAACTCGAGCTCGCATATGGCGAGTTCTGATTAAAGGGCATCACTGAACTGCGATATGATGAGGTCATTTGTTATAACCGCCACTGTAACTCATTACCCTTAGCTTGGTTTTGTACTTGCCATTTGTTTCGTTAGATCACTACGCTCTGATTCCTTCAATGAAGGCTGCTCGTAATGAATAAACTCTTCCTTTGTCACCATCTTCTGTTTTAAATGACCAAATTTGAGGTTCGTGAGAGAGGGAAGCATTCGACTAACATTCCTTGACAAACTACGGGATACCAAGGAAGGGACACACTAAAGAGCGTTACTGCAGACAAATATTTCACTCCAAAGAAATGTGACTAGATAACGCCCTCCCTCCCTCTCTCCCACCCTTTCTTCCTCCCTCCCTCCCTCCCTCCCTTCCCATTTTCCCGCAGTCTGCACACTTTTAGTTTCAACCATCGCGAATGGTTGGCGCGAAAACGAAGTTCACAGGTAGACTAACCGTACTCCTCTCACATACTCTTCCCACATCCTATTTGAATACGGCATATGTGTTATGCCTTTATCAATTTCATGTAAAGAAAAGAGCTTGAAGAGGAGCAGCAAATATCTCACTTTCATTTGGACATAAAATGAGTGGTTTTATAATCTAATTTCATTAGGGCAAAAATGCTCTGTTTACGTCACATATAAAAAATTAAAACGCAATGTTGCAGACGCGGCTCAACTGCTTACGATCCGGAACGGTTGATCTCTGTATTGACGGCTAAGACCATGCCCAAACTTCGGTCCTTTCGGAATCTTTCCTACTGTTTTCATATTTACAGAAGTGCGGTAAGATCAATTCGTTTTCTTTCTTGAGAAGGTGTTGAGGTGATGGCAGGGTAGAGTTCTGTACAGAATTCGGGTATGTTTACGGCTATCCTTAAAAAATAAAAAAGCGACAGCGCATGAATTTGAGCACTCACTTTTTCCAGCGTCCAAAATGTCTTCCCGACGTAGCGGCACACGAAAGAAACGACGTCGTTAACAAGAGAAATGAATTCGGAGCGCGCAGTGGACAGAATGCGAATGCGTTTCGCCTTTCCGACGGAGAGTAATGGTCCTTTGAAATATGAGCGAACTGCACTTCAAGGAATGTTTTTGTTTATAGAGCGCTGAGACCGTGATGAACTGGCACTCGCTTCGAAACTGCGCGGGGCAGAGTTTCAAAGAACTTTATCTTCAGGCAGATTGAAGGTGGCTTTGGTGTTTTACGATGGCATCTCCAATTTTGTTTACATCGCCAAGAGAATATGAAAGAATGAAGAAAGATGCGACTTGCGCCGTCGATGACAAGTTAACGATGCATACATTTATAACGCCTTTTGAGTACGTTTTTCATTGCGACCACTCAAAACTTGTAACCTCAAGAGAGCACCGAAAGAGGTAAAATTAAATTTTTGGATACCACTATACGCGCGACAGCAGCGTATGCAACTGTAATCGGTTCTAATCTTCTTTTAGCTACAAACTTCCACACGCTGACTCACTAAGTTTTAAAGCACCGTGTGAAATACTGTGTACTTTCCAACACCGACAAATCTAGCTTGGCATACGTCGCAGTGACGTAGAGAGAGCATTTCTGGGTGCCTACAATAGCGAGTTGAAGCAGAAGAGGGAAATACATTTTTGTTTCCCCGAAGGAAATGAATGTGCCGATTTCTGAATGTTGTGTACGCTCAGTGCGTTGGAGTGTGTAAAACTGAAACAGGGGCATTTGATTTTTTAGGCAATCAAAGTAGCTTGAGCACCTCTATCTTAAAGAAAAGAAATGAAATAATTTACGGTATTTTAGATGATGATGAGATTCGGTTAAACAGAGTAAGAAGCAGTAGCATCAGGGTGGTTTAGTCTTCTTATGCTGTTCATTGAGCATTTCTTTGGTATTTGTGCAGGCTAAACCATCGTGAACCTACCACTACTCACTCGGTTTAGCGAAAGCTAAAGCACCGTTAATTTTTTATGCTCGCCTGAACACGTGACGTCACGGCCTAGCACATGAACATCACATGTGGACTTCATGCGTAGGCGCGCCGCCGCTAAGGTGCCTACCACGTGAACAGCACATGTGGAATTCGGGCGAAGGCGCACCGCTGCCGCTGACCCTGACGTCACGGCCTAGCTCATGAGCACCTCATGTGCACTTCGTGCCAGGCGCGCCGGTGCTACTTCCGTTATTTACTCCGTCTAGGGGGCCGTGACATCAAGGCCTAACACGTGAACACGAGATATCAACTTATTCCTAGGCGCACCGGCGCTCCCTCCGTCATATGTTCGGTTAAATATGGCATGACGTCACGCCTTATCACGTAAACGCCGTGTTAAGGCTCCTCGGTGAGCCCAAAGTCGATCACGTGACCAAATTTCGGCTGACCTTGACGTGACCATGACGTCTCCGACTTGCCCTTGAAATGACCATGGCCCTAGACATTTATCGTGGACCTGTCCAGTTGCTCTCCCATTGGTCTCCCTATTGAGCATTCGCTGCTTCTGCAAACTTATAAACGGAAGGTTTGACCTTGGCTGAGCCTTGAAGATAATGTGCAACGCACGGCGATATCAGCCCGAGACTATTTGTGAAGCTACCTCTTCAAGAACATTTAGACACAAAGGCAGTTACATGAGCTGGATAACAATTCTCTCTCGAAGATACCCCAGCTGTGATGAGTGAGATGCAAAGACCTTACTTCCAAAAAAATAAGCTATTGTCTCCTATGCTAAGACAGTGGGACACATGAGATGAAATATACGAAATTTATTTATTTATTTAAATACCCTAAAGGCCCAAGGGGGCATTACATGGGGGGGGGGGGCATGAAAACAACACAATAGAGAATGCTTGCAGAAAGTAGTTAACAAATACAAAAAATAAATATGCATACAAATTGTACGTACACAGCACTGAAGTCGCTGACGGATACATACGTTGAGCGTTTAAAACAATTCTTCGACAATGCTGAAAATATCACCGTGAGTTTTGTAGACCAAGGTGGGCTGAAAGTTTTCTTTGGAAACGTGATAACTCAGTTTCAGCAACTATGTCAGCCGGTAGCGAGTTCCACTCTGCCATAGATAATAGTAAGGGTGATGTTGATACTTCAGTGTTCGTGCGAAGATGGGTTGCACTTTGTGGCAATGATAAGACCGGGATGAAATATGGTGGGCAGGGGCGATGCGATCAGCTGTGAACGGGCAGTCATTGTAGTACAAAGAATGAAGGAACGATAAACGAGAGAACTTGCGTCGAGTGATAAGGTCGGGAATATTGATAGCTTGCTTCAGTAATGACATAGTTTCATACGGTGAATATGAAGAAAGAATGAACCTCACAGCTTTATTTTGCACAGAGTCAAGACGGTTAATTAATGAAACGCTGCTTGGACTCCATATTAAAGACGCGTATTCTAAAGCTGACCTCATGAGAGGAGTGTATGCTTGAAGCTTTGTCTCGGAGTTGGCAAGATATAGACGACGTTTAATGAGTCCCAGTTTCTGAAATGCTTTATTTGTCATGTGATTTAAGTGGGAGTCCCAGCTTAAATCAGCACTGATATAAACACCAAGGTACTTAAAACAATCCGTTCTTTAAACAATATTCTCATTAATTGTGTAGACATTAGAAGGTGTATTAGTGCGCGTGGAAAAGGTCATGAACTTTGTTTTTAAATATTAATTTCCATCTGCCATAGCTGGCGCCATTAATTTAGGCGCACTAAGTCGCTCTGTAGAGATATTGGAGATAGGCAGCTTGAAAGAGCATATTGGGGAAACAGTCTCGGATAGAGCGCCCTTTGCGGGCACCGAATAGGGCTCGGAGAAATCAATAACACAGACAATACACCCCTTCTTGATGACTTTAGCGCGGAGGTGGCAAAACATGCCTTGGATCTCTGGTATCTAAGTGCGCCGAGAACAGCTCGATTTTAGGAGTTTTTATATTCCCGCGTTTTCTCGTTTTACTTGCGTTAAGATGGAGCGATTGCGCTTTTCTTCGGGAGCAGCCTACCAAGAAATATAATTGACTAGCTGCAATTGTTTAAACGTACGGACCTCTTGACTAGTTTCGTGTGCCATGTGACATCAAAATTCGCTGGTTCTTTGAAAGGATTGTCATCTGGCAGTCGTATATTCAGATCATTTTCGTTGCGGTAAGAACTTCACGATCGCTCTTTTCTATGGCGACCAGCTTTGGAAATAAAATCCTTTGCTGGTCTTAAATTCATTCCATCGAACTGACTGAAAGAATGCATAAAATCTAAGGATACTGTTGCTTGAGTGGCTCGAAATGGCATTTCATTTGGACGGATAAAAACAAGGCACACGTCTATGAAATGCCTGTGCCAGATGCAGCTTGTTCTCAAAATCACTTTATCTTGTGGGCCCACATGACTTTCTGCCGCCTCTTGATGGTATTGCTGTCTCTTGGTATCCAATCTGAGACCTTTAAAGACGATCAGTTATTTTTCATTCGAATTATATGCCCTGCCCAAGCCCACTTCTTGACTACGATGTCCCACATCCCACATTTCTGCCTTGACCCATTCTGCCTTCTTTTGTCTATTCACTTTACACCTATCATTATCAATTCCATAGGTATAGCGGCGTTGTCTTCACTTTATTTTCAACTTTTTTCGTTAGCCTCCACGTTTCTGCCCCATAGGTGCGTTCCGGTAAGATACAGCTGTTGTATTCTTTTTTTTTTCGGGGATATTGGTAAAGTGGCAAACATTCTTGCGCGTCTAGCATGATGCAAGAAATGTGCCGGTACAATGACCACACGAGCAGAGGCGACTATTTTGATGTCTTCATTATTTCTTTGGCCTGCAAAGGAAAACTTGGGAACACTAACGAAGTCAGAACCGTTGAGAAGGAACACTTTATAGTCAGTGTCGGGTTTCCCATTACCACGCGTCGAGAACAAATTTCCCCAGAGTCGAGAACCCACGGGATGGAAGGTCAAAAGGGAAAGAGGTACGGCTTGCTTAGATCATTATGGTAGCGACGGCCCGAATGGCGCCTCTGGGATTGGTTATGCAGAGGCTAAGTGACATGGGTAGCCTGCTTCTCTTCGCACCTCTTGTGCAATAGTGTATGCGATGCAGCTTAAGAGGAAGATTGAATTACTTTTTTCTTTTGATTTACTGATAGTTATTTTTCAGATATGTTCATTTTGTTCGCTATTTTTTACTCCTGCACCGATGCGTTTCAGACGACAGTTCAGGCATGTGCGCTTCTTGAGATGTCTGATAGTTTTAATGCTGGATTCAAACTGGCTGCGAAGTTTTTCTACGCTTCATTGTAGCGCATATTGCATACATTGCGTTTAAGGAACTCGTTAGAAATTTAATAATGCTGCTCATAAATGAAAAGATGTTCTACAAACCACTTAAGAAACATGCCTCTCATAGTCAATGGTCGCGCGGGACAGAGAGCTACAGATCAGAGTCCACGAAATAGTCATTTCATAAAATCTGTTAGATTTTTTTAGGGAAGCGAGACCTTAGGCATATTAATGGGAGCATGCCTTTAGCGTAATTATGAATATCCAGGTGCGAACCACAGGGAGTCAGTTCGTGTAGATAAAGCGTGGTCCTCAGCTCGGCGATTTCCAGATACGTGTCACTATTTTTTGGCTGCTTTTGCAGTGGCATTGGGTCTTTCACCAGCTGATGAAGCGTTTGCCCAGGCAGCGCGACTTGCGAGCCAGAAAGAACAAAGTGTCATCGGGTATCATCCTTCCTAGCTGCTTAAAGTAAACAACTTTTTGATTCCTAAATCAAAAGTCTACAAGCGCAGAAGTGGGTTCCAGGCACAGCGATGATTTTATCCGCAAGAATTTCGCCTCGTTCACAGTCTTCTTTGGCGGCATAGCCACTGGTATGGCACAGAGCTCTGTTCTCAATGGATATATGCAAGCATGCACCCTATGTTTTTGTAGGACTCATAACTGTTCGGAAGGTGAAAGTTCTTGATGCAATTCTAGTTCTATGATTACGCATTCGAAGCTCTCTGGATGACTCCCGTAGACCAACCTGCCAGCATTAGTTTCTTGTACACCGATGCTGCCGCCACCCCCACATCATTACCGTACCCCTCGTTACAAGGAATCGCGGAACCAGCAGCTATAGGTAACTGATAGGTAAGATAAACACATTTTGAAGCAGTGGCTTAGACATACGTATTAGCTTCTCTAGACTCGCGGTATCTTCCTGGAAGACGCGCTAGTTTGTCCTTTGAGGTTGAGGTTGTCGTGGGCTACACTCTAAACAATGTTTCATCATTTCGGGAATAACGACGACCATTACTCTCCCGGGACGAATTTTGTTTACCGAGAAGACTAAGTACTGGACGAGGCAGTCCTGTGTGTAGGAAAGAGATGCACGGATGGATCTTAACGTGATTTTCTGTCCCCGCTGTCTTGTTTTACTCCGCTGTAAGTTAGCACCTTTATTGGCGTGTTTGATGCTTATTAAATTCTAACCTCTTGTAATCGACGGCCGTAACTTGAGAGAGCACGTAACAAGCGAAACAATAGTAAGGTAAGGGTTTGAGTAAACTACATCATCGCTATCCGTGCGAAAGAATGCTTCTCATGAAAGGTTTATTAGGAGCGGAGTAATCGGCAAACGAGAGCGCAGCAATGTAAATACGAAGCTTTTCAAAAAGCGATTAGAGCTGTGGTGCTTGGTGCGCGCACGGTTATACGCTGTTTCATTTTGTTGCTGTTAATATTTGGTGAGCGGCCGAGGTCTGCACCTAATACCAGTCGACGTGATTTTATACTCTGCGGCTGTGAACTACAAAGCAGAATATAACTAAAAACTGAACATTTATTTCGAAACAAGGCACACAGATAGACCATTGGAAAAAGTGGGAAAACCTAGAATGCTCTGCGACCATCGGGAATCAGTGCAGTCCTTCAAATGGTCTCTTTTTACGCGCTGTTGCGCAATAAAAATTTCACTTGTTAGCCAGTGTTTGTGTACGTCATTTTCTTACTGTGCCATTGTTCCGCGCGCTGTTTTCTTTCAGTATGCAGTGTCACCTAGCACGACACCTTGCTCTCGTGAGTGGGAAACGGCCGGTCATCGCCGCGCTTGGTGGAAAGACGAGACATTGCATCCCCGCTAAAGCACCGGGTGAGTGCTGTGAACGTTCCCATGATCCCGGCAGCACCGGCTGTGAAGCACTGTGCGTCAATGCACTCGCGGTTCCATCACATTTTAGGATGAAGATAGCGGTATAAGTTTGTCGTATATGTTTTAAGACATATTAAAGCCCGCTGCGGTAGTGTATAGCATGAACATAGTCACACATTGCACAAATAAAAGTGCCAACAATTTCGATGCGTGTACAGGGTGTGTCACGTAACTTGAGCTGAAGTTAAAAAACAAGAAAGCAGTGCATGCCAGATGGGTTCATCCAATCACATGTTGATTTCCGTCGTGTGGCGCTCCTCACAGTATTTTTTATTTCTACCTAATTAGTGACTTATTCTAAAATTAATTACACAAAAAATTTAATGTTAGCTAAAGGGCTATGTTCGCTGGGATCAGTTGTAGTAGGGGGGGAGGGGTTTAAGGGCTACCATTTTCTAGCACTTCCAAGTAGGTGGCCGCTTACCATGTTATCGAAGTCACATCACAGTCATCGCCCGCGGTGGCACTGGGCGCAGTCCCACCCGCCGATACTTTGTTTCCCGCCCGACGCAGTGTCGACTGCCTATGCGATCACTTCGACCATCTAACTGCTGCCACTGCGTGATGACGAAAATATTTCGCACCAAAATAGAGTTTGCAGTTCAGCTCCTAGTTTTCTGATCAGTCTGCTTCCCTCGGGCTTCAGAGTCGTGCCTCTCCAGCATCAGGTATCTGGACCTGACACCCCTGCTATCTGCAACACGTACTGTCACACAATTTTAAGTGCATATATCTATTGCACATGAACACAGTTTGAAACTTTCATGACGAAGATCTTTTTCTCAGTCGTTGCCACGCACACGAATATCCTGATTCAGTTGTCTCTACTTTCACATTGATCAATCCTCCCTAATGTCCTGAAAATGCTCTTTGTGAAACTTTTAGAAAATGCCTTCATACTACAAAATCCACTTTGATGTTCGCGTCAGAAAAACTTCAGCGTCATTATTCATTGAGGGCTATTTGAACAGGGTTTTAAAGTGATGAATGGACACGTTCAAAAGTAAGCCGAATTTTAATTGCGAAAGCTGACTTGGTGCCGGTGCATTGGAATGAAGGAGTGTGTGCTCACACCTTAATTATTGTGCTCACACCTTAACTGCCAACACTTAAAGGTTTTTGCGCCTTCTCGCAGGATGATATCGCGCATTCGGTAGTTGGGAGCTTTGTAGCAGCGGACTCTGTCATTGCAAACCTTACGGCTAAGTTTCGAGTATTCCTTGTTTGTTTCTTTTGACGGGGGAAAGCATAGGCATACGCGTTCCGAGCGTGACCTCCATCGCGTTGACTGATATTATTATTCGGCCGCCTATCAACACGCCTTACTATGCCAATGCGCCTCTCAGTGCAATTCGTATTCTGTCAAAGCGCCTTTTTGTACGGAATTTAAACAAGCCAGGTTGACAATTTACAAAGTTCTAATTGGCGACAATAACTTCAGCTTCACATGCCATCCTTCTTAAGACATTTAATCCGTAATTGAGTAATTTAAAAGTATGCAAGCCACGCTTGGGAAGAAAAGAAAGAGACTCAGAGTTAAATTCTTATCACATATCGAGCTGACTATAAACGACGGTCGTGCCAGCGAGGATTTTGTCAAGAAACCATTGGCTACAAGAAACTAGCGTGATGAGGTTGTGGAAGAAACAGAACCAAGGAGAAAAACAACGTAGCTCGAAATTTTTGCGCAATATCGAGAATGATATCGTTATTTTCTTTTTCAATAGAAAGGACAGTAATCAGAAAGCAGTCCTTATAGGTGGTGGCGCAACCGGAGAGATTAGGCGTATATTCATCGTAGTGTAAGCTTCCTGTTATAACTGCCGCGTTTAAGACATCTACAGAAGAGGGGAGCCGAACTGACTGTGAGGTTAGAACCTGGGAGGTTAGAACTAATTTGGCAGAGGGCAAAAGGAGAGGAATAGTAAAAATAAATAATAAGGAGAATATTGCTTAGCATCTCTGTAAAAGAATTCATAAGAGCCAATATTAGCTAAGGATGCTCTTCGAGGAGTGGACCAGGGACACAGGCAACGACCACCAAAGGAAGGCGAGAAAGGAAGTTTTTCCCTCCATGTTTCCATGACTATACTCCATCTCACAAACACTGTCAGCACTGTGGAGCCAGGGCGATATGTTCGAATCGAAACAGCGCGTGGCGCAAAAATGTTTTCTTGTGTGCCGCTTGTTCCGCAACTGGTGGCTCTAGTGCATCTCTACGCGTGACAACACGTGGTCACCTGTGGTTCCTTTACCGATTTTGGATTCCTTAAAATGTGTTGTAGTTGCTTCTCAAACCACATAATAGGTAAAGAATATTGTAAACCAAAGCGCAGTTGTTTCTTTATTTATAGAAATTCAATGCTTGCAAGGGTCGTGTGCTATAGAAAACAAATTCAGCACGATGTACAGCTTAAAGCAAGTTCTGAAAGAGAACTCAATCTGACGACTTTCTTTTTAGTAAAAGAACGAAATGACAGTGATAATAAGCGTTAAAAAAATTGTGGAAGACATTATCTCCCGCATACCGGGAATTACATCATACAAAAGCTGCGTCATACGCGGAAGCATTCCGTAAAGATTTCTCTCTCTCTGCATCGGCCTACATAGTTTTCTCACTGTCATTTCGCCGTGTACTTTTGCACTGCTATTATGCTAGCTAAAATCAATATCTTTTCTGGACGCCCATATGCTTGGGCTTCAAACACAGAGGACACTCTGGCACCAACCACGCGTGCAGAAAGAAATAGCAAAGTTGGATACCTGCCGTTCACCTGCATGAATGGGCTCCTTCCCGTAACCACGGAGTAAAAGCTAGATTTGTCACCTGCAGTTTTTTACTATTTAAGAGACCTTGTACCCTGCCGCGGTGGATCAGTGGTTATGAAGCTCGGCTGTTGATCCGAAATACGCGGGTTCGATCCCAGAGGCGGTGGCCGAATTTCGATGAAGGCGAAATTCTAGAGGCCCGGGTTTTGTGCGATGTCAGTGCACGTTAAAGATCCCCAGGTGGTCGAAATTTCCGGGGACTTTCACTACAGCGTCCGTCATAGCCTGAGTTGCTTTGTGACTTTAAACCCCAATAAACCAATTAACCAGCAGCCCTTGTAGATGGAACCCAGGGTGTCTCGGAATGCTGGCGTTTGGTTTTCAACCATTGGTTTGCATTATAATCTTCTCAACAGCGTAAAGTGCATACGGCAAGTTATTCTATTCCGTTCGACCCTGTAATAAACGTATGGGAGAATTATACATTTCTCAGCGATTTATGAACGGGACATTAGGCCTCATAGAAAAAAATATGTGGCAGTTTTTTCATTACATGTTAATATTAGCTCTCATTTTTGTATAAGCATTCCACAGTGCCTCAATCATATCAGTAATTATATTGCCATAGACTAATAAAAAAGGCTGCCAATAGAGCTAAGCATCAGAACCACCTTGTCCTTCTTCGAAGTGAACGTTACAAAGCCAAATTTCTCAAAGTGCTGTTTGACCGCCGTGGTAGCTCAGTGGTTATGGCGCTCGGGTGCTGACCATAAAGACGCGGGTTCGATCCCTGCCGCGGCGGCCGAATTTCGATGGAGCCGAAATTCTAGAGGCCCGTGTACTGCACGAAGCTAGTTCACGTTAAAGAGCTCTACGTGGTCGAAATTTTCAATCCTCATAGCATCAGTCGCTTGGGAGCGTTCGCCGAGGAAAAAAAGAATTTTAACTGCATTTTATACAGCTACCACATGGTCGATCAACACCATGTCTATAGAACCACGTCGGGCCTGTCATGCTGCATTAGGAGACAATAAATAAAATGGTCCATATTGCGCACCTGTACACTGAACACAAAGGCCAAAATTTTACGTTTAAGCACTAATAGCCGGCACGGTGTATGGAAGAATATACGGTAGCCGCTTGCGTTTATCCTTCATATCCTTCATATCATGCAAATCCTGCACTGATCCAGCTGTAGAGGCTGTAGTGCGCAATATTAACGCCAAGAAAACTGACATTTCGTAATAAATAATAAATCGGGACCGGGATTATTGTCGCAGGCAACATATATTAGTGTGCTCAAATGTTATGAGGCACCTGTTCTTAATGTGATCGGTGCACAAATATAAAGAAATGAAATCCGCCTGAAAGCCTAATTCAAGAATTCACAGCAGCGCATAAGAAATTATTTGCAGTATATGGGGCTATCTTCAGTGCAACCTATGGATTTGTATTCAGCGCAAAAAGGTATTACAGTTGAGGTGCGGCATTTCAAGCCATTATTGGAAAGAAACTTAGAAGACAACCGCGCAGCAATGAATAAAGCCGCAGTGAAGGCAAGGAACTAAACTGGTAATGAGAATGTAGGTGTTTTCTTAAGAAAAATCTAAAAGGCTACGAATTCTCCCCTTGTTTTGTCTTCACATGATATGTATTTCTCTCCATACTATTTGTTCAGAGTTGCGCTTTCGTTACCACACCCAAGCCTTGCACCGCGCAACAGCTTGCCAGCCTCTCAACTTGCGCACTGCACGTCTTCCATTGCGCGCTTCAGATCGCGGCTATTCGGCTCATTCTTCTTTCCCAAGGGGCGCCGGAGCAGAAAAAAAAAGCGCATAGAGATAAGTCAACAATGCTTCTTCAACCTAGACAATGAGTTGGAAACAACGCGCAATGTCACGCAAGAAGTCACCACACTGCACTTCTGCATCACTAAGTTTCATCGCAGATGAGGTGTGCCTATTTTTTCGAAGCTAGCGCTGACATCCCATACTACCCGGGCGTCAGTGCATTTTGCCTGAACCATCGATTCAACTCAAGTAAATGGATGAATGTACCCAAGACAAAAAAACCACCAACGGCAGTGACCTAGAGGCCCAATGGCGAGCCCACGGTTAGCCTTTTTTGTGCTAGCTAGGCTAGTTGAATGTAGTTATCAGAGCTTCAAGCTCCATGGGTCTGTTACTCAATTATGTCTTCACTTTACAGTTATTTCGCAAGCAAGCTTCTTGCCTGGCAATGCAAGCGACATAGACAAGCAGATCAGTCCTAGTTTAGGGCGGTAATTGCCAACTTAATCTGATATAACAAGCGTGATATTCGAGACAGGCTTCAAGAAAGCATTCCTGCGATTACTTCCGCTCCAGAAAGTCTAACGAAGCGTTTTCATTGCCCTAATTCAGTGTCCGGCGCAAGCCTACACTCGAAGCATTTCAGAGTGATTTGATCTTACAGTACGCCCTCGCCGAAAACTTTCGTCAACAAAGTTTGTACCAGAGGACTTGCGCCCTGGTGCTCAATCCGGAAGTGTGCGCGCACTCAGTATGCATTCAGTAGAGCGGTAAATGAGTGCACGGATGGGACGCAGTGCCGGATCCTCAGCAGAAATAAATATCGGAAGCACGCACACTTTTCCAAATTACCACAAATACGAGATCTTTAATGCACTTTCAAAGCCGCGCACATGCTTTAACCCCTGGTGTTTAAACAGGTCCCGATTTTGGGGCTCATCAACTCGTTTTCTAATTGACACTTGTGCCAGTGTCATCTTTGGCAGGAAGGGTATTGCGCTTTATTTTTAGAGCGTTCTCTGAACTGAAGTTTCCAGTGAAATGTAGACGTAAGATAATGAGAGGGGGCGCACGCTTGAAACCTGCACGATGTTCATCATTGAACACTTTTGTTTTATAAGTGCTGAAGTGGAATTGGGCGATATAAACAATATTAAGAAACGTGCAAGTGTGCAGCCTACGATGACATATTCTTTGCGTTTTGTGAACAGTTTTGAATAACCTCTTAAACATTCTACTTGTTACACCAAAGGTAGCTTAAGATGTCGATGAATTTAAATATATTTTATTGTCAAAAGATTTCCTTTAAAAATACGAACACCCTCCTATCTTGCATCGCGCTTACCCGGGCCGTAAGAGAGAAATATTTTGTTGCACATTTTGCTTGTTTAATTTACTCGTTTCCTCACATTGCATTCATCAAAGGTAAGGTTTAAAGATGAGCAGGGTATTTGAGTCCAATCGGCGCATTTTGACCAACTGACATCGATAAATTATCCTGTCGTGCCACCAACCCGACTTTGTCCCATCTAGTTAGAGAGGTCCCCAATTTCACTTATATCAAGCGTGACTTAAGTCCATCGAATATCGAGCCGCAACCTTGATATTCAGAGGCTAAAACGGTCGCAGAGTACTAACGCAAAAAATTTGATATTCAGGAATAGGAGACTAAATGTTCGGCATTTTTTGCCTTTTGCTAGCGTAGTTCACAGGTATGTTTAAAACACTGCGCCATGTTTTCTGCCAGGGGGGGGGGGGGGGGTACTTACCTTCACGAATGTCATGGTGGATGCATGTTCAAATCAACTCTTCGCGCTTAAGATACTACCACCAAATTCACCTATGACCATTTTCTCATCAAAGACTCTTCATGGCCAGGGGCATGCTTGTCGTTGTTTGCTGTGAGCTGAAAGCTCCTTTTTTGTAATATTTCAGCAATAGAGCACAGTTCTCGTTTTGTTAACAAGGCAACAACAAGCGTCCTTAGAAAGGCTTCGGAGACTGAGGAATTAATGACGGTGTTCGAGATATGGCATTAAGGATGCAGTCTGCTAAAGCGCCTGCCACACTGAAATGAAGTTCATGGTGGACCCTGTTTCAAAATGCAGCTCACGTCTGCTTTGTCGTCTAGGGACCTCACGAAAGGGGAGGTTTTTTATTCGAAAATTTTTCTCACCGTTGAATTTTTTGGACTCAAAGCAAAAGGAACTTACTGGTCTTTACACGCAGTCGAGGCTTAATTAAAATACCTAAGAGTTTTTGGTTTTTTATGCTGGACTTTTATCTCACCAACATAGTCGGTTATGGTTCGAGTGTCCTTTTATTATTCACACCTTTTCACAAAACGAAATATTGAATATTAAAATCCTGGTCGCTCATATACTGGGCCTTTTCACACTTCTGTCCTTTGCATTCTTCTTCTTGAGAACGTGAATAAGGCTTGAAGGGCTAGAGCCTTTCGTAATATCCAGAGTGTTGAGAGTTCTGGCGCCTTTTTGGTACTGCAGATATTTAAGGAGATTAACTGCATTAAGGATAGTTGCCGGGCCAGTTGGTACGTGATCACACCGTAAAACAGCGCGCTTACACGGGACGAAGAAAGAAGACACGCACACACACAGCGCTGAACATCCGCATGGGATACGGCAGCACGCTGGCAAAACACGTATCTGCCTGTCATTGCACACCTAACCTTGGACGAAGCCAGATTTTGAGGCGGTACAATCATCAGCACAAACGTGAACTATATGAAGCATTCATCATAGACAGGAAAGGCGCGTCATGCGTTAGCACTCCATCGATGGCACTGACAAGAAAAGAGATTAAATATCTTGAATAACCTTTAACGACATGATGCGACAGGAGGATATCTCCTCGCCTTCCTTTGGTTGTTTTTTGTTTTCCTTTCCGGTATTTATTGCGAGCAATGCAATAAACCATGCAGTTGTAAGTTCAGCGCTGTGTGTGTGCGTGTCTTCTTTCTTCGTCCCGTGTAAGCGTGCTGTTTTACGGTGTGATTTAAGGAGAATCTGCTGTTCTATACTTATAGCGAGTCATATTCAAGCAATCTCACATTACTTGATAAAACATTCTCTTTTGTTATTTCCGAACTTCGTCTAAAACTGTGTTGATTCACAATATTGCTTCCATTTCGGAAGCAATGGTGCGCTATTCTCTCGCGGTGTTCACAACTTAATAACGCTTGATTAAACCTGGGTGACATAATGGAGATAAGATTTCGTCCATTCTTCTAGCATGCGAAATTTTATTTTAATAATGCCGTGAACTAAAGCAGCCGAACAAAAGTGCTTACATTTTAATATGTCAGCTAGACTATTTATAAGCAACGTTAATAACTGAGAAATCATTCTTCGCTTATGCGACAGGTGTAGTTTTAAAAATTGCAACGGGAAAACATGTGTGCGTTTTTCATATTTATGTGTGTTTGCGTGCGTTGGCTCGCAATACGTAATTTTTTTAGCTCGCAAGCTGTTTACTGAGTCGTCAATTCTGGAAGCAGCAAGAGTTAGAGGGAAAAAATTGATGGGCTATCCCACCATTACATGCGATACATCTGCGCCAGGAAGATATCAACTTCGTCGCCTCGCCTCCGCTTCAGTTTTCTGTTTTCTAAGCGTTCCTTCTCATTTCCCTCCTCACTAGATTGAGTATTGTTAACTAAGACATGGTCAACGGACAGCACCGCCGTTTATAGACTTGCTGGGTATGAATCTTGTTACTTAAATCGCTCCTCTGGAAGGGGTGGCGGTATTGGCATTTTGATAAAATGTACGAATATGAACTGCTTGAAAGTTTTTCCATCGTTATATATGATTATGAAATTGTATCTGTTCTTGGTCAAAACCATTTTTTTGGTAGTTTGTTACCGTCCTCCACATGGAAAGATTGCACCTTTCTTTGACTACTTAGAAACTCTGTTCTTGTTTGTTAATATTAATCGTTATAGTATCATATTTGGTGGTGATATTGTCACGTCGGTGTAAGACGCGCTAACGCTCAAGGCGGTTTAGAAGGCTCCCAAGAACGTCTGGTGCCGAGTCCGATGGTGGCGAACTTCGTCCTTTTCGCTTAATGTCCTCACGTCGTCGTCTTCAGTAGCGCTAGCGTCATTAGCCCCCCCGTTCGAAAAGCATCGTCCCGATGCTAAAGGAAACCAGCGTCAGAGGGAGTGTCACGGTGTCCGTGCGTGATACGGTTTCAGGCGAACGACGTGGACCACCTCGGGGCGCGCGTCGCGTCGTGAGCGTGGTGGTTGATCAGGAATGACTTCATAGTTGAGATCGCCGATGCGCCGCAGGACTTGGTAGGGGCCGAAGTAACGACGTAAGAGCTTGTCGCTGAGTCCGCGACGTCGGATTGGGGACCAAACCCAGACAAGGTCGCCTGGGAAATATTCGACCGCCCGTCTCCGCAGGTTGTACCGTCGGGCATCTTGGTCCTGCTGAGCGCGAATTCGCACCCGGGCTAGTTGACGAGCATCCTCGGCGCGCTGTAAAAAGTGGGCAACGTCGGCATTTGGGTGGTCGTCGACGTGGGGAAGCATAGCGTCGAGTGTTGTGGTCACCTGTCGTCCATAGACGAGACTGAACGGTGTCATGTTGGTTGTTTCCTGGACGGCGGTATTATAGGCGAACGTGACATAAGGCAGGACTTCATCCCACGTTTTGTGCTCCACGTCCACGTACATCGAAAGCATATCCGCGAGAGTCTTGTTCAGACGTTCGGTCAAGCCGTTCGTCTGGGGGTGGTATGAGGTCGACCTGCGGTGGCTCGTGTGGCTGAAAGCAAGGATATGCTCCATGAGCTCAGCAGTGAAGGCAGCTCCTCGGTCAGTAATGAGAACCCGGGGTGCGCCGTGGCGCAGGACGATCTGAAGCACAAAAAATTTGGCCACATCGATAGCGGTTCCACTCGAAAGAGCGGCTGTCTCCGCGTAACGCGTGAGATAGTCTGTGGCGACAATTATCCACCGCTTTCCGGAGTTTGATATGGGGAACGAACCGAGCAAGTCCATCCCGATTTGTTGGAATGGTCGGGACGGCGGGTCAATGGGCTTGAGGAAGCCGGCGGGTTTGGCAGGAGGAACCTTGCGGCGCTGACAGTCACGGCAAGAGCGAACGTAATGCGTAACGTCATGTCCAAGGCGAGGCCAGTAGTATTTTTCGCGAATCTTGGCTTGCGTTCTAGTGACGCCAAGGTGGCCGGAAGCAGGTTCGTCGTGGCAGGCATTCAAAATTTCGACGCGTAGGTTCTCGGGCACGACGAGCAAGTACTCGCGACTGTTAGAAGAAAAGTTCTTTTTGTAGAGTACGCCGTCACGGAGGCAGAGGGAAGACAAAGCTCGCCGGAAGGCGGCAGGTACTCTGCCACTGGCACCTTCAAGATAATCAATGACGTCTCGAAGGTCCGGGTCGGCGCGTTGTTGGTCAGCAAAGTCGGTAGAGTTTAGGGCGGTCACAAAGGCGTCGTCGTCCGCAGCGTCGTCAGGAGCTGGTTGTGCAGGGGCACGGGAAAGGCAGTCGGCGTCCAAGTGTTTGTGGCCGGATTTGTAGGTTACAGAAATGTCGTATTCCTGCAGTCGGAGACTCCATCGTGCAAGGCGCCCTGAAGGATCCTTTATGTTGGCCAGCCAACAAAGTGCGTGATGGTCGGTCACTACTTTGAAAGGTCGACCGTAAAGGTATGGTCGAAACTTGGAAATTGCCCACACGATGGCGAGGCATTCTTTTTCGGTGGCAGAGTAGTTTGCCTCGGCCTTAGACAGTGCACGACTTGCGTAGGCAATTACACGATGTTGATTTTTCTGGACCTGAACTAGGACTGCACACAAACCGACATTGCTGGCGTCGGTGTGTACCTCAGTGTCAGCATATTCATCAAAGTGCGCCAGAATGGGTGGTGGCTGTAAGCGGCGTTGAAGCTCTAGGAACGCCTGTTGTTGCGGCGCTTCCCACTGGAACTGGACATCGGCCTTGGTCAGGTAGGTAAGGGGCGCAGCGATTTTAGAGAAGTTTTTCACAAAGCGGCGATAATACGCACATAGGCCAAGGAAACGCCGAACTTCTTTCTGATCGCGTGGCGGCGGGAAATTCGCGATGGCGACGGTTTTTTCAGGGTCCGGAAGGACCCCTTCTTGGTTCACGAGGTGACCCAAAAACTTCAACTCCTCGTAACCGAAGTGACACTTCTCGGCTTTTAGAGTGAGTCCAGAGGATTTTATGGCCTGCAGCACCGCCTCGAGGCGACGAAGGTGCTCGTCAAAAGTTGGGGCGAATACGATCACATCGTCCAGGTATACGAGGCAAGTGTGCCATTTCAGGTCCACGAGTACTGTGTCCATAAGCCTCTGAAAGGTCGCTGGGGCGGAGCAAGGACCAAATGGCATGACCTGGAACTCGTACAACCCGTCTGGAGTGATGAATGCCGTCTTCTCGCGGTCCCTCTCGTCTACCTCTATTTGCCAGTACCCAGACTTCAAATCCATGGAGGAGAAATACTTGGCGTTGCATAAACGATCCAAAGCGTCGTCGATTCTGGGCAAAGGGTAAACGTCCTATTTAGTAATGTTATTCAGTCGCCGGTAATCAACACAGAACCGCAATGTTCCGTCCTTTTTCTTTACGAGCACGACAGGTGCGGCCCAGGGGCTCCGAGACGGTCGAATGACGTCGTTATCAAGCATTTCCTTTACTTGCGTGCTGATGGCGGCGCGTTCTCTAGAGGAAACACGGTAGGGTGACTGTCGCAGTGGTGGCGTCGTGTCGTCCGTAATAATCCGATGGGTAGCAAGGTGTGTCCTGCCGACTCGCGGAGACGACGAAAATGTGTGTCTGTAGCGATTGAGCAGGTCGCGCAGCATGCCTTGTTGTTGTTGCGGCAATGTCTGATTAATGTCGTACTTGACGTCGACTATGTCCTCTGGATCCGGTCGTGAAACACGAGTCAGGCTTTGTGCGCACTTGGTATCAGTGACGGCATCTATGTAAGCGACAGTCGTCCCCTTGTTCAGGTGCTGGTGCTCATTGCTGAAATTAGTCAGGAGTACATCAACTTTGCCGTCTTCCAGAAACACGACCGCCCGAGGTACTGCAATACCGTGGTCGAGAAGCAAAAGTTGTTTACTCTCGACTATACCTTCAGTGTCTCGAATGGTATGCGAACCGACAGTCACCAGTATACTGGAGCGGGGAGGCACGGTCACTTGCTCGTCATCAATATGGAGCGCCGACGGGAGGGCATCTGTGGTGTCAATGGCATTCTCTGTCGAAAACTGGACGGACTGAGACTGCAGGTCGATGATGGCTCCGTTGTCCGTTAGGAAGTCCATACCCAGGAGAACATCACGAGAGCAATCAGCGAGGACAACAAACCTTGCAGGGAACGTTTGCCCTTGCACCGTGACCCTAGCCGTGCACATTCCTATCGGCGTAATCAAATGTCCCCCAGCGGTACGTAACTGCGGGCCGTCCCAAGCTGTCATAACCTTTTTGAGCACAGCGGCGAATTGTCTACTGAGCACAGAATAATCGGCACCAGTGTCAACTAAAGCAGTTACGGCTGTGCCGTCTACTGAAACGTCTAAATCGGCCGGTGGTGGCGTCTTGCGGTACTGTCGAGGAGTCTGATCGCGGCTTTGGTGCGTCGAAGAGATGCGGCGTCGAAGAGAAGCGTCGTGGTTACGAAGAAGTGCGGCGGGTTGTCGGCTTGTCTTAACATGCTGTCGTTCGTGGGTCGTCGAGGACGGTGTGTTCCACGGCATTGGCGATGTGTCTGGCGGCGTTGGAGGGTCTTGTTCTTGTCGTCGAGCAGCCGCACCTCCAGAGGCTGCCGCGTCTAGTTTCCCCTACGGGGACTTCTAGACTGGCCCTGGTCGCTGGGTCCCGGAGAACTGTAGCGGCGCGGAGATGGTGATCGCGAGATGCGACGCTGGCCGGAGTCCGCATGGGAGATGTAATCTGCGATCTCCTTTGGTCGCTCTCCAGGCAGCGGACGGGGAGCACCGAAGGGGTACCCTCGAAGACCCATCTCCTTATATGGACACCGGCGCCAGATGTGCCCAGGTGCCCCGCAATGGTAGCACAGCGATCGATGGTCCGGGGTCCTCCAGACGTCAGTTCTGCGACGCCTAGGTCGCTGGACAATGTTCGACTGGGAAGGTGGAAGCTGAGGAGCGGCTGGCGTAGGTGCTTCATATCGTTGGGTCGAGGCCGGAAGGAAACGGCTTGCGGCGGCAGCATAACTCAATGTTTGTGGCGGCGGTGGAGTGGCTGCCGGAAGCTGCGACGTACCTAATGCTTGTTCGACCTCCTCGCGAATGACATCTGTAAACGACGCAATCTGCGGCTGAGCAGGGGTGTGCTGCAAAGCCTTCGCCACCTCTTCCCTTACAATGGCTCGAATGACCTCACGCAGCGATTCTCTTGAGGTCATGGAGGTTCCCTCAGTACGGGTGCAGAGCATCGATACGTTAGTGCGCTCGTACTGTCGTGCCCGCATGTCGAGTGATTTCTCAATGGACATTGCTTCCTTGACGAAGTCGTTTACTGTTGCGGGTGGACTCCGAACAAGGCCTGCGAAAAGCTGCTCCTTTACACCCTTCATCAGCAATCGCACCTTCTTTTCCTCCGGCATGCTTGGGTCTGCGCGACGGAAGAGGCGTGTCATCTCTTCCACGTACACCATTACACTTTCGTTCGGAAGTTGGATGCGATTCTGCAGAAGAAGGTCGGCCTTCTCCTTGCGAAACGTACTGGTGAACGCCTGGAGAAATTCTGCTTTGAATGTCTCCCATGTTTGAAGGCAAGACTCATGGTTTACGTACCATGTCCTTGCAGAGTCTTCCAGAGCAAAATAGACATGGCGCATCTTTGAGTCCCCGTCCCAAGAATTGAATGTGGCCACCCGGTCGAACTGGTCCAGCCAGTCCTCGGCGTCCTCATGAGGTAGGCCGTGGAAACGCGGCGGATCCCGTTGGTGGTGGAGAAGGACGGGCGCAGTTGATGTTGGAGGATTCATTGCAGCAGCGCTGGTACTCCTTGTTGACTTGTGGTCAGGGAGCAGCCCGAACTCGGGAGATAGGCCTTGTATTCGGCGGCTGCCCTGGTGAACGGGCGTGTCTACCGGGGGTGGTCGACCTCTGCTGGAATCGCGGCTTGATGGGGGCGTCCGGTACATGAAAGATGTACCCAGCAGCTCCACCAGATGTCACGTCGGTGTAAGACGCGCTAACGCTCAAGGCGGTTTAGAAGGCTCCCAAGAACGTCTGGTGCCGAGTCCGATGGTGGCGAACTTCGTCCTTTTCGCTTAATGTCCTCACGTCGTCGTCTTCAGTAGCGCTAGCGTCAATATTAACATAAATATGATGAATGCTTCTTTGCAAACTGACATTTCTGTTTTGTTGAACACGTATGGTATTAGAGACACTATTTATATGCCGACGAGAGTGACAGAAAGTTCATCCTCATTAATTAATGTGTTCCTTACTAATATTGACGCATGTAGAATCAAAGCGGGTGTACTCACGTCAGATCTCAGTGATCACTTGCCTATATGTTTGTGCGCCAAAAGTCAGTTCAAGAAAAATAAAGCACGACATACATATTTCGTTCAACATATGACACACTGCAACCTTTCCAAGCTTTATAGCAAAGTTTCACGCACTTCGTGGGATCAAGTTTTTGGTAGCGCAGATGCGAACGCTGATTATGACACATTCATGAAAATACTGAAATCAAATCAATCTATGAAGAGAGTTTTCCTTTAGTAGCAACGAAGAACGGTAGAAAAATCCGAAAACCGTGGGTTAACGCAGAACTTACCGCGAGGATTAGAAAAAAGAAGAACTTGTACCACCAGTTTGTCAAAAGCAGACAAAAAAATACTGCTAGAATTTAAAGCTTTCCGTAATCGTCTAGATAAAGATATAAAAAAAGCCAGACGTGAATATTTAGACAATGTATTTATGCCTGCAGCAGGACAAATGGATGCAGTTTTGCGTCGACTGAACTCGATGCTAAATTACAAGATAGGAACTGAAAAAGTGTGTAAGATAAAAAGACATGATGCTGAGTTAACAGGAAAAACCCTCGCGAACGCTTTCAACCAACATTTTGTTCAAGGTAACACCGCCATTTGCTCCAATGACCTAGCAAACTTTCCGCGTAATGATAATTAGGTGTTTCTTACTCCAGTAAGTGAAACAGAAATTGCAAGCATGATTATGAATTTAAGAAATAGCAATGCCAAAGACGTAGATGGAATTCAGGTAAAACCAATCAAACACGTTGCGCATTTTCTTGCTCCATGCTTAATGAATGTACTTCATTTATGCTTTCAGCAGGTTATATTTCCGCCAGAAATGCAGGTCGCTCGAGTAAGCGTGCTATATAAGAAAGGTGTTCTAGAAGTGTGTGATGAGAGGCTAGTTGGTAAGACATACTGAAGACACAAAACTACGCAGGAAACAGGACACAGAAAAGAAGCAGACAGGACGAGCGTAGACTAACAACTGATTTATTGGTCGAAAACAACCTTCCTTCAAGAGCAACGCATGCGCAACCAAACTTAACGCCCAAAGCAAAAGTACACAATCTAATCAACCCAAAAAGTCAAGTTCCTTCTTATAGAAGTGAATTGATGCCTCGCTAACACATTTTTCCGCACCGTATCTAGCAATTTGCCAGGCTTCAAAGATCTCGCGTGCCTTCTTGTCCTTCACGCAGCCTATAATCTTCGTTTGCTTGCAAAGCGGCGTACAAAATACTTGTTTCTTCTTGTCATTGATCTTACAAGACTGGCAGTGCCTTGCTAAATGCTGCCCACCGTGCTGGCTCAAAGAGTTATTATGCTCCGGAAGGCGTTTATTAATGCAGCGCCCCGTCTGCCCTACATAAACGGAACCACAACTGAATGGGATCCCGTAGATAACTCCCATCTTACAGGCTACAAACTTAGGTCTGTGGTTGACTCCGCACCCTACTTTCTTTTGCAGGTTATTGTTAGTTAATCGGCATAAACGAGACAGTTTACATGGGGCGGAAAAGAACACGTTAACACCAAATTTCCCTCCCACCTTCTTCAAACCGTGCGAAGTCTTGTGCACATAAGGAAGGACTTCAAACTTCTTCCTCTCACTTTCAGTGAGTTCTTGTTGGTTTTGCTTCAACCGTAGGGTTTTCAGCAAAGATTCTGCAACCGCTTTCAGAGGAGAAGGAGGAAAACCCGCCTGACACCTGAAGATCCGTACAGGATCAGTAGCTCTGATAGCTTGGTGAAAATGTTTAGTGAGAAGTCGTCAAGTATCAACTCGGGTTTCTCAATAGACATTGAAGAACTGTTCTATTCAGTGCCCCACGACAAGTTGTTCCTGGCGGTCCGCAACTGCATCGAACGTTCGGGAGTGGTGTCCTTCCAGAATACTTGCGGCATTTCAATCGATGGTTTTCTTGAATTGCTGAAACTCTATCTTTCTTCTACCATTGTAACTTTTAAGGACATGTTTTATGTACAACGGCGAGATATCTGTATAGGTTCGAGCGTGGCGCCTATTTTAACTGAGATATTTTTAGCTCAAATTGACACTGAACTTTCGTGCGTTCTCACTGTTGACCGGATCACGCATGTGGTCAGATACGTTGACGATTTCCTAATCCTTTTGAATATTAACCCTGACGATAGCCTACAAATGATTATGAATGAAATTTTAGCGACCTTCAAATCTACAGCCACTAATCTGAATTTTACTTTTGAGCTCCCGGAAAGCTCTTGTTTACAGTTTTTAGACTTAAAATTGTTTTTTCATACAGGGGGCCATCTATGCTGGGCCTATTTACCAAGATCTAAGAAGGCTCTTCTACCTTATGATTCCTGCCACTCAAAGCTCGTAAAAAGGGGAATCGCAACCTCATGTTTAAGATCTTCGCTTGTCAAGTCATGCCCACACATGGTGAAACGTAGTTTTTCCAGTCAAGTAGACCGGCTTTACTCTGCGGGTTTTCCTCCTTCTCCTCTGAAAGCTGTTGCAGAATCTTTGCTGAAAACCCTACGGTTGAAGCAAAACCAACAAGAACTCACTGAAAGTGAGAGGAAGAAGTTTGAAGTCCTTCCTTATGTGCACAAGACTTCGCACGGTTTGAAGAAGGTGGGAGGGAAATTTGGTGTTAACGTGTTCTTTTCCGCCCCATGTAAACTGTCTCGTTTATGCCGATTAACTAACAATAACCTGCAAAAGAAAGTAGGGTGCGGAGTCAACCACAGACCTAAGTTTGTAGCCTGTAAGATGGGAGTTATCTACGAGATCCCATTCAGCTGTGGTTCCGTTTATGTAGGGCAGACGGGGCGCTGCATTAATAAACGCCTTCAGGAGCATAATAACTCTTTGAGCCAGCACGGTGGGCAGCATTTAGCAAGGCACTGCCAGTCTTGTAAGATCAATGACAAGAAGAAACAAGTATTTTGTACGCTGCTTTGCAAGCAAACGAAGATTATAGGCTGCGTGAAGGACAAGAAGGCACGCGAGATCTTTGAAGCCTGGCAAATTGCTAGATACGGTGCGGAAAAATGTGTTAGCGAGGCATCAATTCACTTGTATAAGAAGGAACTTGACTTTTTGGGTTGATTAGATTGTGTACTTTTGCTTTGGGCGTTAAGTTTGGTTGCGCATGCGTTGCTCTTGAAGGAAGGTTGTTTTCGACCAATAAATCAGTTGTTAGTCTACGCTCGTCCTGTCTGCTTCTTTTCTGTGTCCTGTTTCCTGCGTAGTTTTGTGTCTTCAGTATAAGAAAGGTGACAAAAATTATATGGGAAATTATCGGTCCATATCAATTCTCCCGGTCTTTTCCAAAGTCTTTGAAAAAGCTATTATAAACCGATTGACAACATTTCAAGAAAAACACAAATTGCTAGCTAATAGCCAGTTCGGTTTCCGCAAAGGATTTAGCACAGAACTTGCCCTCTTGACGCAGAAAAAACACATTTTAAGCGGTTTGGAGAAAGGTAAGCTAGTCTTGGGCCTTTACGTTGATTTCTCGAAAGCATTCGACACTATCAGTCACACAGTACTTATTAGGAAGTTAGAACATTATGGCATTCGCGGAAAGGCCGGTGTTCTTATGGAATCCTACCATAAACATCGTACCCAAATTGTAGCCATTGGTGAATCTTTGTCAGATGCACTTCGTGTTTCCCAGGGTGTACCGCAAGGCAGCATCCTGGGCCCCTTTTTGTTCAATTTGTACGTGAACGATGTTTACGGTATCGCTCCATCCGCTACTTTTGTGAATTATGCGGATGATACAAGCGTGTTTTTCACAGGATAATCAACTAATCAGCTAATAGCTGCAGCAAATCTAGCGCTTGCTAAGCTTGATGAATGAACCCAAAAAATAGCTTGAAGATTAACGCCGATAAAACTAAAGCAGTTTTGTATCATACTAGGAACAAAAACATAGACACACAAAACACAATTACACTACGGTCAACTCCTGTAGAGATTGTGTCTAGTTTAAAACCCTGGGTGTCATTTTTCAAAACACAATGTCATGGGATGCCGACATAGATTATATTAAAAAAAACTATCACAAATAGTAGGCATTGTTTCGCGAAATCGCCATGTATTCCCTCGCCACATTCTGATGCTGATTTATAATGGCCTTTTCTCCCCTAGACTTAATTATTGTCACTTGGTATGGGCACCGACGACTAAATGTAATATAGACAGAGTGCTCATTCTCCAAAAGAAGTTTTTAAGAGCTGTCGAAAACGTACCAATGCACTACCACACACATGAATTATTCAAAAAATACAATGTAGTTCCAGTAACAAAATCCTATGACTACCGGCTTTGCAAGTTGTTCAAACAAGAAACTAAATGTAACAATTGTACTATTAGAACATAGCTCAGCTAGAAAATAATGTACATTCATACCAGACGCGTCATTTTGAACCATGGAAGGTTAACACAAGTAGAACTACATGCGGTCTACAAATGCTGCAAAACAAGTTACCCCGATTACTAAACAGTTTGCAAGCTAAAAACATCCAACTCGATAATATAACTTTCAAAGCACTGCGCGATCATTTCAAAACGAAGTAAATGTGATTTTGTGCCTATAATATTTCCCCATGATTGTATTGAAAATGTGAGTACGTGTTACACTGAAATGTGGTAACAGAATATATGTTTTAGCGTATCTTGTAATATTGTCACGTTGTAGTGACGGCAGTCCAGCGGTGAGGAATACAGCAACAAGGCTTGCAAACGAAGCTCTTTATTTGGGCTGACTTGCGCCCGCAAAAGAACTGAATCAATCTGCGGCGGCGTAAGCAACAAACGTACTCGTCAGTCGTCGAACTACGAATGCCCGCTGCTCGCGGCATCGTTCAATTTAAAGCCGGCAAGGAAACTCCGAGATAACAGGTCGAGATCATCTAGACTAATCTGGAAACACGTAGATGCACCTCTCCATGGTTGTGATCAATCGAGATAAGTCCGGTCGCTTCTCGCGTCACGAACAACAATGATAACACCCCTTTCCTGCTGCCTTGCGCGAACGAACGGGAACTACAATGATACGCGGCATTACCCCCCTCCCAAAGAAGCATCGTCTCGATGCTTTAAAATGAAAATAAGCACGGAGAATGCAAACTTCGAGTCCTTTAGCGTTCATAATATGGCTTCACGCGTACGACATGTACGACTTCCGGGCGTGTGCGGCGTCGCTGAGATGCTGTCGTGCCGCCGGGGATGACTTCATAGTCGAGGTCACCGATGAGACGGAATACCCTGTACGGGCCAAAGTAGCGTCGCAGTAACTTTTCACTCAATCCAAGGCGGCGAACTGGCATCCATATCCCAACACGATCACCTGGCTTGTAATGCGAGTCTCGTCGGCGCAGATTGTAGCGTTGGGCGTCGGTGTGCTGCTGGTCTTGAATGCGAAGCCGCGCAAGTCTTCGGGCTTCCTCGGCGCGATGAAGGTAGGCGGCGACGTCGAGGTTGTCTTCGTCGGAAACGCGCGGGAGCATTGCGTTGAGTGTTGTCGTGGGCTTCCTGCCGTATCATCATCGTCATCATCGTCAGCCTGACTACACCCACTGCAGGGCAAAGGCCTCTCCAATGTCTCTCCAATTAACCCTGTCCTTTGTCAGTTGCCGCCACTGTATCTCCGCAAACTTCTTAACCTCATCCGCCCACCTAACTTTCTGCCATCCCCTGCTACGTTTGCTTTCTCTTGGAATCCACTCCGTTACCCTTAAGGACCAGCGGTTATCTTGCCTTTGCATTACATGCCCTGCCCAAGCCCATTTCTTCCTCTTGATTTCAACTAAGATGTCATTAACCCGCGTTTGTTCCCTTAGCCACTCCGCCCGCTTTCGATCTCTTAACGTTACACCTATCATTTTCCTTTCCATAGCTCGCTGCGTTGTTCTTAACTTAAGTTGAACCCTCTTTGTTAGCCTCCACGTTTCTGCCCCATAGGTGAGTACCGGTAGGGTACAGCTGTTGCACACTTTTCTCTTCAGGGATATTGGTAAGCTACCATTCATGATCTGAGACAACCTGCCTTATGCGCTCCACCCCATTCTTATTCTTGTAGTTATTTCCCTCTCATGATCCGGATCTGCGGTCACTACCTGCCCTAAGTAGACATATTCTCTTACTACTTCCAGCACCTCGCTACCAATGGCGAACTGCTGTTCCCTTGCTAGGCTGTTGAACATTACTTTGGTTTTCTGCATGTTAATTCTTAGCCCCACCGTTCTGCTCTGCCTGTCTAACTGATTGATCATGCTTTGCAGTTCTTGTCCTGAGTGGCTTATCAAGGCAATGTCATCAGCGAATCGCAAATTACTCAGGTATTCTCCATTAACTCTTATCCCCAACTGTTCAAATTCCAGTCCCCGGAATACCTCCTGTAAGCAGGCAGTGAAGAGCATTGGCGAGATCGTGTCTCCCTGCCTGCCACCTTTCCGTATTGGAATTTCATTGCTGACTTCATTGAGAACTACAGTAGCTGTGCAATCGTTATAAATATCTTCCAATATTTTCACATAGCACTCTTTTCACCCTGATTCCGCAATGCCTGCATGACAGCTGAGGTTTCCACTGAGTCAAATGCTTTCTCGTAATCAATGAAGGCTATATATAGGGGTTGGTTATATTCTGCGCATTTCTCTATCACCTGATTGATAGTGTGAATGTGGTCCATTGTCGAGTATCCTTTACGAAAGCCTGCCTGATCATTTGGTTGACTAAAGTCCAAGGTTGTCCTGACTCTATTATCGATTACCTTAGCAAATACCTTGTAGGCATATATACTTGCCGTATACCAGCTGGAATGGGGTAAACCTGGTTGTCTCCTGGACGGCAGTATTATAGGCGAAGATCACGTAGGGCAGAATGGAGTCCCATGTCTTGTGTTCGGCGTCGATGTACATGGAGAGCATGTCTGCGATGGTCTTGTTGAGACGCTCTGTGAGTCCGTTGGTTTGTGGATGATAGCCAGTTGTCCTCCGATGGCTTGTCTGACTGTAGTTGAGAATGGCTTGCGTCAGCTCCGCTGTAAACGCCGTTCCTCTGTCTGTGATGAGCACTTCGGGGGCGCTGTGTCGCAGGAGAATTTGTTCGACAAAAAATTTAGCATTTCTGTTGCGGTACCATTAGGCAACGCTTTTGCTTCGGCGTCTCTAGTCATGTAGTCGGTGGCCACTATGATCCATTTGTTACCCAATGATGAAGTCGGAAAGGGGCTGGAGGTCCATCCCAATTTGCTGAAAGGGCTTAGTTGGAGGTGGTATGGGGTTCAGTAGTCCGGCTGGTCTAGTCGGAGGCGTTTTGCGTCGCTGAGACTCACGGCACGTTTTCACGTAATGGGAAACATCGGCAGCTAGCCGCGGCCAATAGTACTTCTCCTGGATGCGGTGCAACGTGTGAGCAATCCCAAGATGCCCTGCGGTCGGCTCATCATGACATGCCTGCATAATTTCTTGCCTGAGAATTTTGGGCACGACAAGAAGATGCACTGTCCTGTTGAGCGCGAAGTTCTTCTTCAGGAGGACATTATTGTGAACGACGAAGGACGACAGTTGGCGCTTGAACCCTCGGGGAGGCGATGCGGTATTTCCTTTCAGATAAGCAACTAGGCTTTGCAACTCAGAATCCGAGCGCTGCTGCTGCGCGAAACTGCTCGCGCTTACCGGTCCTAAGAAATCGGTCAGGAATACAGCAACAAGGCTTGCAAACGAAGCTCTTTATTTGGGCTGACTTGCGCCCGCAAAAGAACTGAATCACTCGGCGGCGGCGTAAGCAACAAACGTGCTCGTCAGTCGTCGAACTACGAATGACCGCTGCTCGCGGCATCGTTGAATTTAAAGCCGGCAAGGAAACTTTTGAGATAACAGGTCGAGATCGTCTAGACTAATCTGGAAACACGTAGATGCAGCTCTTCATGGTTGTGATCAATGGAGATAAGTCCGGTCGCTTCTCGCGTCACGAACAAAAATGATAACACCCCTTTCCTGCTGCCTTGCTCGAACGAACTAGCACTACAGTGATACGCGACAATATGTTCTATTTTCACTTTTTTTCTTTACATGCTGTGATAAAATATGTGTATAAATTTTTTTTTACGACATTCCGCCAACTGCCAATGAAAGGGGGCCTGCGGCCCTGTCAAGCTGGCTTCTGGCAGCTTTTTCTGCAGGCTTCCTGCATCATGTAATGCGATGTGAATAAACTTCTTTTTCTTCTTCTTAAAACACAATATCTTCCTTTCACATCTTCTCCGCTTCGCTTCCACTTCAACCACCGAGACCTGGCGTCTTGCTGCACGTGCTGTCACTGTCACTTTAGTCGCCGGATTTGGCACCCCGGCCTGTCGAGGGATCCGCAGCGTCTGTTGGAAGCGCAAACACGGAGAGAACTAAGCTGGCGCGTGACGTTGAAGGCTTAATCTAAATGTACTCACATCTAATCGGGTTCGCTCTCACTTCCGCACATTCTGTTCGCATTTCTTGGGCCGAACGCCAGCTGGAGGGCTAGTTCCATTCCACTTGGGGAGCTACGTAGGCTGCTTTAGACCGATGCGAACCAACACGTCTCTGGCTGAATTGTCCTTTATGCTGTTAGGGCCGCTGCGGTGTCTCAGTTGTTATGGCGCTCGGCTGCTGACTTGACAGATGCGGGTTCAATCCGGCCGCAGCGGTCGAATTTCGATGGAGGCGAAATTGTAGAGGCCCGTGTACTGTGAGAGGTGAGTGCACGTTAAAGAACCCCAGGTGGTCTAAATTTCAGGAGCCCTCCACTACGGCGCATTTCATAGCCTGAGACGCTTTGGGACGTTAAACCCCAACAAGCAAGCAAGCAAACTAGCAAGCAAACAAGCAAAAAAAACAAACATTATGCTGTCAGTTTACGCGGTAAGGTTCAAACTACGCGGTAAGGTTGAAACCTTAAAAAAGATTGGTTTGGTTTAATGGGGTTTAATGTCCCAAAGCAACTGAGGCTAAGAGAAACGCCGTAGTGAAGGGCTCCGGAAATGTCGACCACCTGTGGTTCTTTAACCTGCACTGACATCGCACAGTACATGGGCCTCTAGAATTTCGCCTTCATCTAAATTCAGTCGCCGCGGCCGGGATCGAACCTGCGTCTATCGGGCCAGCAGTCGAGCACTGTTGCCACTGAGCCACAGCGGCGGGGCCCGTGAAAAACAGACTACGCATTATTTGCCATGCCAGAAGAACTAGATTCAAATTCTTGAGAGATTAGAATCCTTTCGTGCTTCTTACTCTTCACGTGGTTCTGTTTCATTCTTGTCCCCACGCTGAACTTATATTCCCATTGGGAGAACAAAAAATAAAAATTTGAACAGCTACTCTCTACCTATAAGACCTTTTCGCTGGGAAGAGACCTTTCTGAGACCTCGGCAACGGTCTTCAGCACATTTGCGGTTTCCTTTGGCCATCTTTTAAGCGGAGACCCTCATTATTTATTGACGCATACGAGACAGGCCACCAATGCACCGTCCTTTGTTGTTTTCATCACTCTAACCATATATTTCTTTCAGCTATTCCTGGTGCAACTGCTTTTGGCGAAGCTCCAACTGTTCTGAACTCGAACAGCTTTTTTTTTTAATTTTCCCTTTATTCATGACGATAGTGCTTTATGCAAACTCATTTTATGACGGCACCGGAAAGTCGGGGATGGGGCAGAAGGTGGGAAGGGAAGGGAAGGTATCCTCACAGACACGGTAAGCGCTCTTATAGTGTTGTCTTGCTAAGGGTGTCTCGCTTAAACGACGCGCTATAATTGCCTAGTGAAAACACATTGAAAGGCTGCAACGACACTGATGTCTTGAACGTCTACACTGCTATGTGCATTGAATACTTACATCCAGAATTGCCGAATGCCCTTTGTGTCGGCTTGGCCGAGCGGTAAGGGTGGATAAAGAAAACGTGCGCTGGCACAGAAGATTTCAATATAAGCTGTTCTGGACAGAAGAAAAAAAAAGGTGTCAATGTTATGTGGTGATGAGCCGCATGTGTGAACATTGGGTTCAGCAGCCAGTTCGTTTATGATTTATAACTTCATTTCAACAGATCTACAGCGTTGGTATTTGTAACAGGGCTAAAATTTCCGCAAGATTATAAGCGTTTATCAGAAAGGACGAACAGCATGGAACGGGCAGTAAAACAAACAGACCACGAAATAATAGCAGTACGTTGTTCTATCTGAGCGATGTTATTAAAAATTCAAGAAAAGGAAGGCTTTTTGCGGCAGTCACTAAAATTATGATTAACGTTCAAATATCTCATTTCAGGAAAGCCCTATATAGAATAATGTTATCCGCTACATTCATGAGCAGGTAAGTGTAGCGTTGCGAGATTTATATTTTGACCGTCATATAGAGCCCCATGATCTGCAACCTTTAAGATGCTACAAAATGTTACTACGCAATATCTGTGAGAGAAAAAGTAAGAAAATACGCCTTTAGAGCGCATGCATCCGCTACCGCAAGCAAAGATCTCTAGAGCGTGATGGACTTGTCGCGTGCGCTTGTTTGAACCGATGATGCTGAATTGGCGAGGTGCGGTCTCGCCTCAGCTGCCGCTCATGTTAATGACAAAGACTTCATGCAAACTGGAGAAGGTTGCTGTAACTGGGAATTTTCGGCGTCGCTCACTTCCTTGCCTACCTCGTTTAATACGAGCAGTGGTGTACCGCACCTGCTCCAGTTTATACAGGAAGCCATAAACACATGCAGTCGTAGCGACTGCTTCCTGGTTAGGCCTCAGGTGCGGTCACAATGCTGAACTCCTTACGTCAAGAAAAAGTGTAAATCTCAACCCTTGGCGAAAAGCTTGACGTTATGGGCAAAGTTGAAGCCGTTGAAATGTTAGCGCTGCAAACTGCTCCATCCTTCACTTTTTTGTCCCTATTTGCAGTTGGTCATGATTTCTGCGGGAGGTTATTATATTTTGAAAGAAATTTCGCAGGCTGTTTAAAGACAGTGTCCTGGAGCAAAAGCTATTTCTGGCATTTTACATCGTATCATCTTAGCGAATATTTAGATTGCCACCTTCTTGAAGTACCGAAAAGATTCAAGTGCACATAATTCTCTTACAGATTCGGTCTTGTGCCCGAAGTATTTCTTGTCCATAAAGAAGGCTTATCGTTCTTACTCTACCTGATAGTAAACTGTACTCACCATTCATTTTTTTTATTTCACTTGATGTACCCTGAACATGTGGGAATCCCCACGGAATCTCCTCGAAACCCAACAGCGTGATGAACATAAAACTAAATGCAGGCAGATTGTCTCTGAAGTATGGCGTGCTTTGACTACACCAACTCGAACACCATACACCAACTCGCATTAAAAAACCGAAAGTACCAATTCTCACTACTGAACATTTTGCTCCGAATTCAAATGTTTTTAGCGCGTACTAACTGAACTTTTAGACCGATGGCCGTGTTTGTGACCTTCTTTTATATTCTGACAACCTCGCTGTCGTCGCACGCGAGCGCAGCACACACACATCCACCCCACCAACCTCGCACAAAAGTCGTGAGAACCGGCACTCCAACACCGATCATCATCATTCCGCCTTCACACTATCCCTTGCCTCGCCTACCACGCGGGATACACGTCTGATATAGATGGACGCTCGATCATGCGTGGCTCTAGGTGACACGTGTGATACACGTGTACCATACTTACAAAAGCAAACCTAACAGTTACCAAAAGTTACAGCCTTATGAAAAAATCTCCAGGTCGCTGAGTTTTTAACAAGGTTCTAAGGCGTCTCTAAGGGTGAAAAGGAGCGGGAGGCTGGGAACATGATTTTTTCACCCCCATCTCAGGTATGCAATTCAAATAACCGTCCCACTAGGCGGCTGAAATGAAACCTGTTGGTCGGATATCTCCTCAGAAATACTGTACGTAACATTCGAGTTATAGACAAAGGAAGGAAGATACGAAGCCATTTGCACGAAAAAATTATGACAGACCTATTTTCTTTCATTTCGTTCCCTGAAGAAGTTTTTTACGAGCACCATTAGCAAATTGGTATTCATTACATATCATTCCTGCCTCTCTGCATTCATATCGATTGACTTCTCTCCTACATTTTTGAAAGAAGTATAACGATAGGGACCATTACTATGACTGCGATGGTGGGGCCCAATATGTATACCAGAGTATCACAATACAAACGTGAAAAAGAACATGAGGTACTACAAGAAATGAACGTCGCAGAAATTTTCAGTGGCTAGTGAAAATGGAGTTACATTCTGGACAGACCTACAGCCAGCGCTCCACCTGTCCTCACCCTAAATGCAGCTCTTGGTATTTACGCGCAGCTTATACATCTCAAAAATATTACTCTCCATGAATAGTCCGTAATGCCTGGAGGGGAGGCTTCAAAGACATGGACCATAGTTCTCGTTTATTCAAACGCATGGCTGCCGTTCGTAGTCTCACGCGCTGCATTCCTGGACAATTTGCTCTCGTGGACTTACGTAATGGTATATCCTCTTTTCTTGTACTTCGTAGCGGCCTTGTTGAACAAAGCAATTTTCATGTAAACGAGCAGCACAGACGACGAAAGGGAAGTGAAGAGAAAGAATATAATCAATATATCAACAAAGCGCGTCTCCTCTTAGCGTTTAAAGACTTTACCCCATAGCCAAAAGGATAAATTATCCTTGACATGACCGATGTCCTCCAAAAGGTAACTTTCTCTGGTCGGTTTTGTTTAGCTTGGCATTAGTAAAACTAATAAAGTGCTTCTGAGAAGACGTCCTCTTCCGTTCTCATCATGGCATCTTAAACGCTTCGCTCCATGAGCGCCATAAACGAATTCCGTCCAACAACCGAAGCAAGACGCAACTCTTATACTGTTTTGTCTGCACTAGATGGCCTGCATAATTCCTACTTGGCTATGTATGTCGATGATTCTGTTGTTATCTATTTTCGCGCATTCCCTGCAGCCCTGTTGCATCTCATCAGGCACTATCCATGGCTAGAGATGGCTTCAGCAGTGACACTTGTGGGCCAGAAGATTCTTACAACACATTCATACCTAGGGCGCTATCTGAATTTTTCAAGCACCTCATGTAGTACAAATACGATTGAAAAAAACATCGCTTCTTAATTGGCGCCTGAAGTTTTCCTTTTCTTTTTTTTTTTTTTGGGGGGGGGGGGGGGTGCGTGGGGGGGGGCAGCCAGCTGAGCCGCGTTTGAGAATATTAAACTTTTTTTCTGGTATACATCAGAAATGCAGGGTGTTCCGGACACATTTAACGCATGAGCTGCGTTATGCTGCCAGTTTTTCTGCGCTGTTCCCATTCTTTATGCGTAGAATATGCGGTATTCGTTACAGGAGGAAGTATTTTCCAGTGCGAAGTCCAGTGAGGACTCATCGTCCGCTAGTACCAGTTGCAATGAATGCAAAAATGAAACGCTGCTGGTAATTTCCTATAGCTAGGTAGTGCCAATGCTCACCTCAGTCCGCGGCCGCAGTTGTCTTTTGCTTCATCGCTGGACGAGAGAAAATGGGTAGAGACCCCCCAACTACGCGCCCCTCGATTTCGATACCCCTGACAGGCGCTGCCAGCAGTGTTTTTTGTTTTTTTTTTCGTTTATGCTGCCTCTAATGCGGCTATCAGGCGTGCAAGATGTGATTCGTCACCAATTGTTCATATATTGTGCTGCGTTCAGCTGTTGTTCGTGCATAATCGCGGCCTGTTAGCAAGCGCATCAGACAAAGAACATTTTTGTCCGCTCGGCAAGGAGGGCTTGTAGGGCAGCGTCTGTAGGCTATTAAGAAGTTGTTGTCAAGGCTTGTAGCGCCACTTTCACACAACCATTAACGTTTGCTTTTGAGATGCCTGTTTTAGATGCGCGTGTGCGACCTAGCCATTTCGTGCCAGTGTCTCGTCTCCTATTCCTTTAATGTACGCAAGTGCCGCTTCTTTGATGTAAAGGCTAAAACTTTAACATCCTGCGTGTGGATTGTGCGAATGGTCACGCAGTTCCAGTACTCCGCTGCCGAGAAAGAGGACCTTGTGTTCGCTTGTGTTAACCCGCAGTAAGACTTGGAGCTGGAAATAAGACTCTAAGGTTACGAACATGCTCACCGTTGTGTACCTAATAATTCCACAATATTAGTATTTCACTGAATTAGGACTACTCAATTGTGCAGATTCACAAAAGGGAACAATCAGCTGGTGCTTCCTGTGATGAATTCATCGATGGCCCATCATACGTCATTGTCAGGTCTGAAGCAAGCTTCAGGGAACTTGGCAGCGCTTATGGAGCCAGCTCGGCTCCAGTTTGGGGGTTGTTTCAAAGACACAGCAAGCACCTGCAACACGTGTGTTTTCACCAAGAACTGGCACCAATTGACTTCAAAAACAGGCTCGAATATTGCAATTTTTGCCCAATCCATGCGACGAAGAGCAGGAATTTATCCACTGAGTTCTTCGGAGAAACTAGGCCCAATTTTTGCAGACATTATAATTTCAATATGCGCAACGGTGATTACTGGTGCGATCAGAGCCCACACTGGCAACGCCAACATAAGCGCGTGAAAGCTGGTCACCAAACGTTTGGTGTTCCATTTCTGACGGCCGTATAGCTTCTTCTTACTTCATAGACCGAAACTGCGGTAAAGGCATGGCGCACCTCCTCCGCCTTTTATTCATCGGTTGGGAAATTGATGGACCAGTTCTTTTCCTGCCAATGAACGGTGAGTGGTGGAATCGCCGCCTGGTCTTTTTATAAGTCGCCCTGTTTTATCATCCATAGATTTATTTCTCCCGGGATGTGTTAAAATAAAGTTCTGAAGATGGAACCAGCCAACGTCCAACATATTGTTACGTGGCGGCCAGCCGAAGAATGAGGCGTGATGAACGATGGATAAGAAATGCTTTTAATGGCCGCTGGCCTAGCGCGAGCGCTCCGTACCGCGCCACTGCTAGCTTCTTCTTCTTCGTAACATTACCCGGGGCAACCGAGCGATCGTCCCGATCGTAAACTAATGAAGACATGGAAGAAGGGATGCGCGATTCGGCGATGGCTTCCAGGGCAGAAAAGAATTGCCATAGTGGTGAAGTGCTGGCCACCGCGATGAGAGAGATGAGCAAATGAGTCCCGGTACACGAAGCATCGGGGCCGTAGGGTGCCAGGAGCTGAGGGCCGAGGTCCTTGGACGCACCGAACGGCAGGAGCAGGGTGTGTCTTCAAGTGTGGGCAGGGTCTTGGGTCGGCCGGGCCATTCTGGTCGCGGCAACGTCGTCGGTTCATCGTGTCCTGTGGTCCTGGCGGGGGACGGGGCTGGGGTGAGCGGCGAGGTCGGTTCAGGTCGGGCGGGCTGGTGCACGGCAGGGAGGCGCAGACCAAGTACTCACGGCCGACGTCCACGGCAGGCGTAGGACGCTGAAGCTCCGGGACAGGATGGCGATGAAGGGGCTGCCCGCACCTCCACTAAATGTTACGTTGCGGCCAGCCGAAGAATAAGGCGCGATTAACGATGGATAAGAGATGATTTTGGTTGGTTAGTTGACCTCAAGTAAAATGGCACATACCCACTACGGGGGAGTGGCCAAGACACCGGCGGTGAACTGTTGGAAAGATTAGCAGTTTTAGAGGAAAAGGAGTAGTAATCGGGTATAGGCTGACAGATGATTTTAATGGCCGCTGGCTTAGCGCGAGCTCTCCGTCCCGCGCCACTGCCAGCTTCTTCTTCTTTGTAACAATATGAAGCAGTCGCTAATAACATTCTTGAAAACATTCCCAGAAAGATGTTTTTATGAGCTAATTGAGCTTTATGAGCTTTAATTTAAGCACCTCCTATAAAAATTGAGTTTTGTCCCAAATGATAGTATTTGTGTAGAGTACACGAGTGGCTCTGCAACCAAATGAAACAAAAAATATGTAAATTTTGTTTATTTGTATTTGTAATACCACTCAAAATTGTTACACATCTGAGGTCAAAGTTTCGTAGCCATGGCCTACCACTTCCTAGAACAAATGAGATGTGTTTGTTTATGTACATACCAAAGGAAGAGAGGCAGCTGGTACAAAGCAACGTCGTCTTGTAGTGCACTGACTGACGAAGAAAAAGATAACCCAGGCTGCGGACTGACTCTGCATCGAGGCTATCTAACCTAGGTAATTAGCGCAGACGTTTCGAATCGGGCACCGCACTCATTGCGACATGTCACTAGTGGACGTTGAATCTGTCTTAGGCTTCCGGCTCGCCTGATCTGCGAAAAAAAAACAGTACACAATTTTTCCACGCCAGAAGTTTTTAGAGAATTACTTTTTCCGCCTTTTAAACATGATATGGCATCGTATTTCACGGGCCTAAAAACTCGCCAATACCGCCAAACCTTGATAAATACAGAGTTAATTAGTAAACTTTCGTTAATTAGCTACCTTATTAGCATCACGTTCGCTGCAGCTTACAGTTCTTACCAGTAGGAATGTTTTCGCTCAAAAAGTCAATTTTCAAGAATTTTTAATGTCTTCGCTCAAGTACCCGGTATATCTAGGCAAACGAAAAGCTTTTGTGTAGCTATCAGAGAAGTTTCGTGAATACATAATTGTACATGAAAGAGCAGCACGTATTGCCTAATGGCGCCCTCCTCTGGGACCAGCCAGAAGAGTTTTATCTGTGCAAGCGACTATAGTTCCCGCCCGGCAACACACAGTGAAGATAGAGCGTGGGAACCCTTCCCTGTTTGGAAACGGATAATGACAGCTCGGTTCACGAACGGGGTTATTCGGGGGCCGAGATTTATCTGCCTTCGAGCTAACTTTTCTGGAGCAATGAATGCAGGCCTAGGGAACCGTGCAGCTCGGTCTGGTGAACGCCAACATATAGACAGCAGCAGTTTTGGACTCCGGGTGTTAATCTAATTCTCTATCTCCCACACTATACATCGTTACAGACGCGTAGATCGATCAAGTTGTGCGTAACGCAACCCTCGCAGAGATTATTGCACGCAGTCCACAGTAGGGCTATCTGCGCAAATTCTCAAAGCTATTACTATTTTGTGCGTTCTCACAAATATGCTCCCTACATTAGTTTTGAATGACTGTGATGCAGAGGACAAGCACGAATGCTTGCACGAAGAGAATACTTTAATAATTTATTTTTATGAAATTTCTGCATACTTGTAATCAGCTATAATAAACGTTAAAAAAAGTTATGAAAGGAAGCCAAAATACAGACGGGGTTATAACAGATTCATGCATGGTAAAATGAGGATTATTGCACAAAGTACAGGTTCACGTTGCACATGGCACTGGAAAATTCCACTGTTGGTAATTTGAAAAACTAGAATAGCCAAAAGCAGGCGCACACCTAGAGCGATAACATTTATTTCAATCAATTAGGCTAGGTTCTTTTCTGAGCGAGGTACTTACTATCCGAAACGAGGTACAAATGAGTGAAACGCAAAAGACCAGTCAAAGGGAACATCTCAGTTGTGTGCCTGAGTTTTAGTGTCAGCATTGCAGCAATGCAGCAATGCACTTAGAGCGCCACATAAACGCGTTATGGTAGAGATCTAAGCCATGAAAGGTGAAGCCATGAAAGCCCCAGTGGAACGTGGTCCAAATGCTACGGCGAAGCTGAGGCTGCCACAAACGCCAAAATTTTCTGTAACATAATATATAGGAAAAAGTATTTCCCCACCTGTCAAAGTTGCTTTGGAAGCAACGCGTGTGAAATGTGGAGCTTCCACAGCTGTGTCTCAGACTATCGGGCCATCACCGCAATTTATTCGCATTGCCATTCTTTGCAGGCTAAAGGCCGTAAGAACGGGTGTTCGCCCCACAGAACGGCGCAATTGGCTGTAATTTAAGTGGACGCAGAACGAAAACAATAGTTTCCGATCGTGCTTGCAATGTCAGCAGCTGCTTTTCTGACAATGGAGTAAAACAGAGGAGCCGAACGCAACTTCCCATAGGAAATCCATTTTGCAATATGTTCCACAAGAAGCAAGAACAGAAAAACACATAATGCTAGCAAATGCAAAAATTTCAGCACAGTAGTAAGATGTCTCAGCAAGCAGCTGGTCACGCACGGGACTTCCAGTTTCGGTTCTTCAGCCTAGATATCGTATTCAGTGAGGCGCTCCACTGTGCCTCGGTCACGTCAGGAAAAAAGACGCTAGGAATGTCAGTGTTCACAGCCAAGGCCTCAGTGCCCAAAGCTGTCCACGGGGCTTTGTACGCGCGGGAAGCCTGCGTTATGCTGTGCGTGCACGCGCGATTATTACCGGCTGCAGTGCCATAGACGCCCACTCTTTAGGTACAAACGCACACGCCTCTTCTTGACATAGTAGAACCCTGGGGGCATTAGTGTCGCGAGGCTATCTTGCTTGCAAGAGCTGTTCAGGGTTTGGCGACGAGCAGCAGAATGAAGCTTCTGTTTTTTTTCTCAAGACTGTTGTTAACAATAACAACAGGAAGCTGTTGTTATTGTTAGCCTTTGAAAAGATGCTTTACTCTTTTTAGCACGCTGCTTTCAGCCGTCTACCTTTTCCTTATTAGCTACTCTTTTCGAGCTGACTGCCTGTCTTCATCGTGCCCCACATTGGAAGGCTTCCAGACCTATAATTACTCGAAGGAGTTTCTCCGGATTATACATCCTGTCGGCTTTGCTGTCAGCCAGTTTGTCCCTGTCATATGTTTAATGGTTTGTCGTTGTCGAGGAGAATAATATAAAGCTTGGGGTTATTTGTGAAGAACATGTGAAGCGGGTCTTTGTCGTTCTAGAGAAAGTTTGAAGCACTGATAGAAGCCGGAAGACCACATTATAATTAGGCTGCATCAGCTGAAATACAGGCAACAAAGAGAAAGAGATGAGGGAAGAGTATTTCATCTGCGGTCACGTGATACATGTTATGATGGCAGTCAGCGCATTGAGGGCGATTTAACGGCGCAATCCATTTGTTTTTGTGCCTCTCGCCTGGAAGAGTGTCATAAGTATGGTATTTATTTTCACACGGTTGCTATAAAATTTAGGAGATGCCAAGATTACACGCAATGTACTTCCCGGTTGTAAAATCTACAGTACATATTTGTTCAGAAGCTTAAATTTCGAGCTTTGTGAACGATATATAGGGGCGGGCCGCTTAGAACTCTTTTTGTACGTCCACAATATAATCCGACAGGCGAAGGCGATTCTGTCGAGAAGTTTTCCGACTCTTCCCCCTACGCGTCCGTTTGCACTACGAGGCTGAATGTTTGCAGTAGTGTTTACTGGCACAAGTTCATGCCTCGAATTCGCATTCCATCAATCTACAAAGAAGTACGGAAGTAGTTCGTGGAATCCTAGAACGCCATATCTTCCCAGGTTACCGTGAATGTCTCCGTTAAATCCGACTTGTCGATGTTTGCTCGGGGCGAACAGAGTAACAGCTTGCGTGGTGTCAGCTGGAGAGTGTACAAAAACACACGCATATGTAAAAGTCCGCACGGCGCTCGCTCCGTGTGCTGCTGCGTTTTAGATGTGTATGTTTTTGTATTACTATCGAGTTGAAGGCACGCTAGACCGCACTAACTAGCTCCTGTTGAATCGATCTTAGAAATTAACGGCAAAGATAGCGAAAACATTGGGGGGTTTTTTCAGCTTAAAAAACGACAGGCGTTGTTTGCTCCGACGGCCGGGACAGAGACCCTTATGAGCGAACTCGGTTTGTTCTGTTTACTTTGGTTTTCTTTCAAATGAAAGTGGAAGACAAGGCAAAAGGCCTGAAGACTGGAAAGACATTGTCTCCCATCTGAAGCTGACAGCTGGTAAAATCTGATATGCAGCCGTAGGGAATACTCCTTTAACAGGGCAACATAAAGCATAAAATGTTACCAACACAATAAAACGCAGTGCAGGCTAGGGATTAATACAACATATAAGGTGAAACAAACTCATAATACAATATACGACAACAAATTGCCGAGAAAAAGGATCAACGTGTATCTGGATGCGGAAAGAGTTCGAAGCTTAGAACATCATGACAGAAACCTGGAAAAATTATACGAAACCTGACAGCAGGCTCGGATCACTACGCTATATACAAAATTTTGTTCGGTGGTCCCTAAAGAATTTCTATCGCAATTTGAAAAGCATAAATGGTAGCGTTTGATTGATGTGACATTCATGATGATTAAGTAACTTTATTGCCTGATAATTATGGTCCTGTTTCCTACATTTAGTTCTGACCATTCTTCTATGTGTATGGGCTCGAAACCTGTACTTTTGGATATGTGTGTATGTCTAGCGTAAAGCTTTTTTCTGTAAATTAATTCGTCAGTTTGAACTAATACACCTTGTTCGCCAGCTGCAGATCATATTTTAACAAGAGTGGCTGGGTTAGCAAGTCACTTATTCTTACTTTTTAGCGCTCAAATAGATGCATAGTGTGCTTTTGCAACACAAGCTGCCTGTCGCAATTTGCTTTCACCCTTGTGTCCAACACTAGTCTTGCGTAATGTAGACGTGAGTAAGTTATTGTGTAATATAAAGTTTTTTACTCAAATATGAGTAAGTGCAGCTATACGGCTCATACATCCCACAGAACAGGAAAGATCTGTTCTAAGATGATTAATATAGGGAGTCGAATATAAATATTCAGTAAACCAGACATCTAAAAATTTTGTTGCTACCTGAGCGATACACTATATACTAAATTTAAGTGTGACGTTTGTTAAGACGTTTGATTGGTTGGTTTCTGGGGTTTAACGTCCAAACGCGACTAAGGCTATGAGAGACGCCGTAGTGGAGGGCTCCGGAAATTTCGACCACCTGTGGTTCTTTAACGTGCACCTGACATCGCACAGTACACGGGCCTCGAATTTCTCCTCCAAAGAAATTCAACCGCCGCGTCCGGGATCGAACCCGCGTCTTTCGGGATAGCAGCCGAGCACCATAGCGATTGAGCCACCGCGGCGGCACTGTTAAGACGTTTGAAATACCGCAAATACTGTATACATGCAATATTAATGAGACTGAAAATATCTGATAAAATGAAACGCACCGAAAAGTATGGTGATGAAAGTTCAAAGAAAACGACGATCTGATCGTATTTTGCGGGTGTACAAGTATCGAGATCTATTTTACATTCGATGCGCTGCAAAGTACCAAAGATCAGCAATTGCAGGCGTGCTCCATCGAAATAGAAGCGGCTATTCGGCGCCAGGCAAAACCTACATTGAATAGAATCAAACGTACGTGCTCACACAATTCCAACAACTTCCGACAACCGTTCCAAAAGTATTCGACAAGCACGGACAACGAAGAGACAGACCGGTATTAAGCTCCGAATCTGGAGAAGGTAGCGAGCATTTTTCTATCAAAGCACGAATATGCGTCACGCAACGCATCTCGATGAATAGGGTAGCGTCAGCTGACGCTGATGTTGTATGTACGTCCGCAGACGAAATAAAGTGTACCGTCGTCAGATATCAACGGCCAACACAGATAGAGCTGCAGCGTACCATGTTCGGCCGGAGGCCGAGTAGACGTGACAAGAATGAAGCAGACGTAACACACATTCCCGGCTGAGAGCTTGTCGCAAGTGTCGTGTTCCCCGTCACCTCACTTGCGACGCAGAGCGCATCCGAATAATGATGCGACTGCATCGCTGTCGCTGCTTAAGAAGGGAACGGTGACAAGCAAATGCACTGGAAGATGGCAGGGAGTATAGAAGTCCAAGTGTCGTTCCTATAGCATAAATGAAGTCCGGCATTCTTGGAGCCCTGTTTGAATTTTGAGCCAAGTGTCGAATTGTGTAAGACACTTTTGAGGAAATATTGAAGGTAGTGATCCATTTTTCCAAAGCGTAGCATAATCTCAATTTAAAATTTATCCTTCGGTCGCATCGCTTAGTTGGGACTGCCATAGAAATCTAACGGGCCATGCTGTTGAAGACAGCAAAATTGTTATTAGCAAGAAATTGCAAGCGTGTTGAGGGAAGGTCTTTAAATATATATTGATTTTTGCATTGAATGCTTACGATATATGAATAATTTTCACTTATAAACTATCTCCCGTTGAAACATGCGCCTGTCCAAATTGTCCACAACGTCAAGGCTGCTTCATTACATACGTGGGCGCTCTTGCTACGTATTCTTTCGTGAGTACAGTTACGATCGCTATTCGCGATGACATAAATGGCCTTTTCCTCTAGGCCTGTTGTTCAAGACAGTTTCTTCAGTTCTGTTTTAGTTAGTTTAGACAATGATTGCAGAACACAAAACTCCTTTACACTGTTTTACTCGCTCTGAACGGCAAGTTTCGGATCCACGAAACACCCCGTAGTAACTATGAATACGTATTTGGAATTGAAAACACAGAGTAACAAAAAATATTGCGAGAATGATTACAAGAAATGGGACTGTTCTGACACGAATTTCGTATTTGAGGCATCAAGCCATTCTTACAGATGTTGCATTCGGTTAGGCGTGCTATCTTACGTGTTTTCTGAAACGTCTGCTTCATTTCTATCAAGCAGACGGCGAAGATGCAAGCGATTATATGCTCCATGTGATCTGATAACTCTGCTGCACGGGCGTTTTGATTGCCTTCCAACCGAATCTCATTCCATTGAACTGCCAAACTTCTGCTGCTACACTAAGATTTCCAACAGCATTCGGTTCAGATGACATTCGAGTCGACAGAGCTCTGCAGAGACAGCAATATTTTCCAATGCCTTTTTTAGCGCCAAGACAATCTGCAATGGCCAATAGCCGTGGCCACGCCGCGCACAAAGCCGCTGCGCGGCACTGTTACTGCTGTGTGATGCTGGTTGCGATATATGCTGCCCGCATTTTAATACTGTTCGTTTAGAAAGTAGCTCGCATGCTGGCTGAATGAGTACTTGAAAATAACTTGCACACCACTGAGTATACACAATGTGAGCATGAAATTTTACCAGAAGTGCACCGTTGAGGACGACTGCACTCTTATACTCTTGTTTATTTAAGTGTGTGCAGTCTGCTATTGCACGTTTGCGTTCCATAAAACTCAATATGTACTGCGCATGTATTAAGTAGTCGCTTCAGTTTTATACCGGTTGTAGCTGTACTTTATTACTCAGTGCGACCACTCTGTTGGGAGCGCAGATGCGATTGCCCTCCTTGGAAACGCTCGATAGCAGGTTTGCCGACATCCCATTATACAGCAGGCGCTCTCTAGAGAGAGAGAGATAAAGAGAGGGGGGGAAAGGCAGGGATGTTAACCAGAAAGGTTTCCGGTTGGCTACCCTGCACTGGGGAAGGGAATGAGGGGATAAAAAGGGAAGAGAGAAGGAACGAGAGACAAAGTCACAATCTAGCAAGCAAGGCAGTCTCTCGGAAAGACAAAACAGTGCCTTGTGAGCCAGGTGCTCTCTAAATTTCCCTTATTTCTCCGATCTGACCAATGCTTCATTTTAACTAGTGTTATACAAAACTATGTTCGGCGTCTGCTCGCAATAAATGACAATGCCAATTTTTTTTTTTACCCGCAAGCGACTCAACGACTGCTGCAGGGCGCCTAGAGAGTTGCTCGGCTGTCTCGGCCGCACTGGGGCTTCACGTTCATTGTATGTGCGTGTCCAGCGATTTAGGGAACAGTCAGTTGCAGATCACTTTTGTAAGAACAACACTAGATGGCCATTTGCAATTGCTTAAAGATGCAAATTCGCTCGCCATAACGGCCGAAATTGGGCGCACCAACTCTGCGGTTTTTCTAGCGATACCTGTCGTAGAACGGGGCTGTGGTTGATCAAAATTTAAGAATCTGACGAGCGTTTATCGGTCGTTATTGTTGAAGTGTGCGCACGAGAAATGTACCCGTTTAAGCTATTTTTATCATGAATCAGGATGAGACAAGCGCGGATATATTCACACCACCGCCTTATCGGCGTGAAGTTATCGATCAGCCGTGGATCTTCCGAGAAAGTGAAGGGTGACCGTCCGGCGATCGCATTTATCGGTGTACTTGGCTTGACAAACATGTGAGACTACAGTGATTTGCTCGTCCTGGTGTCGTTGTACGCACTGAAAACGATCGAAGGGACGAAAGCGAAACTCAATCTCAGCAGCGCCGTTGCAATACAACGAGCGAATGTGAAGCCTGCAGATGTGTTTGTAAGTTGTCATACAGCAACACGGCAGTCCGTTCAGTCCGCACGGCACTGTATGTCTAGAATGCCATTCCAACGTACGCGTGTAGCACGGGTATTAGGCATGAGATATATTTGTAAGCAATCCTATGTTTGAGGAATACCAGAAAAGGCCTTATGAGTGGCTTTACAGTGACGTCATTTTTACCGCGGCCTCGATAAAGAAGCACAGAAAGCAGAAAGATAAAATATTTCGACAATAAGTCATTGATAATAGATTTTTTCAAAGCTTTTCCTTAAGGGCATGGTTCCTTTCCGCGCATTGTTGAACTGTTTCTGCCCAGCAAATGTGGCATTAATACGGGACGCTCACTCGAACCTACAGAATCCGAAGGCGCTTAGAAGCAGTAGATCAGGTTAAATGAATTTATCGATTCGTCTCTCTATTCCCCTTCTCTTTTTTAGGATTACTGGATACTTGTCCTCCCCCTCTCTCAACTACATACACTTAGATCCGTTGCTCCCATGTTCAGAAAATACCTGCACCTGTCACAGCCTCTTCTTGGAGTCGTACCTCCTGCGAATCATTCAATTCAGTGCCAATATGGCAAGTGTACTCGTATATGCTGTCTTGTGTCGGCTTCGCTTAAAAACTATTGGGAGTCAATGCGCAGTGCTGCAGAATGTATAGATCCACACGCATATGACGAGTTCTGACAGCCTGCGCAGCGAATAAATGAATGGGTTATTATGCAAACCGATGCGACTATCCTGCGCTAGGAGTAGCGTTTGCACTACGTGATTCGAATTTTAAGGTAGACGGCTAACTACGGCACAACTCTGTTCAGCGCCATCTAACGGCACTCGCCTGCTCTTTTCATCCTTCGCAGCATCTCTGCACCCTAACTCATGCCTTAACCGGGCCTTCCCTTGATCTGAACAGGCGCCTCGTGCCGCCTTGATATCCTGCTAGCGTCTGCCCCAGCAGCTGTGAGGCGGGAAGCCCATCGCCTGCCGCCTTTCGCAGTGCGGCGAATATGTATGAGATGGGAGGGAGGCCGCCCATTAGTGCATTTTTCTGCTTTTACTGCGGTACGAGTACTGTCCACTTTCAGCAAAAAGGGAAAGGCGATCATACGATACGACGCGATACATCCGCTCTATACTTTTATATTGTACAATCTGCCTTTCCTTTGTGTATATACCAGGGGTTCGAGGGAAGACTAATTTCCAAAAATGGCCCTTTTAGGGTAAAAATAAGGCTTTTGCGACATAATATTGCCAGTGATTGCGGAAACCGGTAAGCCGGGGAATTGTCTTAAGTATTAAGCTGGTTAACTGAGTCCTGATAATTAACTTTTAACTATCACAGCTAGGAAACTTGTTGCAATTAAAGATTGAAAAGATTGAAAAGATTTATTTCAGCAGAGCAGTTACAGCATCTGCTGCAGGGGCACAGGCTAAAGGCTGTGGTGCCTGACGAGGCCTCTGTCCCTCTGCAGTCGACGGAAGTGCAATACAAATTTGAGCATAACAAGAAGGTAAGTCACATAATTGAAACAAATGTGGGTAAAGTATGCCATTATAATCACAACATTAACACAGTATGATAAGTACAAAAAAAAATGCAAGGATATTATACAGAGATTTTGTTCAGTAGACAATACATTGAAGGACACTTATAACAAAAATAAAGTGAAAAACCATAGTACAAGAGAAGGATACATCCTGTGTATGCATGTCATATGTACTCGTCACTCCCCGTACAAAACACCTGATATTATTAGGACATCTTTAATGTGCTTTTTGAATGTGCTAATATTAGATGCGAAATTCAAGTTACCTTCAAGTTTATTGAGAATCGAAGCCATTTGATAAGGAACTGTTTGTTTACCGTAATTGGTTCTAGTTTTTGGTATGCGTCTTTTATTGTGTCGGAAAGGATAAGTGGAGTTTTCTTCCCTGTCGCAAATGTGCAGCTTCCGGAGTTGTACGAACTGAAGTAGTTTATAGTAGTATAGCTGGTCAGCCCTCAGCATTTTATATTTTAAGAACAAAGGAGAAGTTTGTAGGAGCTGGTAACGTCCATAATAATTTTCATAACAACGTAATATCTTTTTCTGCAGTATTATGAGCTTATTGTAATTACCCTTTGTTGTGGTTCCCCACACCATCATCCCATATATTAGTTTTGAATAGAACAGGGAGTTGTACAACAATTGTTTTAGCCATAGAGGAATTATGTGCCCTACTTTGTATAAACATCCTACGGTTCGTGCTAGTTCATTTGTTAGATGATTCACATGTGGCGTCCATGACAATTCTTCCTGGAACCATACGCCAAGGAATTTTTGTTCTTTAACCAAGGAAAGACAGTGGTCATCAAACTTAAGTGTTATTCTTTTGTGCAGTGGTTTGTTAACTGGGCGAAATACGATGAATGTTGTCTTTTTTGAATTCAGTTCTAGCATATTTTCCTTCAGCCAGCTGGACAAGTGCACTAGGTAGTTATTTACTTTGGTTTCGAGTGCTGTTATCTCATGCGATGTGAAAAAAATATTAGTGTCATCTGCATACATAATGATCTCTGGTGATTCAGGTATTTTCACAATATCATTAATATATGCGAGGAAGAGCAACGGTCCTAATATCGATCCCTGTGGGACACCCTGAGTTAGTTTTAACTGTGATGAACTTGAGCCATTAATGAGTACTATTTGATATCGATCATAAAGATAAGAAGATAAAAGTTGCAGGGCAACACCACGTACACCGTACATAGATAATTTGTGTAGTAAGATGTTGTATTGGATAGAATCGAACGCCTTTTTAATATCGAGAAAAAGTCCTACTGTGTATTTTCGATCCTCAATGTTAGAAATTATTTTATCCTTAATGTATAACAAAGCCTGCTCCGTTGATTTCCCTTTTCGAAAACCATATTGACTTTCTGTAATAATGTTCTGTTTATCAAAAAATGACACTAATCGGTTATGAATGACACCTTCAAAAATTTTTGAAAGCGTTGGCAGGACGGATATAGGGCGGTAATTTGCTAAGTTTTCAGGGCCCGCGCCTTTATATATAGGGGTGACTCTTGCTACCTTTAACTTTTGTGGAAAGACTCCTGTGGACAACGTAAGATTTATAATAAAGGCCAAACTAACGGATATCACAGCGGATATATACTTCAACTCAATCGGGCCGATGACATCGATTCCAGCAGCAGCATTATTTTTAAGCTTGTTTATTAACATTTCTACTTCGTGAGGAGTTGTTGGGCGCATATAAATTGACTCGCATAACGGTGTTATGGTCGATACTGACTGATCAGTGCAATTCTTTGTTGTACAGGCATTCGAGCCTACTTTAATAAAATGCATGTTCATAGCATTGGCGAGAGCATCACCGCGCACAATCTTGCCATCAATGGTGATTTCAGTAATATTTAAACACTTTTTAGTTAGATTTGTAGATTTGTAGATTTTTAGATTTGTAGCCCGTTGTTAGTAATAGCCATATCAGTTTTTAGAATTTTGAAAACGCGATTATCTTCGGCGCTGTGGCTTGAAAAAGTCTGGCTACATCATGCCAAAATACAGGCGCTTTCGAAAAGCACGCAGGCGAAGCAACCTTTCCAGTGCACGAAACAGAGCCAAGCGCAATCGCCTTGTCGAAAGTTTAAAAACTGACTTGGCTATTACTAGCGACCAGCTACAAGTCTCTAATTGTGCCTAAGTCTACTAGTTAAAAAAGTTAATTACTAAAAAATCGTTAACCAGCTTACCAGCTTGCTACTATGTCGATTCACTCGTTAACGGGTGTCCGCCATCACTGGTAATACTATGGCAAAAAGCCATATTTTTACCCCAAAAAACCTATTTTTGTGAATTACTTAGTCTTCCCTGAAACACATAGTATATATAGAGCGCAACTGCTGCTCTTTCCCCTACAGAAACCGAACCCTTCGTCCCCTCTTCCGGAGGCAAAGTTCGCGCGGATTTCATCCATGTAGACCTGCACGCAAGGTGACCGCGAACACTTTGTCCAAAAACCATGAATCGTTTTCAATTTTCAGTTTTTATTGATGGATAATATTGATAGAGCGCTCTATACATGGGCGACGCAGATTGTGTATTAAGGCGAAAGCCTTTAGTGCCTTATCGTTGTCGACAGAAAGATGTCAGCGGAAGGTTGTCAGCAGAGGTGTCAAGCTCTTTCTAGTCAGACCAGAAAAAAAATCTTTCTGCACGATGGGATTCGAACCACCATCCTTCAGTTCCGCACCCGATCGTGCTAATTGCTACACTACTTCCTGCCAACGCATATGTAGTTGTCCTTGTCTAGGAAGCTGGGGAGTGTTTGCAGAAAGGCGTCGATTCAGACGGATGCCTCCCAAACACCCTCCAGTGTCACCAGAATTTAAGATTCACAAACAAATCTGTACTTAATTAATATCTTAACGACACATTAGTGACACAAGCAGACACACCGCGCTAAACGCTTTCGCCTCACCGCACTTTAGGTCGACAAAGTGCCCCCCTGAATTTTTTTCTCTCTTACGTTCATCGCCTATGCATGCGTCTTTCAATTTGATTTCGCCTTTGCTACTTCGTTCTGCTGTTTTGTGGGTTTCCAGATGGATGATGTGAGGAGCCCTTCTGGAGAGAGGAGATGGGTTGATCTGCAGTGGAGGAAGAATGTAGATAAAAGGTGCACTTTTACTGATGGATTCCCGGGAGATGGTGCACATATTGAGGTGGTCAGTTCGCATCAGCGCTTCTGTTGTGTGCTCAGCATTTGCCGTGTCTTTCGGCGCATTCAAACTAAGGTACCCCGGGGCTGGGAGCATTTATGCGGGCATTTATTACCCTGCCTGACACTGACCTGCGCTTGCATATTTTTAACTATTCCACCATCTCGTTAATATTCGCTATATGAGTGGACGCTGTGCACCAGTGCGCTTTTCAAGCACTGCAGAAAAACAATTATTCTGGGAAAAAAATAATAAATGGCAGTTGTTTTTTTTTTAGTTTTCCACAGACACTCTTCTTAGATGGTGGTGCATCCTAGGAAGAAGGCTCGTTTTATCACTTAAGTTTTCAGAGCAAAAGAAAAAGAAATATAAAAAAGGAAGGCAACCAGAAATTCCAATGCAGCGTAAACAGAACTCCGGCCAGATGGTTCGAAAATCATTATGCCAGGCGAGTTTCTAAAGGACCCACTGAATTGGACTCCATTGATTAAAATTTTATTGCGAGGGAAATGAATCCTTTTAAAGCATCGAACAAAAACAAGTAAAGTACACTCTACAGTGTAATAGACTCACAAACACTGTTTCAGACAGTGTGATTGAATAATCGGTTGGGGCGGAGATAACACTGTTCTTTCGTTTTTCTTTTGAGTCTGATAATAACAAAAAAAAAATGCAGAGAAAGGTCTCATACGCTTCCCACACACGCTCGAAAAATTTAGGCTTTTCCTGTGATGTTATGGTCGCAGTAAGTTTAATCTGAAAACAATGTGTCCGGAGTTATGTAATATTTTTGTTAAAATATTTTAAAAGTTTGAAGTTACAATTTGTTTTATTCATTCTTGAATGCGCTGTGAACCACTACTTGAAGGAATGCCGGCTATACTCCAGGTGAGTTTTCTATGTCCCAGAAACGCTGACTCAAGAAGAATTACAGGAATCGGCGCATAGGAACGAGAGTTAGTAACGAAACAAATTTCAAAAGTACAAGCACGCAAAATGCTGCCCTCAGCTGGATTTTCGCGATGCTTCCCATTCCCATTTCACTTTCCCAATGACGGCATTGTGTGGGGCCAATCAAAACAGCCTATCTGAGCACGTCGCGGATATTTGCACACCATGGTCGCCTGTTTAACTCGCTCTTGCCAAGGCTGGCAGCGTCGTTTCCAAGGTTACAACAACCATGTGGACGCCCAGCTGGCCCGGCGATGCTTCATCGTCACGTCGACGGCGAAGAAGGGAACATTGATCAATGGCTTTCCCTGAGTTATCCGAATTCGAGCGCGAGATATTGCGACGAGAGTGGCCACCTGCTCGAGGTACTTTTTAGCATAGCGCGTACCGCTTCCGCGACCGTTTGCCGCGTGTCGAGCCCTGCCACTGCGCCCTGTTGACGGGAACGTGGCGCCATCTGGCGCAGCCGCCCGGTGTTCCTCCACAAGCGGACGATGCGCACTGGTAACTGCGAAACGAATGGCTTTTTTCTTTGTGTCCTTCCTTGGGGTAAAAAGAAACTATTGTAGAATGCAATGGCTCGATGAGATCGGTTCCGGCAAGCCGTTGTGGGATACATAGAGAGTAGCCATAGGCAGGAGAGTTGGCTATGTTGTAGCCAGAGCCTCTGGTGGATTTTTTTTTTGCTTGCTTTGCAATGCTTTTACGTGAGGCAAACGTGTTGGTTTTGTTGATCTAATATGAAACCCGTAGCCATGAAAAACACATATCTTGATTTATTTACACAATTTGCAGTATATTTACAGTTTATCCAAACATCAAGCTCTCACCCGATGATGTCATCTCCACTACTGAAAACCGCCACTCTGTAGTGACACCAACAGCGGCGTGAATTTGTTTTTGCGAGCTAATTAAAGTATTAAAAACCGGGATATATGCGGTACGACCAATCCTAATAGCATCAATATAACTTATTCTATGCAACCAACAGGCAGAACAATGTATTGAGAATGTGTTTCGCGGCCCCTTTAAGTCCATCTTGCTCAGTAGTATTAACAACGTAGTCATCGCATCCTGACCTATATTATACCACGCTTACTTTTCGTGGTCGCGAAGGTGCTAGTGACTTGGCATAATTCGATAACGCTCATGACATTATAGTGCCACATCCAGCTGCAATACAGGAGTGCTTTAATTACCCTTTCATGCAGTACCTTTACCATCTATAGGATAATGTGCTTTTGATTGAGGGAATGAAAGCACGACTTCGAGTAAAACGTTTTACGAATATAGCACTGACGGCGTTTACGCTGGTGAACGAACAGTCAGCGGCATCATATCCTGTCACACGGACGCTTTCAACGGCTTCTCAGTCGACCCCCAGCTGCACTGAAAGGCAGTTAGTGGTGTTACACGGAAGCGCCAACTGCCATTCATAATCTCACTGGCAGTTTAGTTTGACTGAGGTGGGGGGCCGCAGTCGAACACGTCAACTCACTAGTTGACGTTCAGAGCACCACAGCGGAACGTGCGCATCGGCGGAGTAGCGGCACTTCCCATTGCCCTATACGTTCTCAAATCACACGAAAGTTTGTTTTCCTTGCTATCGTAAATCCAAATCTACAACTGCGACTAATCGAATGGCCGTAAACAGGCAAAGCAAGATCTGATTGTTCAGAATTGTCTTGGCTCTGCTTGGTGTTATGTTGCGGCGTGTCTGAAGCACGTAACTTTGCGGAAAAAATTGCCTAATTAAAATAGGTACTGAAATGAACGCATAAAGTTAGAAATAAAGAAAACTGAGCCTTTTTTTTTCTAAATCGCCAGCACGTCGCACTAAATATACCGAAAGCAGTACTCCGCTGAATGTACCACGCAACTGTCACCGGCTGCCGTTCAGTTGAACGTCAGTAGGAAATTTGAACTGCCGTTCAACTAAGCGGCATTTAAAACTGCCCGTGCAACCGGGGCGTTAGCCATGCAGAGCCATGCAGAGCACCGGCGCGAACGCCTCGTTACTCTGCCCTGCTGTATTAACGAGGTGAAAAGAAGCGTATATTTTCCTCCATTGTGTTATACGTGGATAGAAAACACTCCACGTTGTGCGCAAGGTTGGACAGCCCGTAGTCAGTGTTCGCGCAAAAAGTAATCTAATTAGTTACACGGTGGTCCCGAGGAAAAGCAATGCCTTCCAGAGCAGCAGCTGGAAATCTGTGCGTAAACTGGCTGCGGTGCTGGCTTCCAATTGGTAACGGCACCCTTAGGCAACATCAATCTTCGCTGCCGCGAGCATCAGCCGTTAAGTGGGTCAAACTTCGGCTAAAAGCAGTATTTACCGAACAACAAAAGTGAAAAGAGAAGCAATTAAGGGTTAACAAAAGTGTGGCATCAAAATACTCGGCCAATACGTTTCTTGGCCCCGTTAACGGCCGCTCCTGACAATATATTTTTGCTTTCCGTTATTTTGTTCACCTCGAGTGGTAGCGCTCATCAGTGAAACGTTGGAGAAAGAATGTTTGTCTCGCTGAAGTCCTTAATTCGCTGACAACCTATTTCCTGTGCTTGACCTTCCAACAGCAAGTGCTCTTGCATTTCGGACAGAACTCAGCTCGTTTTGAGGAACAAGGTGAAAATGGCGTTGCGCAGCAGACTCATGAAGTAGGTAATAGAGATTCCTAAAACTGAGTAACAAAGTGCATTCGCAAACTGTCAACAGAATTTACTTACATGCTTTGCATTAAAATCTTTTCCATCATGCGGTGAGCTACAGAAAAGGCTCTTTAATATCTCAAAATTAGAGGCATAATTTATTCGGCAACACTGCACCATCGTGGCCGCAGCTTCCCAAAATGATAAATGCCAGTATATTGCAACGGATATTCACAGAAGATGATGAGAAGGAAGTGCCTGACTGGTGTGCGCGCGCTATTGTTCGGTGCCTCCTGTGTTGTTCGCTCTGCGCTCCGGTCGCCCTTGCTTGTGACTAGCCTTTCGGGCAACGTAACATCTTTGGTGGAGCGTACCGGGTATCGTTCCCAGTACCACGGAGCTCCGAAGCGGTCGTCAAACCGGCGCTACTACCATCATGGCCCCACCCAGCGAGTCGCCGACCACTTCTGCTGCTCCTTTCGTGGTCATGGCTTCGTCCCGTGACCCCGGTACTTTTTCGGGAAACGACGGCACCGATGTCGACGACTGGTTAAGCCTTTACGAAAGAGTAAGCGAATATAACCGGTGGGATCAAACGTTAATGCTTGCTAACGTAATTTTCTATCTGAATGGAACGGCGAGGGTGTGGCTTGAAACCAACGAAGAAGAACTTACAAGTTGGGATATATTCAAAGAGAAATTGCGAGCACTCTTCGGAAGACCTGACGATAGGCAGATCACTGCGAAAAAACAGCTTGCTTCTCGTGCGCAGTCGTTAACGGAAAGTTACGTGGCCTATATACAGGACGTATTGGCACTTTGCCACAAAGTCGATGCCACCATGAGCGAGTCCGACAAGGTAGGCCACGTGCTGAAAGGCATTGCTGACGATGCCTTTCATCTGCTCGTTTCCAAAGACTGCACAACTGTTGACAGCATTATCAAGGAGTGCCGTCGATTCGAACAAGTCAAAAGCCGTCGCATTTCTCAACAGTTTTCCCGACTTCCAAACACAGCCGCTACATCTTCTTGCCAGGACCAACGGCTTCAAACTCAAGTGCCCTCAGAGTCTCCTCCTGTCACCGACACAGTGACAAGAATTGTTCGCCGTGAACTCGAAGCCCTAGACCCTGTGGTAACATCATCGATCACACCTAATGACACACTGCCTTCCGTGTCGCTTATTCAGGCTGTCGTGCGGCAAGAACTCGCCCATCTCAACCTCCCTCCGGCTTTGTGCGCCATCGGAAACTCGTCCCCACAGCAACCACCTCCAGTCCATTTCCGTCCCACCTATTATTCACCACGCGTTACCGCGATCCGAATGAGTGGCGCACGCCAGACGACCGCCCAATCTGTTTTCAATGCTCTCGGGTCGGCCACATTGCCCGCCACTGCCGCAGCCCCTGGACGTCAACCCCGCGAGACACCTCCTACTACCGTCCAAACTACACTCGCCGCTTTTCACCCCGCCGCCCATCCGAGATGTCTGAGGCCGCCGATAAACCTCCGCGACAGTCCTCCCGTTCGCCTTCGCCGCTAACCCGCCGCTCACGCTCACCGCAGTCGCCTCGTGTTTCGACTGCTGCGTCCTACCGCCCCTCTCATCGGGAAAACTAAGTGATGCAGCTCCCGGAGGTGACGCTGCATCAACGACCCGGACCTCAAACCCTCTACAGACAACTCTACCCAACCTGCTAGACGTTACAGTTGACGATGTTCCTGTGCGCGCCCTTATTGACACCGGTGCCCATATTTCCGTGATGAGTGCTGACCTCCGCCGTCGCCTACTCAATGTCCTTACGCCTGCAACGTCCCGTGTGCGCGTCGCGGATGGTGCCATGCCTGCTGTCGAGGGACTGTGCACGGCTCGCGTGACAATCGGTGACCAAAGTACGCCGGTTCAGTTCACCGTCCTTACCACATGCGCCCATGACCTCATTCTCGGTTTAGACTTTTTGTCGGATCATTCAACCCTCATTGACTGCTCGCAGGGTGTCCACCTTGAGCTTCCCCAACTCGATCCTGACCCCATCGACTCGTCGCTCCGGTTGACCTGCCCCGACTATGCCCACCTGCCCCCTCAAGCCTTATCTTTCGTTTCCCTCACACCTTCTCGCCCTGTTCCCGATGGTGACTACATCGTTGCGCCAGTCCTTGACCTCGCACTGACCCGCAGTGTTGTCCTGCCCCATACCATCGCCACCGTCACAGCCAACAACCTGTCTCTACCTTTCTTGAACTTCGGCTTCACCTCACAGCTGCTTCCAGCGGGCATGTGCGTCGCTACGTTGTCCCCACTCGCCCAGTGCCATGTGGATCCATTAGATGCCTCTCCTAATCGCAACCCACCAGACCCACCGCGGTCCACCCCGCTGTCCTCGGACGCATTCACGACCATGATGCCCACCGATCTCCGCCCCGCCCAAACTTCTCAGCTTCGTGACCTTCTCCAGTCGTTCTCCGAAATTATTGACCTCTACAACACCTCACTGGACCAAACTCTCGCTGTGACGCACCGCATTGACACCGGCGATGCCTCTCCCATTCGCCGCCGGCCCTACCGTGTCTCCCACGCCGAGCGCAAGGTCATACATAACGAGGTCACAAAAATGCTTGCCAAGAACTTAATCGAACCATCCCACAGTCCCTCGGCCTCTCCAGTGGTACTAGTGAAGAAAAAGGACGGCTCATGGCGGTTTTGCATTGATTATCGACACCTCAATAAGATCACTAAAAAAGACGTCTATCCCCTGCCGCGTATTGACGACGCCCTTGACTGCCTACACGGAGCCAAATTCTTCTCCTCCATAGACCATCGTTCCGGCTACTGGCAAATTGCCGTCGATGAGAAGGACCGTGAGAAAACCGCTTTTGTGACCCATGATGGGCTATATCAGTTCAAAGTAATGCCTTTTGGCCTATGCAACGCGCCAGCCACATTTGAGCGCATGATGGACGCCCTTTTGCAGGGATTTAAGTGGACCACGTGCCTGTGTTATCTGGACGACGTCGTTGTATTTTCACCTACATTTTCATCTCACCTCGAAGACCTTTCCCAGATTCTTTCCCTCTTTCGTCGTGCCGGCCTACAGCTTAACTCCTCGAAGTGCCGTTTCGCGAGACGTCAGATCACTATTTTGGGCCATATTGTCGATTTCCAGGGGGTTCACCCTGATCCCGATAAGATCCGGGCAGTGAAAGACTTTCCCCTTCCCCGGTCTTGCCACGACGTCCGAAGTTTCTTGGGGCTGTGCTCGTACTTCCGTCGATTCATTCAGGGCTTCGCCGACCTCGCCCGTCCCCTCACCGACCTATTGAAGAAAGACGCCACCTTCGTCTGGGGACCTGACCAAGAACGAGCCTTCTCCACTTTGATCGCCAAGCTGACCACCACACCAGTTTTGGCGCACTTTGATGTTGCGGCCCCCACCGAAGTCCGTACTGACGCCAGTGGCTACGGCATCGGCGCTGTGCTCTCTCAGCGGCAATCCGGTCTGGACCGTGTCATCGCCTATTTCAGCCGCCTTCTTTCTGCGCCCGAGCGCAATTACTCCATAACAGAACGTGAGTGCTTAGCCCTTGTCTGGGCAGTTGGCAAATTCCGTCCTTATTTATACGTCCGCCCTTTTACGGTTAAAACCGGCCACCATGCACTATGTTGGCTCTCCTCTCTGAAGGACCCTACAGGGCGGCTTGGGAGATGGGCATTGCGTCTGCAAGAGTATGATTACACGTGACTTACAAGTCTGGCAGGTTACACCAAGATGCCGACTGCCTCTCCCGTTACCCCATTGGCCAGTGTGACTTGTTTGGCACTGCCACCCAAGCCGACCTGTTTTCCATCTCTGTCCTTGCCAACATGGGCGAAGAACAGCGCCGCGATGACGATTTGCGATCAATTTTATCGACCGCCTCAATTCCACTCCGTCTGATCCCTCGATGCGGCGCTTTGTGCTCTATGACGGAATCTTGTATCGCCGCAGCCTCAATCCGGATTGCCCCAACCTTCTACTCGTTGTCCCCAAGCACCTTCGTCCTGCTATCGTTCATGCACTCCATGATCTCCCCACTGCTGGCCACTTGGGTGTATCGCGTACATACTACCGTGCGCCACGTCGCTTCTTTTGGCCCAGCCTGTTCCGCTCCGTACGCCGCTATGTTGCAACCTGCGATGAGTGTCAGCGCCGGAAACGCCCTGCTACTCTCCCAGCTGGCACACTTCAACCTATTGACGTGCCCCCAGAACCTTTCCATCGCGCCGGCTTGGATCTTCTGGGTCCGTTTCCAGAGTCCACATCCGGCAACAGATGGGTTGCAGTTGCCACGGACTACGCCACCCGTTATGCGATCACGCGGACACTGCCAACCAGTACAGCTACAGATGTTGTGGACTTTTTGCTATACGACCTCATATTGTACCATGGTGCTCCCCGCCAACTTCTTACCGACCGCGGCCACTGCTTTCTGTCCAAGGTTGTCTACGACATTCTTCGGTCCTGCTCTACTAAGCACAAGCTCACCACCGCCTATCACCCGCAGACAAACGTACTTACTGAGCGTCTCAACCGCACTTTGACCGATATGCTCGCTATGTACGTTTCCCCCGATCACCGCGACTGGGACCTCGCTCTCCCGTATGTTACCTTCGCATACAACTCCTCCCGCCATGATACTGCCGGTTACTCCCCTTGTTACCTTTTATACGGCCGCGAGCCCCAATTGCCTTTGGACACGCTGCTGCCTACTCCTGCTGCTCCGTCCTCTGAATACGCCCAAGACGCCATTGCCCGTGCTGACTACGCCCGTCAACTTGCACGCTCCCGACTTCTCGCCTCGCAGGCCTCCCAGCAGGAGTTCTACAACCGCCGTCACCGCACAGTCTCTTTCTCTCCTGGCTCCCTCGTCTTACTTTGGTCCCCATCACCGCGTCGGCCTCTCCGAAAAACTTCTGTCCCGTTATGTTGGCCCGTACCGTGTTCTGCGCCAGGTAACTGCTGTCACTTACGAGATCGCTCCGTCCTGATTTACTCTGCTTCCTTTGTTTGATCTGCTTCATCTTCGCAGCACGAAAACCTTTCTTCTGCCTGTTCATTGTGGTGTAAAATATTTTTTCGCACACTTTCAAGTTTCCTTCATGAACAGTAGCCTTCTAATTTTCGTAGATTTTTATGCGCTCCAATACTGCAGATATTCACGCTTCTTTTTTAAACATCAGAACTGAAATTCTTTTCTTGGGGCACACCTTGAGACATCATGGAGGCTTAAGCAGCAAATGGCTTAGAACAGAGTTAATTGCACTTGGAGAGATATGGGAGTGGTCTTCACCCTGAGTACGGGTGTTGTCAGGCTAATGACGATGATGAATCCCGGGGTCTACAATGTATTCAGTCTATGTCGGCCATCTTCACATAGATTATACGTCTTCTAGCATATCGACATGCTAAAGATAAGTACCGTCTTTGTCTGTGGGATCAGGCGCGCGGCCGTGCGGCGGCGTTTGCGCACGGCGCTCGCCCGCTCCGAGGGTTCAGCAGCTGGCGTAACTTTGTACCGTCACCCTCGTTTCTTAGATGATAAAACTAGGCTCGTCAGATGTGCGCGCTGCGCTTTCGCGTGTTCGGAGCATGGTTGCGCCGACCGAGGGCGCACTGTATAGCAGCGGTGCTCTTCTTTCGTTACGGGCAACTGCGCTAAGTGGAGACTTCGCGTTTTTCGTTGTATAATTATTCCTGCTTATGTTCTAGACAACACAGCTGAAACGAATAAGAAAAATGTCATTTGTTTTGCTCGTTTTGATGCGTCTAAATTAAAGCAGGGTAAAAGACCTCGAAATATAAATACGCTTTTTCCGGGTAGCGTTGCGTACTGTCTCTTTATGCTGCGTGAGTGCACGTATAGAGGGAAGCTTTTTAGTCTTTGGGGGTTTTCGAGGACACTTATCTGTTTTTTTTATCTGCAAATCTTCTCTATTAGCCCCCTGGTTACTATGCCTATAATTGAGTGCAATGCTTCATTGTAATAATTTCTTGCATTTGCTCGCGCCTCAGTTTTTTTTTAAGAAACAAACTGTGGTGAAGCCTCTCTCACCTGCAGCCTGTACGCACACGTAAAGAAAGAAGAGCACCGCTGCTATACAGTGTGCCTTCGGTCGGACAGTACATTTAACAACAAATAAACCTACAAAACGGGCAGGCAGAAAAGGTATCTGCTTTTCGCCGCAGGCCACAGTGGCCATTTCTTTCTCACTGAAACGAGGCTTACAGATCGATCCCACCCTGCACCTGAACGAAACAGAAATGCCTGCAGGAAACGAACACAAATTTCTAGGCGTGACTTATACGAAAAACTCACTTTACTGCCTCGCATAAACACGCTGAAAAGAAAGCTTCTCAATCTCTGAACATACTCAAAGTAGTCATACGCAAGAAGTGGTGGTCTGATGGGGTATGCCTTCTACAAATTTACTGCTCTGTTTTCGCTCCTGCTAGACTATGGCTACATAGTGTATGGTTCAGAAAGGCCGTTACTTGAAACGACTTGATCCTGTGCACAATTTAGGTTTGCGTCTTTCAACAGGTGCGTATAGCACGCCGTCCATACAGTCATAGAAAGACTCTATTAAGAACCCAATGAACCACCACTTGCAGACAGAGCAACCACGCTCATCTGTTCATACAATCTAAATATCCGTTAACTCTCCAAACATACTTGTTAACCAATGGTTACAAAGTACCCATCTCGAACACTATTTGCCAACAAATTCCAAGTAATCAGACCGCTTCTTCTCCGCTTTGAAGATAAATGCCAAGAATCATACATAATAGACACATTCCCTAATATTATTTCACAAACCTGACCCACACGCGCCTTGGTGCTGCCTGCCCTCTGTGTGCGACTGCACATAAACAAATTTACGCAAAAAACAAACACCACATGAACATAATTACAAGAATATTTGCCTCTAAACAAAACAACAGAGTACGCAGCATTTCATGCCGATGGACCTAAACCAGCAGGCTACATCGGAAGTGCTGTGGTACAGAATTACTGGGAAAAAACAGTGCACCTTCTTCAGTGCGCACCCATTTTCACTGCGGAGTGTACGCACTGTCTGTTGCTGTAGAAAAAATAATGAATGAGAACATCGCGAAAGTGCCATTTACACGTTGATTTTTTGAGAATGCCCGCTGCTCTTCGCCATAGACATGCAGTTACACCACTAATTGGTGACATCATACCCCACATAAGAAGAGCCACAAAACAGGGACAAGATATCAAATTTTGCATGGTGGCAAGCCACGTTGGAATCACTGGCAATGACAAAGCGAATTATTTTCTGCATAAGACGGACAGGACGAAAAAAAAATAAGAATTCCCTGGAAAGATAACATGATGATGGTACAGTGTAGGGTGAGAAATAAGTGGCAGACTAAATAGAATATTTAACTGCAATATAAGCTACACCGAGTCAAAAGGACTATATGGAAATGGAAGTCATGCCTACACCAAGAATCTCTTACTGAAGTTATTTTATGTTGCTTTCGTATCGGAAACACACATCTTGCACACATTTTTATTCTTGCAAAAAAAAAAAGACACGAACACGCCAGCTGCGCGAAGAAGTGATTACCATGGCCCATATTTTATGTTCATTTCGACAGACAAAGGAAAAAACATTTCCTACAACTTTTTGATGAACTCATCCCAATCCATCTTCGGTTACTGTTAGGAGAAAACTGAATCGCCTTAATTTCCTGCGTTGTTTCGACCTTAAAAGAAGCAGTTTCTAAACCAGTTGTAGTATTTTAATAATTTTAACTCGCCCTTATCATATAAACGTGTTAAACCTTGCGTTTGGCGCGTGACGGCCTTGGTTGCCTATAAGCTATAAAACTCAACACAACACAGACTGCATTTAAGTATATAGATTTATGCAGTCTGGCAGCGAAGCGCTGCTTCAACTGATAAACCACCGGTTTTCATCGCGGAAATGTGCACTCGACATAAACCGGCGCGCACTGTCGTCATGCTCGGGGGATAGACGAGACACGCAGCGAGGAAAGCTTCCGCGAAAATACAGCGCTGGAAGAGACCTAATCAACATGGTCACTACCACGGCAGCTCTGGCTGCCGAGCACCGTGCATCAATACACACATGGTTCGATCACCTTTTTTTCAGCAATGAACGAGTAGAGCGCATTGTTTATACTCTAAGCCTTATCAGCCGGCTTCAGAAGCGTATGAAAATAAAACGGCCAGAAACGGCACGAATAATAGCAGTACGCTCAAAAAATCGATGCCTGGCTACGGTTACCTCTTCTATGATTCATATACCGGCAATGTAATCGGAAGGTTGAATCTCTTGTCTGGTAAAGAGCGCGCCCGGTTTTCAGTGGATGACACAGCAATTTGATTCCCACCGCGTGCGCAGGAACTTTTTGTTCTTCTTTCAGCTATTTATCTCTTTGTGGATGGCTGCACCTCAGCGTTGCTCCTTTCAGAAGAACAGTTGTAACCTAAGGAATGATTCGCAGCAGACGAACAGCAAACTTCGTCCATGAGAGCAGCAAGTTTCCTTTCGGACAGACAAAAAACCGCTTATCATGTAGAAGGGACATGACCGTTTTGCCCTGTTTTTACCCTACTACACGAAAGGCTAAGAGTTAATAAAGACGAGTGTTTCTGCAACACTTCTATAGATTTGAAGATCTGAGTCAACACGCACCTACGGTTCAAACACTGTTCTTCTAACCACTCGGAGCAAGAATTCTTACGCCTTCGGCTAGTGCCAGCACCAAAAATTTGCAAAACGCAACGCAATAGCCGGCTAACTGAAATAAGTGATTGCCTGTAACCATGCTGTCGAACCCACGTCAAACCATGGTCCTCTACAACGTCGTTGGTCTCGGCCCCGCCATTTATTACTTTGGTGCCCGCCACACGCGATGCCGACTGGCGATACGGCCGCCTCGACTTAAACATCGTTGTAAGAAAGTCGAAGGGTCGTGGTGATTATTTAGGTAAAGCCGTAGCTTCGATATAGCTCGTGTTGATCGAGCTTCCAGGGGAAATAGTCACTGCTCCGTGATATCTATTATTTCGCTATGAACAGTTTAATTATAACGATATTCGACTGTACTTCTCCAGGTAGAGAATGGATGCTGAGGAGAGAGGCGATATGCGTTTGCAGTAAATTTAAGCTGGACTGCATACGCGTTTTCCTTGGGATATTTCGTCTTCCGGCGGAATCATGTCGCGCATTCTGCAGTTGAGACCTTCGTAGCGGTGATGTTTTCCATGTCATTTCCATGCCATATGGCGCGTTTTCAAAGTTTCTTTACTCGTTTAATTGGAAATGGAAAAGCTTAGGCATATGCCTTCTGAGTGGGTGCGTCACCGCGTTGTCCGTATTACTCTTTCCCCCTACAGCACCGTTAATGCGTCTTGTGCGGAAATGTAGCTTTCACGGAGGTCATTCGCAAACTTCCAATAGTCAGTAATAGCGTTATCGTTAATTGAAATAATTGTTAGATTAATCTGTGCTTTGAAAGTACACGAGCGGCAGCTTATACAGAATAAAGCGTTTCACAGCCAATTTTTATCAGATATGAAGCTGCTTGGAATGCATGGTCGTGCCAGCGAGGACTTTGTTAAAGAGGCACTGTGAGAGGTTCTTTATAAAATCTCATGTTTCATGACGTTTCGTCAGGTTGCGTGGTAAATGAAGGCCAAAAGAAAACAACGGGAACAGAGACCTAAGGTTTTCGTTAACAACAGAAAAGCTTCGGCTTTCATGTCAAGGCCCAAATGTATGGAAACCAAAACGTCTTTTAGTCTTCGAAAGTTTCCTTTGGTCGCAGTTTTTGTTTCAATCTTTAGGCACAAAATTTTAACTTTTATTCCGGAAAACCATATCGTTGCGCAAAATATCGCGAAAAAATAATGCTTTGAACTGTTCTTCACAAGAGAAAAACATTTTTAGAAATCTGCAATGACGAAAGCATCTGAGATTTCCCAGGTGCGAAGTTGAATTCACTCCAGAATTTCAAGCTGCGTGGAAACCCGTTCGAAAGTATGTGCAGAACATTCTTAGCAACCTCGGTAAGAAATATAGAGGAGCAGAGCGCAAATGTTACCGGAATTTTCAGGAACCAAGTGCAGTCACTGTGTTGCGCCTACCACGCTTCAAAACCTCCAGCGCAAAACTGTCACCGGCGTAGAATGCATAATACATCAACCAAAAGCAGTAAGAAATGGCGTCGCAAATAATTTGAATACTTACTGCCTAGGGGCTTCAAAAATCTAGAAAAGAAAAGCTAAAATGCTACCAAGTAGATGTCAATGACAGCGATGCACAAATATAAAGGAAACAGTTCCGTCTCGCTGCCTCTTGTATGAATTTCCAGCAGGGCCCAAATAATTCTTTGACAGCATATGTGGACCTGCTCTAAAACGCTCAACAAACTTTGCAGCTGCTTATTCTGCTGAGTGAAGTTTCGCTTCTGTATCTACATAGTAACAGCTGTTGCTAGCGAAGGTGTTTCTATGAAATTTTTAGCCGTGCATTTTATGCGCTCATGAAAGAAAAAAGCGAAAACTTCCTGTTGGATATCGGCTTCATTGAATATAGCAAAAATGGAAGAAATGGCACCTAATGTGAAGAGGTGTCTAGGAAAATATCGATCTCCCAGCAACATTGTATATAGACATTTTATCATCACGCCTACAGTACAGCATAAGCAACAAAGTAACGTGTAAAATAAGTTTAGGTAAAAGTACAACACTTCCTGTAATCATTCTAGCATAGAATAAAAACCATTTCATAGTCTTTGGAATCTGTAATACCTGTGCGACGTAATTTTGTCGTTCCCTTTTCTGGCGAAGCACAGTAAAGTGTGCAGATTGTTACGAAATCGAGAGAAATCAGGAAATTAAAGTTGCCAAAAACCGCTCCTTCAGATTGTCTCATGGAATTTAATTTTGTCAAGTTTCTTACTGAAGGTCCTGAGCCATGTGAAGAAGAATTTTTTTTCTCTGAAAGGTTTCATTTCAGACGTCATTCAAGTGTGTATCCTGATGCACAACATATAGGTTTTTGTTAGATTTTCCATCCAGTGATATTTATCATTAAATTGCCAGTTTTTAATCTCCCCAGTGGGATAACTATAGCTGTGTTTAGTCAGCTTAAGAAAAAGGGCAAGATATACATTTTTAACCGCAAAGGAAAAGTGTATGCTTCAAAAACACCCTCCAGCATTCGGGCTGAATCTGCTATTAACTTTATGACCATTAAAACTGACAGTTTACTATTCAATCTATGTATTAGAAAAAAATAAATGTGAATTGATGCGCACTTTGTTCTATAGAAAAGAAACACTGATAGTTGAAACAGATTGGTGAAGCGAGAAACATGACGACAAATATGACCAGAAAAAATACCGATTAAACTCGGTAATAGAAAGAAAAGTTTGTTTCACATAAACAATTGCGGGTAAATTATTTCTTTTTTTATGAGACGAAATAAGCGTAGGTTATTATTTGGCTAAAACAGTTTGTGCATTCGGCTGAACTGGTTGAGGAGGCCAAAAATTGGAATAGCTCGAAGGAACCGCCATGAAAGAGGAAGCACGCGAAGGACACGGGTCTCAGAATTGCAGTTTGAGATTGGAAAGACCAAAGGATATAAACAACCTTCCTTGCGCGTGTACTTGAAACCAGCGCATAAAATGGAAAAAAAACGGCCAAGCATGACTAAAGCCAACAACACTCACGGAAACAAAGGCGTAAAAGGGGTGTATTTTTTTTTAAACTTTGGATTTCCACCAATGGTAGGCAAATAAAAGAATAAGCAAAATCAACCATATGCCGCTGGTTGCATCCGAACACACGACATCCAAATTTCGCGTCCTGTTCTTCACCAACTAAGCTACGGCCACGGCTGCCCAATCTTCTGCTTTTGGGGTATTTATATGAAATGCAACCAAACCTTGAAAGTGTTCACTAGCGTCTCCCTCTTCCACAGCGGCGGACGTAGTACGCCCTGTATTACTGCGAGTGGCGCAAAGGAGCGTGGTCGAACAGTGAGCGCGGAAGCTGGGCGACAATTCTGCTATGCTACCTATAGCATCAAGACTTCTACATTCTAGGCCCTCGGTAAACTGTTCAGCAGGCAAGAGTATACTTCCAGGATACTCCAACACGGAGGCTCCCGTCCGAAAAAAAAAAAACATTTTCCTGTCGCAGCACACTTACGACCGGCTTTGTGACGCATATGCCGTATGACTTCGAAATAGCAGAAATCTATGAAACCCATCGGTAAATATGCATGCTGCTTCTCATTGATAGAGGGGAAAAACAAATAAGTTCAAAGAGCCCCTACCAAAGGCGCTCTTAGATGCCACCCCAAGCTGTAAGACTTAGTTCACGAAACTTCAGTTTCATGAAAGCACGAACTGATGGGCGAGTTGGTTATGCATCGCATGACTGAAACAGCGCAAGGCCCAAGTTTCATGCGCCTGCATCTTAGAAGGCGCACACTGCGCGGATGCAAATAAGCGTCGATGCGAACAAGGCGCCCGCATAAATCCGACCAGCTGGGAATTTAAACGAGCGCTATAATAAGGCGTTGCCCATGGGCGTGCTCCGGGCTCCGCCTTCACCGAAATGCTCAAAGGTGGAGTCTAAGCATACATTTTTGACTTCATATACACTTTTAACTTAACGTGTTACCGTTACTGGAGTATCGGAGACACGACTGCGAATGAGACGCTTTTACCGGATGCGAGCGCGGTGCAACGACGCTTAGGATGGGAAGGAAGCATCAAAGACGAGGATTTAAGAAAAAAAAAAACACCGAAAGCGCAGCTCTCATGGGGTCCCAGTCAGCTCCGACAAAGAGCCGCCACAGAGCCAGAAGCAGTGGAAGAGCAGAGGCTTCGCCAGATCAAGAATTGGGAGTTCTCCGGAAAAAAAGGAAGTATTTCCGTTCTTCCTGTTGAAACTCGTTTCCAAGAATGATCGGGTTCGCTTCGGTAGAAGCGGTCCCGGCTGAGACTGGCGATAATTGCTTTGCGTGAGGTGGCCTCGTTCCTCGTTCTTTCTCGTTGGTTACTGAACTGCCGCCCCTTCGATTAGCTATGCTCAAAGTGCGAGGCCTTGGGATTCAGATGACGCAGTGCCAGCTCAAGACGCTAATGGTTGAAAAAGAATTTTGTGTGGTCGCAACAGAAGGGACGAAAGTCGAGAACGAGAGCAGCACCAACAGCATGGTGCAATCATTTGGTGTACTGCTCAGTGTTTCTGTCAGCCGGGCGCTTGGGTACTGAGCCGTCTGAGTTTTTACTAGCATAATAGCTAAGAAACACGCATAAGGCTAGCACTCTTTCAAACTTCTCATGAAAAAAATGTTTTCTCAATTATCTAATTCAAAACAGGGGATGTGGACGCGACACGTAGGTGCTCTTACCTGAGATAATATGGTAATTGCGTTTTTTTATAGAAACAGCGGTTAATTGTGTGCGCGGTTATGTGATCCGTGATTTTAAATATGGTAATCTTGATGATCGCGCCTTGCTTTTCTATTCAACGACAAAACAAAAAAAAATATTGGAATTTTTTAAGGATATCATAACATTATTTGCAATGTAATAAGATTTTCATCGTGGATGTCTTCTACTGTTTTCGATAAATGATGATAGATACAAGGCAAATTACCATGCAGATGCAAGTGACGAATATTTTACGACTCAGTAAATAATTCAAATTTGAAGATTGAAATAGTTGCTTCTGGCAAGGGGTGGAATGCGCCGACAATTGAATAATCATAAAGGCTAAAAGCTATGCTATATGGGAACGATTTTGGATCTCGCCTCAGTTGCTCCTAACAACGAAGACTAGATGGACAAGACGGTGTCTTCCAGTGACCAGAGTTTGGTTGTTTTTGACAGGAGGAAAGAAATGAAATAAAGTTCAATGGGGCATGTGGAAATTAATCTTGTGTGTTTAAAGACGCCATGTTTGCCACGGTAACAAAGAAAGAGGAAGAAGCTCTTTTAAATACAAATGAAAATATTATTACGGAACGGTAGGCAACCTTTAAACAAATAGATAAAATGAAAGCAATAATCAAAGGGGCTAACTAAAGACTATATGGTGCGCAAGGAGGCAAAATGTCTCGCAGCAACTAGAAGCCAACAATGCTGGAGGGTTTGTCGTAGAAATACAACAAATAAAACGAAAGCTTCAGAAACAAGAGGACGGTATGTATAAAGGAGGAATAATACACGCTCACGTAGAAACACTACTCGCAGGTATGTCACCTACTAAGCGCGCCTTATCAGATGAGAAAACATACGTAAGTACCAAAGGAGTGCTGTGAGGATTTCAAGCGATCTATGAATGCAAAGTAGATAGGGACCGATTCAGAATGTATAGTACGCAATAACCCATTAAAGCTATCACGTCATACCCTTAAGGCGGAGCTTAAGTGTTCCCTCCGCTTTTTTAAACTTCTCGGCCACCGTCTTTCTGGTAAACCACCAACTCGATAAGTATTTTTCTGGTCACGCCTCTGCTGGACCATAATGTCTTAACAGCCCTTGAAAGAGGTATCACCGGCGGTGAAGTCGAGAGACAGTGACGAACTCAACCCGGGAAAATCTCTTTTATCGGTGAACTTTTAATTCTGTCAATTTTTTCCGAACTCCTTCATGCCCAAGATTCTATGCCCTGTCCTGTTATTTATTTATTTATTTACAAAATACTGCAGCCCGAGGGCCAAGCAGAGTGGGCAATTTAACAACAGCCAACGATCACACCAAACTTCAAAAAAGAAAGAAAGAAAACAGACAAACACTACAAAACACCTGAATGATCAACATAAAGGCAGTCAAAAGTAAAAGGTTGCTGTATGAACAACATTGTCAAAAAGAAAAAAAAACAGGAAGAAATATTATAAAACACCAGACGTAGGATTACAAACAGAACTCAGATGATAGGGGACAAGCGTTCTTCAAAATCATGAACATTACGCGCGGAAAAGACGAGAGCTGGCAAGCTGTTCCACTGAGCGATAGTGCGAATAAAAAAAGAATTTTTCATCTATAAGCAAAAAACGGCCACTGGTAGTGCTACCTAAGGACGAGCATGTATAAAAAATCATGAGGTTACAAGGATGCAACGATTCATGTTAGCTAACGGTACAGCATAAAAGAAATAGTGTTTCTGGTGGTTCATAAAAACTTCGGAAGCGGCTTTTTCTTTCTCAACTACTTGAGCAGCACTATTTTATAGAAGTTCTAGATATGAGAGTGCCGGAACATGCGCATATTAGCTGTGCAATGCTTCTGTGAAAGCCAGTCATTAATACAATGCATTCGAATAGCTGTGAGCGCGTGAAGGTCATAATTGCTTACTGAAACATGGCGTTGTGAGCTTTCTGACATGTAATTTGTACCTGTAGCATTTCAAAGCACGAAATAAATAATTTGCGTATGTACAACTCTATGATTAATTTAGAGGTATTTATTATATAGGACGCATGAATACATCCGCAGACACGGAAGCAGATATCAGAAATCGTTTTGAACAGGAGATAAATATTGTTGCAAATGCAAGCCAATCACTTATGAACACTCTACGAGGGTACACTCTACGAGGGTACCTGACTGAAAAAAGGTAAACCGAGTTGAATATTACTTCTTTTTCACACTCGCCATGGCGACGTGGGAGCAGGAATTCAGAACTGCGCCACAAGAATTTCATCGTAAGTAATGGGCGTAAAAAGTTATTGATGCCCATGTGTTGTGCAATTCAAAGCTGTTGACCATCAGGAACAGTAGGCTAGGAGTTCAGGATCAATTTTGGCCGCAAGGTGTTGCCAATGTGTACTGAAATGTGAGCAAACTGCTGTTTTCACAGATCGCCTCCATTGAAAGGCAGCCAACAAAAGAGGATCTAACCCGCGACTCTAGACACAGCAGCCGAATACGTTATCGACTTAGCCATGAAAGCATGTTAATGGACACTCTAATACGTGAAATCCAATCAAAATCAAATCAAGTTTATTTAATAGTTACAGTACAGTACATGGTAATGAGGTATATATACATCGGGAGGCCCAAACGTCGAATTTGTAAATAGGGCCTCCTATGGCTACATGAACAGAGTACATAAACCTGCGCATGCACAACAATCCGAGGTAAAAAAAAAAGAAAAAAAGAAACGCGAAGAAACAGACAAAAAGTATGAAGTGTACAGCAAATGAATGTTACGTAGTGATTGCAAAGACAACGTTATTAAACACTTAAGGATTCAAACAAGTGGTGTTTTAACATTTTTTTGAATTTGTACGATGACATTGGGAACTTCAGTGAAGGGAGCAAATTATTTCAAGTGGAGATGGTAAAGAACGATGTTTGGTTTGGTTTGGTTTGGTCTATGGTGTTTAACGTCCCAAAGCGACTCAGGCTATGAGAGACGCCGTAGTGGAGGGCTCCGGAAATTTCGACCCCCAGGGGTTCTTTAACGTGCACTGACATCGCACAGTACACGGGCCTCTAGAATTTCTCCCCCAAAGAAATTCAACCGCCGCGGCCGGGATCGAACCAAAGAACGATGTAGTCTGCTTTCCATTATTAGTCCGTACTTTTGGCAACAATAAATTGATCAACAAAGCAAAACGCCTCACGTTATTATTAGTGATTATATTTTCAGGGACAAAATTAACACACATATATATATATTGATGATTTTGAAAAAAAAAACCAGGACCTGAAATTTGTGTAGATGTTCAAGGGGCAGGACATGTAGTGAATGGAACAAAGGTGCAGACGGTTGGGTAAAAGAAGAGAAAGTGATGACTCTAAGTGCTTGTTTTTGCATAAAAATGAGTATAGAAAAATGAATTGTGTATGTGCTACCCCTTGAAGTGATACAGTAATTAACGAGTGTATGAATGCGTAATAGACTGAAAGCAACGTATATAAGCTAAACAACGGCCTTGTTCTGATAAGAGCCCTTATTCCGAAAGGAATTTTATTAATGTTCTGTATTGGCCAGCCGGTCTGATAAGATTGTATCAGCAATGACGTGTGAAAGTACGCTGCTGCCTCGAATAAAGACCGTTTTGCGTTGCTGCCACTGAAGCGTCTGTCTGCTTATTAGAACAGAACAATTAACAACGCAGGCAACATGATGATTAAACTTGAGATTCGAGTCAACAATCACACCTAGATTTGTAGCAGAATGTGTTTGCGGTATGGAAACATTATTGATAGATATTGATAAATGTGGAGTAATTCTTTGAGGGGCGTGAAATTCCACAAAACTGGTTTTAGACGGATTAATTTTATTACAGTTAGCGTGACTCCAGTTCTTCAGTCATTGAAGTGCTGTCAATAAAGAGTTTAAAACTTGAAGGATCAAACATAAAAGCATTGCTCGAAAATTCGAGCACTGTAGTACTCTCTTTGTTACAGGAAAAATATAGCACATGAGGAGAAACACTCCCTGATAATGTATTTTCATTACCGGGCGAGAGAAGGAAAGGCTGAATTTAGCTCATTTTTGATCGCCATGGCTCAAAGCACACCCCCAAAAAGGCAACCAGACAGAAATACTGCCAGAAGGTGTGCAAAACTTTATTTTCCAGCAAACAGAGCCCGTCAAGAGTTTCTTCTGAACTGTAGTGCGCATAGTTTCTAAACTGAGCTTAAAGCAAGAAATACGGAGGGCCATTCTGGATGATTGGCTGCAAATACAAGTTTAGTTGTGATTCGAGAGTTTTTGCATAAACCTTTTAGTACAGGACAATTGTATTGTCACAATATCTGATCCCGAAGAACATTTGCAGCTAACTAATGGGAAAACCGACGCTGAGCAGATTCCAGGGGTTAATTTGATTTGATTCTGAAGTTGGTATTGTTGGCGCTGTAGCTCATAGCACCTGTGCTTTTAGCTCACTACGCAGGAAAAAAAAATAATCATTTCGATGGATTGTCTCGACCGCCTGTTAAAAATAACAGCGGACCAAAAAAAGGCGATTTTATGTCCAGTGCTCTTATACTCATATGTTGACGTGTGCGCCTGTCCGGCTCATACTGTGGAAGGTATGTTGCATTTTAAATCCTTTAAAAAAACGTTTTGGAATCGGCTGTTTCTATTTTTTCGTTCTCAAAGCAGTCATAAAACTATTACTTTGCATCAACCAGGAAAGCTACAAATACTTGAGAAAAATGATGCTGTAGCATGCTTTTCGTGCTGGGACTCTTCAAACAGACTATAGTAGATTGTTAAAAAATAATGCAAAATTCGACCATATTACTCCCAAATTAAACCGGGGTCATAGGGCAGACAATTAATGATATGAAAAATATTGCAAGCCAGGACTGTTGCTGGCGCAATTCCAGACCTGGCAGCCATTACAGCACAATTCATTCTTTTTCTCTACATTTTATGAAGGCAGCCTTAAGCCTACAAGGAGAAAATGGAAGAGTTATCTGTGTAGCTCTTCTATGAAGTAGAATAATGATAAGAACTTATATTATTCTCGCTGACAGTTTCCTTTTTTTTCGCAGTTTATTATGATGAAAAAAAAAAACTCTCCATCGACCAAGACTCGTAATGAACACGAACAGATGAAAGCAGTTCATCAAACATGATTGTCTTTCTTTACTAGGAGAAGAAACCTTCTTTATTTTCTCCTTATTCCTGCACCAATAGGGCGCAGATTTACATTTGTTGACAGGAAAGAATAATCTTCCGCATGAGAAGGCTTCATGGACTTGGTGGAACTAAAGGCCATGTTCAGTAATAATGCACCATAGACGAATTCCGCTGCAGCGCATACCACACTTCAAATTAAGTTTCTGGTACAGCCTGTTTTAAAATTGACCATACCTCGGCGTTGTCGTCCAAAGACCTTGCCAAAGGGAGCCTTTTTTCTTCAGAAATTACTTCTACATCTTCTGGACATCTTTGATCGGTAGGAAAAAAATCTCGCCGGTCTTTATAAATAGTGGTTTACCTCTTACTGCACTTTTCATCCCAGCTTCACAGTCTGCCATAGTTGAAGTTTTCTTTAGGATTCAGATTTGTTCCCTGAAAGGGAATTTTAATTTCAAAAGTTTCTGCACTTCGCTTTCTGGCACTTTTCACCCTTCCGTCCTCTGCATTCCTCCACTTCAGTATGTGATTAATCATTTCAAGACGGCAGTTTTGTACTCTGTAGAGGAGTGCAGGTCCTGTTTTTTTGTTACTTCTACAAGCACTTAAGTCGAATGTGCTCTCCCCAAAGTGTAGCTGTATTCTGATCATTTTACTTCGCTTGAGACAATATTGTCTGCACTTTCTATATCTCTACTGTCCTTGCGACTCCCTTTCGTTCATCGCATTGCTTGAATTTCTTTGGGGAACCTTGGAATTTGCTTCTGCGGTATTCATAAATTGGGAACACTTGCTTTAGCCGCAGTGAAGACACGAAGATTGGAGCTCACACGTTTTGTTAGCATTTTTATTTCAACAATGACACACACTGAGCAAGGCCAACAGAACTGCTTAGGTTCTCATGTGTCGGCTAGACCATGTTTTTGCAACGTAAGAAGAAGTACTAATTATTTGGTGTTCGCCTCTATATGTCCAACGTTCTCGAACAAAAGTTCTAAAACTGGAAATTGTAAGAAATTGCAATGGAAATATTAAAGGTAATTGTCGATTCTTCTCATATGTCGCAAAATCTTTCCTTTAAAGTGTTACCGGCGTACCTCAGTGGTGAGTTTTGGGGCCTTTGTTGTTTTTAATTCACATTAATGATATTGACGTGTATATTTCCTGCAAAATCCGCTTGTAAGCAGACGACTGCGTCGTGTACAGCCCAATAGTCGCCGAACAGGTAGTTCGCACTCTACTGCAAAATCTAGACAGCAGCCATCGATGGTGCATGAAGTGAAAAATGACGCTGAATTCAAATAAATGTAAATATGTCGCTTTTACACGAAAACGTAAATCAATAAACTCTGTGTACTATTTAAATTCAACTCCTATGGAAAAATTCCTAAATTTAAGTACATAGGTGTACATTTCAGAGATGACATTACATGAAGAATCCACACTGAGTATGTGATAGGCAAAGCATCCAGAATGTTGAATTTCTTCCGGAGTAATTTCCATAAAGCCCCAACAAATATAAAAGAATTGCTGTACCTCACACACATTCTTGAGTATGCTAGAGTGGTGTGGAATCCATGTATGATTACGTTATCGAATGGTTTAGAAATCGTACAGAACCATGCAGCCTGTTTTGTCGCCAATGATTACGACTTTCGACACAGCGTTTCAGCAACATAGGAATCTCTTGGATGGGAACTTCTCAGTAATAGGCGAGTGCGCAGTAAACTAGAAATGTTCTATCGCATCTATTGCAGAAAAACTGGGATGGACAAAACTCTGTATGCTCAGCAGCCACATTTTGTATCTGCACGTTGTGATCATGCTTTTAAGGTGCGTGAAATCAAATGTTGAGCAAACGTTTATCAGAACCTTTTCCTTCCACATGTCATATCAGTTTGGAACAAACTCCCTCAAAAAGGTCATTGTCTGCACATCTGTTGAAGCGTTTCGTGCATTTATTTGTGCTCTTATTAACTTAGTCACTTAGTCTTAATTCTGTATTATTATTGTACGCCTGTGTGTGCCTGATTTTTCTGTATTTTACGGCTGTTCCGTGTGTTTGAATCTCTCTTCGCCTGACTATAGCACTTATAGTGCTTCATTTCGTTTTATTAGTCTTAATTCTGTATTATTATTGTACGCCTGTGTGTGCCTGATTTTTCTGTATTTTACGGCTGTTCCGTGTGTTTGAATGTCTCTTCGCCTGACTATAGCACTTATAGTGCTTCATTTCGTTTTACGCCTTCCCTGCAATAATGCCTTCGGGCGCTGCAGATATCTGTAGATAAACAAACAAATAAATTCCACCGATCGCATCGAACTGTTAAGAGTGCCATAGAAACCCAATAGAAACTTCTGCCGAGAGCGAAAACCTTGGAAAAAAAATGAAAGGCTGCCGTCGGCTATCTGCGGATATATTGACTGTTATATTCAAATCTTCGATAATCCAAAAAAATTGCTCTCATAAACTGTTTTCCGCTCAAAAATGCTTTTGTCCAGAATTACCGGCTGTGGACCTCTCTAAGCCGAGTTTTATGCATTACTAGTAGAAAATACTGTCGTTTCCTGCATTCATGTACGTTTGCATGCTTTGATCGCAAGACTGCCATTTTTTAAAGAAATACCCCGGCAGCTATTGATTTGAGTCTGCACGTCGGTAAAAAAAAAAAAAAAACTCCCAAGGAAGAAAACTCATGGGCAATCATGCAACGTGATGCGACAAATCTGCTCCAGTAGGCAGTCAGCCGTCCTGCTTCGCCTCCGATTGCACTTCACATTTTCTACGTATTGCTTCCAAGGCAGCTGCTCGTACCGTTGCTTGTTCCCATCTTCTCTTTCGCTTCCGCTGCTAACGCTCCCCCGTTGCGACTTAGAGTCTTGCTCTGCCCACTACCGCTGTCGCCTTACCCGCCGTAATTCGACGCGCCTTGCAATCTGGTCCCTCGCAACGTCTGCGCTTGTCGATGGACCGGGAGCGTCCGTCGCTAAAGCAAACTCGAACACAACTGCGCGCAGCGCGGGTCATAAAGTGCAGAGCTGACATGCTACGGTGACGGCATGATGCAACTGCAATTCAACGAAGCAATCCGGGTCGCTTCCACTCCGCGTCACCTACCAGCAACCATCCAACGGATATCAGGCACGAATGCTAGTTGAGTTCTGTTCGGCTAGGGGCGCTGAGGTGGCGTTTTAGTCAAAAGGGGCCAGCAATGCAGTCGCATTTCAAAATAAATGCAGCAACCACGTAAACTTGAAACTATTAAAACTTAACTTTCCAAATATGCACGTAAGACCTGGAGCGCAAAATTTACTCAGCCCTGAATATCGCTAGAAGCCTCTGTATTATTTGGCGTGCCGCAAGTATTTCCTTTTAACTGATCAAGAAAGAGAAAGGTTCCAGTAAATCTTCGTTTTCCTTGAGGTCATTCTGCTTTATTGCTGTTCTTCCGCGCAGCTCCGATACCCTTTTAAAATACAACGAAGTAAATTTTCGAACTACTCCGCTATTATTTTATGACAATTTCGCTTGCGGCAGTAAGGGCTCAGACCTCAGCAACGGTTGGCAGCACGTCGCTTGAATCTTGCGAGCATGGTTTAGGCGGTGATGCTTGCTTTTTATTAAAGACGACGCAAGGAAGGCCAGCAATGCGACGTCCTTTCTTTCAAGAACTCTAACCTTATAGTTTATTCAGCTGTCCCCGGTGTTCCTGTCTTTGTCAAATGGCGATTTGTTTTCCACTCTGCCCATTATTTATTTCACTCTGTTCACGACAGTTGTTCATTATGGGCAACGCATATCAGGAGGACAAAAAAAAATCGCGCATGGGGAGGAAGGTGGAATGAGAAGATAAGCTCACGGACACGCCGGTAGCACTTAGTGTTCTCCTTTTCCGGATGCCTTACTTAAAAAAAAAAGAAATAGTAGTAATAGATCCCGGGAAATGCGCTGAAAGGATGCAACGATGTGGAAGCTTTGAAAGCCTATTTTGCAAAGTGTATCCCATGTTTAGACCGAAGATGGCCGAAAACCCTTCGTGTCAGCTTGGCCGAGAAGTGAAGGCGGATAAGCGGAAAGAGCCCTTGCAGACAAGAGTCCTCCCGTGAACTGCTTGTCGCCACGTTTCACAACTAGGAGAGAATGCTTCCAACTGATACCTAATGCTGATCAGCCGCATATAACACGATATCGTTCAGCTTCCAGCTCCTTTATATTATAAAACATTTCTTTAACATATATAGCCTGTCTGATTGCAACAAAGGCGATTAGAGTTTTGGTTTATTGAGGTTTAACGTTCCAAAGCGACTCAGGTTATCAGGGACGCCGTAGTGAGGGGCTCCGGAAATTCCGACCACGTGGGGTTCTTTAACGTGCACTGACATCGCACAGTACACGGGCCTCTAGAATTCCGCCTTCATCGAAATTCATCGAAACTTCAGAAAGTTTTAACACACTTGTGGTAGAAGAAGCACTGAGCTACACGGACAGTGACACAAAACATAATAGAGAAGAAACGAATCGCTTCATGTTCGAGTGATAATAACTATTTTAAGCGTTCTATAAGGCTTTTGCCGAATGATTGCAATCAGGTTAACGTTGAAATATTTAAATGTTGGTTAACTAATTACTAGGTAATGATATCCATTGCTTATTTTTAGTGAGGTATGAAACGCAACAACATCAGCTGGAAATTTTGGTCATATTCTACGTGCTACAGATGGTAATGGTATATTGTGCGCAGGAACTTTGGAGTGTGATTAAGCGAGTCCTGATTGGGTAAAACAAAACTTGGCTGCTGAAGAGCGCCCGTTGTCAAGCCCACGTGCTAACGTCGCTAGAGTTACCGAAGTGTAAGGTGCGATTGTCTTTATTGGCGTTGGCGTTGGCAACGTTTTACACTCCAATCATTTTTAGGAAAGGAAGGGCGCATAATGGAAACCTGGCTCAGCGGACGCCCGAATCGTGCTTATAGGTACGTGGGGTGATGAGAGAGAGAGATGTGGGCTGCAGGCATTGACAAGGTTGTGCGTCACCAATACATTGCTGTCCCCGGCTGCACTAAAACATTTCGACCCCTCCATTAGCGCCAGCTGCCCGCACTGTAGTGCGGTGTCTTCGGACACCTATCACATGGTTTGGGCCTGCCCTTCCAACCCGGCAACTCGCCCCATCGCCAACCCAACCCGGGAGGACTGGGGGGCGACCCTGCTCGGCTGCCACGACTTACAGACCCAACAAGACATAGTTGGGCGCACCCGGGCGGCGGCCACCGCCACTGGCGTCCCGAACTAGGGACCTCCACTGAGTGTCTGTAAGTATCGTTCGCTTAGGGGCTGATCCAAACATACCTCCTGTCCCTTCTAAATAAATGTTTTCACCATCACCGCCACCACCAGAAACGCGCCGCTGAAACCATAGGCCGTCGGCGTTCATTGTGTTCATTTGCGGTGGTCCCGGGTTCGAACCCCGGAGCAGGACGAATTTTTGTTTAACTACCAAGTTTCTGAGAAAGCTGTATAGGTTTCCTTTGTAGCCGCATAGCTGCGCTCGGGTGGATGTTAGTGAGTAATTGCTCCCTTATTGCAATAATATTAAATGTCCCAAACGCATAAGCGTTAGCAAAATTCAAGGCCTTCGTTTGTGATATAACGTTAAGAAGAAATGAAAACTGTTTTCGGAATTGACGCATACGTATTGCTGAATGTCATTTTCAAGCTCGAAGCATGCCATTTATACTTCAGGATTTGGTTCTATGTATTATTAACTTCATAGTCGTCCCGCACTCGCCTAGTTCGCACTATTTTAATTATACTTAGTAAAGAAGGCACTGATGACCTAGTCGCAAAACTATAGCACTTCTGAAATATAATGCAACAGGTGGCGTCAAGATAACAGTCCTTGCGTAATCCTTCCAACGTGTGCTTCAGCTACATGTAGGATAATAATGTCATCGGTGGCGTCCGCCACTTGTGTGTTTCAGCTCTGGCATGACCGGGTCACATATCTCCCGATACTGCCCCCAACGGGGCCCGATACCAGAAGACCACCGCCCTTGTTGGTGTTTCGTGTTGTGCAGGGTGAGTGGCCGCTCATATTTGATACATGCTGCGCAACCGTTGCTACTTGTGGCGAAGTATCCAGACCGAGGTTACAATCCTGTCTCGTTCTAAGCATTACCTTATTGTCGGCATTGACATTTTTGTTATTTGCTTTGTAGACAAATTCTTCGGTACTAGCGGAATTTCATGGAGCACTGCTCCGATGTCTGCTCTAGTGGAAGCTCATCATCGAATTTCGAAGCATTTTTTATGCCCAAAGGCTGAGTTGTGCAACGATGACCGCTGCATCATCCAGGTTCTTCCATCTCGATTTCTTGTCACGTTTTCGGCGCTGTAGTTCGTACATGCAACATTTACAGCCGCTAGGAACAGACTCCTCGCGCCCCGTTGCATGGTAGCAGTTATCGATGGCGACACCATGCGGTAACAGCGAACTATCCAGAAGATCTAATCGTGTTACCTCGTGGTATGAAACTAGTATGTATCCAAAAAGGCACGTCGGTTCCAGTAGCTGTAAGTACCTGCTTTTTGAGGAAATGCTCTGTTTTGTCCAGAGGCAACGGTTAAGTGTTGAGGCAATGGTTAAGTATTTTTCCACAAACGAGTCCCGCATTTCGATGGAAAGGTTTCGAAGCAAATGTATTCGATTTCTCCAGAGATCACCCAGGACCGCTTCCAACTCATCGCATTCATCATGTGATCGATACTGAATTCGCTCATCCGATACGACCGAAGCTTTACCGCGTGTCACGTGTTCCTGGCATGTTGCAACAAGGCGTTATGCAGGAACCATGAAGGCATTGCGTGGTTTCATTGAAACGTGTAAAAAGAAAGGTAACACGTTGATCTTCCTAGAATACTGTAGCATGAGTGACGTGACGAAAATGGAGATATGTACCCCCTTCAACGCATAGTCGGTGCCGTCGACTGCCTTCACTACCTTCGGCTTCCATGCAAGTTCAACTTCTAAACCGCAGCCAAGCTTCCGTATTCATCATTGATTTATAGAAGAGAAGCTAAAATTAAGCTGAGAATGTTTTGCATCCTGTTCCAGGAATAGAATATAATCCCAAGACTGCGTAAGATGCCACAGCCCGCACACAGTACATATGCATACATACACATAAGCAGAAACCTGTTTAATTACATGGTGTTCTCACGGAGAAGGCCTGCTTCTCAGAGTAGCTGCAGAAATCTGTTGTGTAACTAGGGTTCTAGCTGCAAATGGCTGTGGGAAGGTAGCTTCCACTTTGTAACACCGGCGTGAGGAAGCATCGATCGCCTGTGCTGCGGTATTTAACCGCTAAGAGGGTGAAGCAGGGCAGAACGGCAGCATTTACGTAAAGCACAAGGAAAAACAGGAGCAATTACGGATGCGCAATGTCTGACACGCAAGCACTCGGCATGGACGTTTGCAGGGCTCGAGTAGTGGCCCCTGCTGACAAGTGTTGCTATTTCTTTCCAGTAGTTTACTTAACCTGGAGTGGTAACGATCGAATGTCTAACCTTAGGAAACGAGTGTCTCCACCTGCTGTCATTACTGGACTGAGAACTTGTTTCCTATGGCCGATCTTGAACCAAGAAGTTCTGTTCTATTTCGGACAATGCTTTATGCATGCTGAGCAATAAAGCCAAAATGGCATATCGTTGCTAAATTATGCACTGAGTAAAACAGGTTCTTAAAATAAGCCTTAAATTGGTCGCGCAAATGATCACCACAATTTACGACTATGCTTCGCGTCGATACTTTTTTGTAATCTCTTATTACTTATTTGATGTTTAAAAATTCGTGACCGAAATTTATTTGCTACGCTGCTCAATGGGGGCTACAAAACCCCAAAATGATAGTCGCCAAGAAATTATCAAGCGCATAAAGGATTAAATGTGTCAATCTGAAGTGAAATCTCAACTTCCGATTCGAAGGCTTCTGAAATAACAAAAGCGTGCGTGTACTGAGTGCCGACTATCAGCTTGAACAGAACTGAACAGGTGGGCACTTAGTAGACGGGCCAGGTCTTGCCTACTCACTTGTTCTCTTATTTTCGGGACTTCTAAATAATACCCCTCCTTCATTATGCGATTTTAGATTTTTTCTGCGGTCAGCTTCGTTGCCTATAATTTTCTCAGCCTCCATTTTTGACGCGCAGGGTTTACCCATTCCTGTGTCTAAGAAAACCCGGCCTCAATGGAGTGAGAGAAAAAAAATAGAAGAGCTGAGCGCGCCTTAGGCGTATGACGCGACAGCCTTAATGGCTTCCTTCAGTGGTTTCTCTCCACACAGTAACTCTTCCTTGCTTTCATTCACAAATTTGTTGCAGTTATCTCAGCAGTTTTCGCAATCTTTTCTTTGAACTCTGCCACGTTTTATGCTGTGCGGCGCTCTTAGCGCCACAAATAAATAACTCTGCCACTCGAAATTTAGTGCATAATGCTACTTTAGTTAGTATATCTCTAATCAGCAGGTGTCTAGTTACTAATAACCGCATTACTAGCTTCAAATTAAGGCGCCACCACACTCACATCGCCTCCTTATGTACCTCAGCGAAGGCTTTGTCCCAACGTGGCACTGTCAGTATTGTGCCTGGCTGGTGACCGAAGGATCCTGGGTTCGTAACCAAACTGCAGTTTATAGCAGTTTTTATTTACACAACTTAATTTACTTAATAAATTTAGTCGTTTCAGATAGACTTCGATTTTTTATTCAAAGTAGTAATCCTCTTTCGAATGATTTTCATTCCAGACACAGACGTGGTGTGGGTTCCTCGATACCACGCCGCCGGGGCGACGGCGGGCTTTTCGCGGAACGGGAGCCTTAATGCTGTCGTTTCAAAACCGCGGCGTTAGCGAAACTGCTCCTCACTTAACGAGGCATAGTGGCGCCACCATGTGGTAGTCACCGGAAAGCCCCCGCGACCCGGTGTACGCCGAAAACCCAACAGATGGCATGCGAAAAGTATAAAATCATTGGTCTCAGTGCGGAACCTGCGAAGTACGGCTACTGTGTTGGGAGGAATTGAGTCATTATCAACAAAGATTTCCACGTCTGTGTTAATTAGGTTATCACGTCAGACTCACTTCAAAATTGCGTCTTGAACGAAGAACGAACGGTTTTTTTTGGCTCCTTCCATTAGGCGTAAAATATTCCTTTTACTCGGCTTCAAATTTATTTCTCTAAAATTATGTTGCTAATTTTAGTCTGTTTCGATACACTGTATTCATGGAGACATTAACCACTGTTTCTGAAACTTCAAACCAATCAAAAGCAATCCGCCTTCAGATTCCATAAAGCCATTCGGCGCGGCAATCTTGACACTTTGGCTCTCCGCCTCTGATTCCATGTTTAGAAGTAAATGGCAGTCCGGTATTCCGACGAGCGCGCCCCCCCCACCACTAAACTTCACATCTTTATTGTCCTCCTCTTCGAGGCAGATCGCCCCATCCAAGGTGAGGTGCAGATTAGCAACATATGCATCGCTCATGAAGTGGTGCTTCTAATCCCATAATACCTCTGGCTGATTTCTCTGACCCAGCCCTGCAAAGGGTAATTTTGTTTTCGAGAGTCAAAGCTAAAAAACTCAAACATTATGGCTCGCATCATTGAAAATTTAGAAACACGCGAAATCCCTGGTCATTACTGGATATTACTGCAGATTATTATTCCTCTTAACCCAGCCGTATATCTTTGCTTCAAATAGCGGCATTTAAGCCGGTATTACTAATCTACTTTGTTCTCAGGCATTTCCAAGCCAAACCGCACTCAAATTTGCATTATTATAATGCATCAGTGGCCTGCATGGAAACATAAGAGCAATACGAATAATTTTTTGCAAATTGGGTTTGAATTGCCGCCAAAGTATAATGGTATAAAGGCGGGAGTTTTATGGCCGTGCAAAGTTCTTGGGATAAAGATTTTCCGTCCTTGTGCTAAAAATTGAAAACAGCAACTACAGCAAAGGTCATGCATATAGTTGTGGCCCATAAATAAACGCGTCTTGTGGAGTTTTCTTTGAATTTTTTATACACAGATTTTGAAAGCTCAGTTAGGTGATCTGCATGTAAGAGTAGCTTAATTTTGTAGCTGGCTTCATATTTTTCTGCCCCCATTAAAGCCTTCTTCCTGAAGCAATACAGGAGAAGACGAATGGGTTCATCGAGCAGCTCAGAATTTTTTAGTCTGCATGCCATTCTTACCACTTGCTGCTTTACTTTAGAAGTAATATAACAATGCGTGATGTTAGACCTCCCCGCTGCATTTATTCAAAGATGTTTAGTATCAGCCTGTACTAAATCCCACCTTTGCATTTTGTCAACATAAACGCGAAATTTTTCACTTTCCGATTCGCACATTTGATTGCAATTCCTCCTTTTCTCCTTCTTTTCACTGCCACTTCAGCTCGGAGCTGTTTGTTGCTGGTGTATATTTCTTTTCTGCGCTATCATTTTTACTGCGTGCAGCTTGATGTGAAAATACATAAAAAGTCGTCTTCATCGTCCGCGTATGCAGAATCCGAGAGATTAAGTCTGTAGATTCGCCATATACTGCCAGGTTTGCAAATGTTATGCGCTTGCGGTGGAGCTCAAGCTCGGCCTTTGTGGGCAAAAATAATGAAAATAAAAAGGGTGTTTCGGCCACTTATAAAAAAATCTGAAACGTCTTTAACCAAACGCATTTTTTTAGTTTTACACCTAAAGTTTCTAAGGCATCTCGGCTCCTTCTGCGGGTGTGACTGGGGGCTGTGCCAAGCGTCATTAAGTATACATGGTGGGGCAGAAAGTGGGCCGAATGAAGGAATGCAGCGATGTGGAGGATGCCAGATAGGGAGAGGACTTGATACTCCTTGTTAAGGCTGTCAAGGTCCTCTTCCCCTCCCCCACCCTTCACATCCCCGCATTGCTCCATTCGGCCGCTTTCTATCCCACTATGTATACTTAAAGACGCTAGGCACAGCCCCTAGCCACTCCTGAAGGTGCCGAGCCGGCTTCGAAACGTTTAGTTTCAAATTAAACGATTAGTTTTGGTAGGACACATGTTAATGTTTATTATAAGTTATCAAACCCAACGAGAAAGCCAATCCTGACAAAAGGTTTAGTTTTTTTGCCACCACTTACCGCTTACCAAACACGTTAATCATGGTACTGTTAGGCCAAGTTGCCCTTATATCATTAATGTAGTTAATAGTGAAAACAGGCCAAATTTTCTACGCAGATAGTAAATAGAACGTCTCGCTTGATTTCACAGCACTGTGGTTGCTTTGGGAGCCCAGAACACAAAAGAGCAATTCTGCCACCCAAGCCTTAGTTCGACAAGAAATACTGATTAAAAAAAAATCAGAATGGTTTAGAGAACGCAGTGAGGATCCCCAACTCCTGACTTAACACAGAGGAACAAGTGTTTTTCCTTTCCGCCCTCACCAGCAGTGTGTTCAGGCGATAGCGAACTCATCGTCCGGGTACCCTCACTACACTGCGCCATGATATTGAACGCCTGAAATCAGGGCCACAAAAAAGGCAAATCTACAAAACCTCGAAAACGATGAACGGAAGAGCATCCACCAAAGCGCAGCAGTTCTACTAGGGGCAATTTCGCGGGTGCTTGCCCAGGCTATCTCCGCATGAACAAATCCAAAATTGCCTCTATGAAAAAGTAAGTTGTAGTTTTTTTTTTTGGAGAGCACTGAAACGCGAGATTAAAAAACCCGGAAAGCGCTGAAAAGGATGTGATATATTTTCTCCGAAAACAGACTCGAGTATCTCGTTGAGTTTTTTTTTCTTCTTGGGTTGAAAGTGATGCGCAAATTTGCTTGTTTTTTATTTTCCACCTCGATTATTAAACACCACTCGAAAGACTACGACAGGCTCATTTTTCACAAGCAACTCTAAGAAAGGGCAGAGCCTCAATCTGTCTCTGTGCATTCTGCTTCTGCTTGCGTGTTTTTTCTGCTTCAACTAGTTTGGCGTCTATGAGCGCTTGGGACAACTGAATTTCTTGCCGCATAGAAACATTGCACAAAAGCTTGCTCGCGGTCACTTCTGCTCTTTTTTATCTTTCCCTGAAGGCTTGTAGCAGCGACTTTTTGTTAGTTTTGTACAACGAATAAAATACATGTTCAAGAGCGGAAACGGTACTCTTCCCAATCAGGTCGCACATTTCCTGCGGCTATTGGCAATTCCATAGCTTGCGCTCCTAAACTTTGAGACAGTATTTTCGCTCCAGGATAATAGAAAACAACAAATCAGGAAGCGGGCTTTTTATGATTTCAGGCACTTGTATACCGGCCGTGCATTAAATGCATAACGTTGTAAATTTTCAGTGGCCTAAGATCAAATTCTCGAGCGAGATTTACTTACCACCATCCACATACCGACAACGAGGACAAAGAAGGCGGCATTGTTTTTGTTCAGAACGTAAACAACTCAGCGACATAGCACACAGACTTCCGTGAGGATGCAAATAGTGCAGATGTTGGTGGATTACAGCAAAAGCCACGAAAGTGGGAGGTTCTCGTGGATACAACAAGTACAACAATGAAAGACAGTCACAGTGAAATTAACGGTGAAAATCATTCATGGTGAAATTAACACCAATAAATAAAAATATCTGCAGCCTCCAGGTAGACTGAGCTCCCGCCTTAATCACCACAAAGCGACTCGGCCATACTTGACCCGAACAAGCATCTTTCGCTGCTTATTCTTTCCGGATTCTATTGAGCACTGGAATAAACTGCCCGCTGACGTTGCTTTGTCTACAGGTGTAGCGGCATTCCTGAATGCACTTGGGGATTCCGTCTAGGCATATTATTCCTCTATATGTAGGCGTAATTGGTTGTCAAATATTTTTTTCGTATAGCAGGTGGCTCTGCAGTGGTGTGAATTGTGTTGCGTTTCTATGCTCTCTTGTATTGTATACGCTCGAAGGGGCTTGTTCATTCTTGGTTATATATGCACTTTTTTCTTCATTTTCCCTCCCTGTAATGACCCTCAAATGAGGGTTGACAGTATTCGTAAATAAATAAAAGTAAAAAAAGATGCTGGCGAGAGAGCTAAAATAACATTCGCTCAACGGTAGAATACAGGACGGAGTTTCTTGCGTCCCAGCCATTCGTGCTAAGTGCCCCTTTTCTAATCATGCCGAGTGCAGGCTTTGGTTGACCGCCATTAGGCAGTTTTAGTATCGCGTACAACCGCTTACGTAAGCTATACGCAACTACTCTGCGGGAGGTTACGCAGTGTGTCATGTCGGCGCTTTTAGTTCAACGTACGCAAACCCGAGCGCCAAGAGCAGTAATGACATCTGGTGTGGAACTAAGAAAATATTTTCATCCCTTTTTTTTCTTACACTTACGCCAGGACTAACCAAGTTGTACCGGGATGATAGCCACTTAGGTCTGGCTGCGTTTTCGTGTTCTCCTCCCAAAAGAACGCTAAATCAACCGCGAATACAATCAGCAGGCGAGGAGAGGGCTTTCTCTGGGCGGTTGTCACGTAGGTTGCCATCTTGCCAAAATCGAAATGTCCTAATCGGGGTGACAACACCGACTAAACAGCAAACACTGAGGCGGCGAGGCGGATACAACTTCGCTTCACGACCACTCTTGGGTAAGAATGTAAACCAAGGCGACCCGCTCTTGCGACGAATCTTGATGTGTTAGGCTTATGGATGCCACAGCCACCCAGCAAAATGAGAAACGGTAAATTCATCACCAATGATTAGTGCTGTAGGTGACATGAGACAGAAGGAAAGCCCTATTTGGCATTTGTAAGCAGGAGCAAGCTAGAAACAGAGCAACAATAGCTAATTCGCTCTTAAGCGGTCGACCTGGGCGCCGCTGTCTTCTCAAAGCTAATCACCTTGAGTACGTAAGGCTGAGGCACGCTAAACTGAAATTTTAGCATGCGCTAACCAAATGTACGAAGAAGCTAGGTCTCGGTTAGCGTTTAGCGCATGCGCACTGTGCATCCCGCTATTTTTAGTGTACGCTATACTAAAGCTTCCTAGTGATAGAGGGATAGCCGCCACTTCCACAGGTGATGTCCAGTACCTCCTCTTTGAAAAAGCTGGGACAACAGAAAATAAAGTCAGCAGACAAAGCTGCCACGCTCAAGATAGTCATGCAAAATTGCTCCTGCAATCAGCTAAAACAGTTTATTCATATAATGTCACCTTAGTCACGTTGTTCTCTCAGGATGAACACGCCTTAGTTGCCAAGGGTTATTTCTCTACGACGCACTCAGCCGCAGTTTCCTGGGGGCGCACACATGGCATGTGTGCCGCATACGCCTCTACAATGGCACCAGGCAGCGCTTCACAAAGAGCTACGCAGAGTCCTGGAGCCCCACACAAAAGGAGCCTTTCTGACCGGCAGGACTTCCAACAAGTTTGATTAACACAAGCCGCTTTTTATTTCATCTTCAAATTTCACTGGTTTCCCTTCTGCTTGCTTTGACACATTCAGGACCTGTATCTCTTCATTTCAGTATTCACGAAGCAGTCATCTCGCCTGCTCGAGGGAATAGAGCACACAATAAACAACACCATAAGTCGCGTTAAATGTTTTGTGGAATAAAATGCAACTGCGGGGGCACAGCTGCTATGATGTGCTGCTGAGCCCCAACGGTTACTTCGCGGGTAAGGGAGCTTCATTTTGACAGTGACGGCATTAAAAAAACAACTATGTAAACTCCAATACGGTACGCAGTCGAACGCATACGGTGAGTAAAATCGATGTGAACCATTCATTTGTTGCTCCTGCCCCTAGCGTACAAGTTGGCTCTCGCACATTGAAAACAGATGGGTGCTTTCATGATTGTGTTGCCTATAAAAAGTAGTTAGAAGAACAGAGAGAAAATTACTCTGGACTTTCCGTTCAGAAAGACGCAACCCAGATAAAAAGCAGTTGAAAAAAAACCAAAGTGAAAGATGCCCGCATCCAAACTAAATGTCAGAACAAGAGCAAAAACATTATCCTTTAAGCCTGTAATCCTCAAAACCTAATCCTTTTTGGGGAAGTCTCAGAGATGAGCTGAAAAAAGGCTATCGTTATTTCTGTGGACGATATATGTCGGACCTCTAGGCCCCACTGTACCCGTATTGTCGTAATGATGCAATGTTGGCCTTGGCTATGTTACTTATTAGCTGGTTTCTTCAGCTTTAGAATTTGGTAGTGTAGGGTAAATGCTAGTTGCTGACAGGCTAAAATTAGGGCTTTTTTTACTTTTTTAATGAGTGAAACACTCATTAATATTGAAAGTCCCTGAGAAGACAATACACGAACTCATATTAATATCATATTAGAAAATGTCAGAATCTGTGTATCAGCGAGCCCTCTGTTACCATGGCAGACTGTGAAGTCGATTTCTTAGCCTCAGCATTCTTTTTTGATAACGGGTTTTTAAACTGATTCTTCCAGAGCGATGAGTGGCGCTGATGCTTACAATTCCGTTTTTTCCACTGATTTGGGCTTCCGAGGAGCCGCTGCGTGTTTATGTTTTTGTGTTTTTAAATTGACTTCAATAATTTGCGTGTTTGAGCAATAAACTTCAGTTGCGAGATAGTGCTTGTCTGCGCCGTTTCCTTTGCGTCCCTCGTGTGCGGTATTGTTACATCATGGACAGAAACTATTTTTTGAAATCACGTGCTTTGGGCACACTAATAAATATGAGCAAAGGAGAAGCAAAATGATCTTTTCCACACTATGTGTGTCGATGTATCGCTATAAACCCCTTTCTAACAAGGTCGATTGAAGTCCAAGTTCATAGAAGTTTAAAAAAATGCAAAATAACTTCGTTCTTCATTTCTACGGAGCCCCTGAAGGGTCCTGCGAAAATTTTAGAGCCAGAGTACTATCCACCCATGTTACGTGAGGACATCTGTTTATGGGACGCCATAAATGTGAACTAATACTAACACTTTAATTCCAAGTTCGCGCTGAGTGTCCTCCAGTGTAGACTTGGGAGACCCAGGACAAATACACTCGCCGTGAGGAACATTGCACCCCATATTTGTTTTTATAGACGTAGCTTCGCTCCCTCACATATACGCTAAGGTCGCCATTTGAATCCAGAGCGTGTAAATAAAATTTACTAAACAATGTTACAGAAGTTGCCTTTATTGTTGCGAATGCAATGTAGCGTTTGGAACATAAAACCCAGGGATATCGCATTTTATGACCTCGTCTTTAAATTAAATTTTGTTGCTTTCATAACTGCAATAGCATCCTCCCAGAAATGGCGTCTTGTATCCCGTAATATGCTCATCTACCTTGCACCTAGGGATCAGTTTTGGCCACTTTTAACCTGCGCTCGTTTTCATAAGCGCAATAACAATGGTCATTAAACAATAATTACGTGATCATTATCCCTTCCTCTAAAACGTCTCATTACGCCTTCAATAATCCTTTCGTTCAATGCGAACAGATTTGCGCACGCGTACTTAATACTGTAAAATCTCCGTAGAGAAGGCAAAGCGCGCCGAAGCATGGGCGCTATAATAACGTGCTCAAAGATGCAAAATTGTCCGCAAAATTGTTCTGTGCCGGGCGTTCGAAATCTACTATAGGAATTCTTTTAAAGAGGGACAAACCCGCAGTTTTAGCCCGGCTCACCCACAGCTTCGGTAAGCGCTGATTTTCTTTTATTTATTTTGAAACAATAAGTGGCTTGAAAAGCTACATATTGCTCTCTTTTTTACCTAGCGAATTATTTTGTCATCAACGAGTCAGAGCTTGCATTACTTAGATTCTGAGAGCATTGCTCAGGAAAGATGTGGAGACACAATCTCTCCAAGTGAACCGCCTAAATAATAATGTGACAGCATGCAGTTTTTTTCTGTAAAATTCTGGCAAGCTTCAAAATAAAATCTGAAATTTTGAGCATATTTGCCGTTTTCGATAATAATCAGTGCCTGAAAAGAACAAGGACAAGCAGCAGCACCATGCCAAACTAGAAGATTTTAATAAGCAAATGCCCGATTTTTACGTGCACACACATGAGCCAAACATTGGAACAAAATGTTGTGGTTTAAGATCGCGACGTCTATGTGGAATTTTAGGCATTATCAGAGCCTTTAAGAAATATTTACAACATTGCAGAAAAGTGCGCATGCTAAATTGAAACACGCATTGCCGACTTTCAAAGTACACCGGAGAAGAATAATAAATTTGACAAGTGAGTAATCCCATACTGTTTGCGCCGATCACATGAAATGATCAATACTGCAGGGAAATTTAAAAGTTATGAAAGTATCTGCACTGGGCCTCCAGAATGACTTGTCTATTCGGTAGAGAGTCGGAACTGCTTGCTGCTCAAATCAACAGCCCCTAAGGTGCTTTGTGCGAGTAAAAACTACCAGTACATAATTTCTCAAGGAACGTACGAGGGACTCCAACTTCCATCAGAGAGATGTGAAACCGAAGTACAGGACGCTATTGTCTGTGACTGTAAGCCGGTGCGCTGAAACAATTGCTAATGTGTCTTCAATTTCGTCGGTGCGTGCTCGAAGCTGATGTCGTAATCAACTTCGTGTTCAGTATTTCTACAGCTACATATCTTCTCCAGGAGCAAAAATAGAAATATGGCTTAGAAAAAGTATGGCTGGTTATTGAGTCAATTGGTACAGCAATGATGAAGATTAAGCGAGACAGCGTAATGAGTTCCGTCAACACGTTTTGCGACAAGTGGCGTATAATTCAGGACGTTAAAAGCCTTCGCTTCCAGTTCCCAGAAGACAAGCACCAACGTAGATCGGCATTTCGCTCCACCGTGGGACATATCTATAGTGCGAAGGTGTGGCTCCAAAATTTGCTTTTCAAATGCCTTGTCGACCAAAATTACCCACTAAAGAGACAGCAAAAACTAGTAGGCATGCATTATATATGTTTTACTGGTATGCATTTGTATCCGGGCTCGAGAACTGAGGACACTGCGAAGAAAAGGTATAGCGGCTGTGAATTAAAATTTGTTGTGAAAACCCGCCAAAGCAATCGAAAAAATAAGTGTCAGAAAATAAGAACTGAGGATTGGGCGAGTTGGTGGTGATCCATTGTAGAAAAAACCAGCGCTTACAAACACGGACAGAGGACAAGGGAAACAGGCTGACGGCGCTGACGAATTACGCGTCCGGACGCGTAATTCGGAGGTCGTGGGTTCGGATCCCACCGGCGGCATGTGGTTGTTTTTTCTTCTGCTTTTCTAATCAATTAGCTTTAAGCGATGACATATCCAGTAATATTCTAAGTTGATCAACACCACAAAATAAATAAATTAATTAAAAAAAATCCCCTGTGCCCCTTGGTTTCTGTGGCTGTTGGCTTCTTTAAAATTTAGTGTTATTTTTTATTCACACACTGAAGTGCTTATTGAGAACCTGTGCGAAAAATTATAAGCTTTTTCTTTTCCCGCTGAAAGAAAGAGAGTCGGCTGTGGGTGAAAATCTTTGATTTGGCTCAAAGCAAAGATCGTTTTTTATGGTTCATATCTACTCTATTTATTTATTTCCCTTTGACTAAACCCAGTTTATAAAATAAGGATTTTTAATTTCATGTGGCAGCAAAGAATCAAACTTTCAAAGCGAGTATAGAACTTCTATATATTTTCTTTGACAACTTCATCGTAAGCCTGAGCAGTTACTTAGCAGCTAACAGCTAAAGCGAAGGCACTAAAATTCCTGTAAACAGCTATGCAGTTTCTATTATTAGCTATCGGATGTAAAGCAGGAAAGATATGAAGTAAATTTGGCTGTCATGATATGGTGCATTGCCGCCGTAGTAATGCTTGTATTATGTAGTGATCCCCAGTTTGAACGAGGAAGAACCGGTCTGTCGTTTTCAAACGTTGGCATCATCGGGGTAGTTATTTTGCGTACAAGATGTATCCTGATCACTAGTACCCGTTGGCAGCATTTGGAAAGACAAGGCTTCTTGGTTTAGGCACCAGCATGTACAAGTACAGGCTATGTCTGAAGACTACCTCAGCATTTTTCGAACGCTTAAGCGATAATGAGGACGCTAAGAGACTGGGCCTCTTTTCTGGTGACAATACTTAGACCTCACGTGGTTGCTGTTTTAATATTCGCTTTTGGGGTTAAAGCTGATTGCTGAAACACTGGCAGGTTTTTAATTGCAAGCGATAATAATCAGAGCATATGGCAAAAGAGACATATTACCATGCATTCACTACTTCGCTATAGGCTACGATCAGGTCTGTGTCTGCTCTTGAAAACTGAAGCTGCATGCTTCCACAGAAATGTTGAAAACTACAGCCGAACATTTGCTGCTAAATGTTCAAGTTTTCATCGTCAGATCAGGTATGCCTAAAATGCGGGTCAATTGGTCCATGCAGCACTTATCTCAGCCAGCTATGGAAGAACCCTCTAGTCCGCATTTGTACTTCGTCCTTTGTACAATTTCGCTCCTGCTGTCTCTCTCTGTGTTCACTCAACACCACAGTGATCGGTTCCGGCGTTTTTTGCAGAAAAGAGAACCTATGATTTATGCACCAAACGGCAGTGCTTCCATGGTCGTATTTATTAATTTTTTTCTCATAGAAACTGCATGTAGCGCTTCTTAGCTGTAGACTCAGGTGAAGAGAAGAAGGTACACGTCGGATATTTCGATGAGGAAAGCTACGCCGTTCCTCTGTTAACGTGCCGGTATTCTACGCTGAAGTTAGTCAGCAGTACTTTGGCTTGGACGTTGCGGAAATGTGCGATGCCTGTTGCGATGCCGATTCCTCGGTCTAGAAGAAATTGCATGTTCTTGTCGATGTTGGCTTCAGTGTTATTGGCTTCCTTGGCAGCTACGGTGATGATGACGCTTGAGCGGGATGGAACACTCATTTGTTCTTCCAGTACACTCAGCGCAGCGTGATCTTCAGGAGTTCTCATCGAAGGAATGGACTCGTACTTCGAAAGCGTGATCAGCTTGGATCGCAGGTGGATGATCGCCTGATGCTCCTTAAGGAAATCCACTCTCAAGATCACTTCGCGGGAACATTGCCGTAGCACTACCAAGGTCACGAGGTAGGTATGTTCCTTGACAGTCACTTTCGATGTGCATCGCCCTGATGGCGTAATGAGGTGGCCCGCTGCGGTGCGAATTTGTAGGCCATCTCAAGCGGTCGTGACATTCCTCAGCTGCGCAGCGAATGTGCCGTTCATCACTGACTAATCGGCTCCTGTGCCGACTAGAATGTTTACTTTACGGCCGACGAAAACCCCTTCTAAATCGCATGTCTTGGCTCTTGCTACACGTCGTCCTCGGCGTCAGATCACGGCTTCGTCGTGTATGTGAATACACGAAGTAGGGCGTGTCGTCGAAGCTTTTTTGGATGCCAGCTTAGTTTTGAAGACGGTTCGCTTCGTGATCGAGGTTGTCATTGTATGCGGCGTGGACGTGTTGGCGGCAGCGTCTTCATGCGGTACGGTCGTTGGAGGATCTTCGGCGTTTCCCTCGTGACCAGCCTCTGCTCCAGAGGTTGCTGTCTTTAGTTTCCTCTACGGGGACTGGAATACCTTCCTCGTACCGCGCTTGCTTAGCTGCGGCCTGGCGACGCGAAACACGAGACTGACGGCGATGGTGAGCACGAAAGGCGGCGGTTCGGCGCATGCTGCTCTCGACGCAGGTACTCGTAGATTTCTTGCGAATGTTGGCTGAAGCGTCGTCATGGTGCGTCCACGGCAAAACCACGAAGACCGATATGTCGGTACGGGCAGTGACGAAGAATATGGTCGGCTTCACCGCAATGGAAGCACAGCGCTTGGTTGTTTGAAGTCTTCCAGGCGTCCGTTCGTAGGCTGTGCGGGTGGGGGTAGGAGGGTAGCGATCGGGAACAGCTGGTTCACGTCGAAGATGGGGCGTGTGTCGCTGGGGCTGAGGACTGCGTGCTGCAGCGGCCTAGTTCAAGGCTGGAACTTGAACAGGAGGCGTCGATGGCGGAGAGCCAAGCGCGTCTTGCACTTTTTCGTGAACGATTTCCTCAAGGGTCCCTGCTTGAGGCTGGTTGGAAGATGGTAGCAGGCGACGCAGCCCTTCCCGTAAAATTTCGCGGATCGGAAATCGCAGGTTGCCTCCGAAGGCTATGCCATCCGAAAGGGTAGTCGAGGTCACTGGGAGCTTTCGCGGGAAATGGCGGGCTCGTGCTTGCAAGGTTTTCCCAATGGTGGCTGCTTCGCTGGTGAATTCAGCAACATCTTCGGTGGATTAAGCGTCAGACCACCGAGAAGTGCCTCTTTAGTACCGCGCATCAAAAGTTCCACCTTCTTCTCCTCCGTCATGTCGGGATCGACACGTCGAAAAGGCGCTTCATGTTTTCTACGTACGCGGTGACAGTCTTGTTCGTGCGCTGTGCGTGAGCGTAGAAGGAACTGACCTTTCTTTCCTGACAATGCTTGTGAATGCCTTCAGGAACTCCCGCCTGAATGATCCTCACGTCGCAAGAGAAGATTCGTAGTTTACGAACCAAATTCTGGCTGGTCCTTCCAGGGCGAAGAAAACATGGCTTACTTTAGTCTGGTCATCCCAACTGTTGAAGACGGCGACACAGTCAAACTGTCAGAGGCCGTCAAAGAGCGCATTGTTTATTCCAGATGTGAAAATTATGATTAAATCCTGCGCAAGCAGCTCTTTGTTTGATAGCGTGCGCGGCCACGCTTTTTTACGCGGCTAAGAACACGACCAAAAAGTTAGGTTTCCTTTGAAATCGTTCGTACTTGTCTGCATTTGGAGAAATTTAGTGAAAAAGAAAGTGTCGTGTTACGAGGGAAGGAGAAAGACTTACAATAGGATGTGTTCCATTTTTATCTTGTTTATCTAAAACGATAAGCACTTAGCAGAGCAATACACTACCCGTTCAGATTTCGACATACATAGAGTGATTTTCTATCCCAATTAAAGCAGGACCAAGAAATCAGCGCATACTTGGAGATCGAACATTTAAGACACCTTTTTACGCATTCTGGTCGTTTAGTTGTCTGCTGGCTTGGCCGATGTCTCTGTATACCGCCTAAGACGACACAAAAATCAACGCGTTTGCTTTCAGAATATTTTCATGTTGCATCATTGTACAGAAGTGTGTTCTCAAAATTCATTTCCTTTCCCGAGAAAATGTGGAAAAAGTGCAGTTCGCAACAAAATCTTACATGTGCATAGTGCCATTATGAAAGCAAAACCGTGCGAGAGAGGAAGAATTCCACCCATAAATATTCTCAACACTTAATAACGCTGCTTGTCCTCGCTGCGTGCGAACGAAAATAAATCCATCGAAAAGAAAGCTCGACTCGGGGCGTGCAGGAAACACAACGTGATTGTGCTTCGCGTTTCCTAGAGTAATTACCATTTGAAGTGTGAGGAAAATCTGCTTCAAAGAATTTTCCGATTTTTTTTCGCCTTGTCGATGTAGAAGTGATGAATGTGCCGATTCGGAATTCCACGTGGCAGAGTTTCCCAGAGCTTTCTTTTCTTCGGCCTTCAAAATTACTTCGGTGTTCAGCCATTGCTCGTGAAAGTTGCGTTGAAATCGACAAATAAATGGCAAAATTGAAGAAAGGTCGCTTGCAGAGTAATAAAACATGGAAATAGAACGCTTTTGCGGCTGATTTTAAAGCGTTCTTTTAGCGACAACTGAAATTTTCAATATACCGAAACGGAATTCCGGAAGATTACAACCCAACTTCCTGGGTTGGTTGTCTCCTGTATTCCATATCTACCACGGAGTTTCCGAGGCACAATATGGATTACATAACTAAACACTATTTTGTGTGCCCCTCGCGGTGCCTCGGCAGAATATTGACTTTAAGCAGATTTCGCTTGTCCTCGCTGCGGCTTTTACTTACTCTCCTCCGTTGAGCGGTTTTCCGGAGATAAATCAGACATATTTATTTTTTATGCGCACAGAAGTTGCGTAAGCATTCCATGCTGCACTGCTTTCCGTTGCCGTCAGAAAGACGCGCTTCTGAAATCGTGTACTGCAAGGAAAGGTAGCACGTGGCCGGGGTGACCTGCGCGGTGAGCTGCGTGAGCTGCGCTCATTACGTGATGCGTGTGTTGACGACACAGTTCCCGTGGCGCCATCTACAAGCACGGCCACCAACCACCTCAGGTCGCGTGGGTCGCTCTCAGTCAAGCTTCACATAGTTTTCTTGTTTATAGTTCGACGCCGCTAAGGAGTGCTTTAGCCCTTAAATGACGCTTAACTTCAGCGTCTAAAACTAGTGAGGGCGGCTACATACTACGAAGAGTTCAAAAAAGTCGGTTCGTTAAGCGGCCCATTGCTTCCATCCTCAAACGTGTCCGATGAAGAGAAACACAGCCTCCCCTTTCATGACCGAAACTGTAGCGCTTGAAGATGCAGAAAGAGACTGAGTTTTATTCACTGCAAGTACAAGTTTTCTATACCATGTGTAGCATGATCAACCAAGTCGCTCAAACAGCAACCGCAATTCTCGTTCACTTTGGCTTTTACTTCGATAGAATTGTACCGCACCACTTGGCAAAATGCCTGAGTAGTCTGTGTGATGCGTCGACGAGTGAATCCTTCATCCTTCAAAAGTGCCACCAACCGCCAAATCCTCTACAAGGTTTGGTATCTTGAAGCCCACTCCCCAGCGGAACGAAAAAGTTAAAGCGAAATCGAATTCAAAACACAGCGGGGAAGCCAGCTGTCCCCCAAATGCACTACCCGCCAGTCATCTCCCCATCAACCAACTGCAATCCTCGATCGAACTTCTCACCTTACGTACACTTGGAGAAGCGCCACCTTTACCCATACTGAAAATTATTTTTCGTGTTTGAAGGCTCGGCTTAAGTGTTAAACTGATCGACTAGAGTAAACGAATGCAAGAAATTGGGCAGAGGAAATTAAAACGCTGTCACAACATTCTCGCATAAGCTTCCATCACCGTCGTATCATTCTTTTTATCCTGTGAACTTTCCATAGTAAAAAGCATTCAATTCTCTACTCTGTTTGCAAAATAAATAGATTTATACATGAGTGGAACACTCATCGGGATCTCATGAACACTTTTCCTTCTCAATTTAAACTTTGCATGGTTTTGCGCAAAACGCGGCAGTTTTCTGGGAAAGAAGTAAACAAGTTTTGGTCCCAGCTGAAAAGAATTCTGTTCAGCCTCAGTGTGCTCACAGTAAATTCATGCGAACATTTCCCTTGGAATCAAGAGAAGAGCATTTTTAGTCGTACTTTGTAAAAAAAAAACCCCAAATGTGGTTTTAGAGGCTGTACGTTCCATCGGAAAAAAATCATCGGATCATCGGATCATCGGAAAAGATGGAGAGAAAAAAAATATCAAATTTTTCTGTACTTCTTATTTTTCCTTTTTAGCACCGAGAGGAATGTTAGCACATCGACACGTAGTGTACAGGATGATCAGTTTTTTTCTGTTTTTTTTTTCTGATTAGGAACTGAGATATGCATGAAAACGACCTATGTACATAAATCATTCGGCCGGGGGCACAAATTCAAAAAATTGTTTTTCGGTTCTGGTGCCTAATAAGTAAAAATATATTATCTAACTTTTTAGTGACTGTAGTAAGCGAGCATGTTTATATTGAATACTTAGAGGCAGTCGTATCCATGCACAACTACATTTGGCAGAATTGTCCTGCCACGGATTTGTTACGAAACACTCGCCTCCAGATTTTCAGATCGATCAGCGCAATTGCGCAGAAAAGCAGGTAACTATCGGCACGAAACTCCCCCAGAAGTGAACCGGTGTTTCGTCTGCAAACGACATATAATGACCAGCGAAACTGAGACCTACGTGCTGTCTGCTACCGAAATGGAACTAACATCTGACGCAACAGCTTCATTAAACTAGGGAGGAGCTTCGAGTCCATTTCCGTCGCCTTGCGTGTTTAATTACACGAAATCAATGAAAGATTTTTGGGCAAATATCTCGCAATACGGGTACACTAGAATAATTCTACCAAACCGAGCAATCGAGAATTGCCACCACCCCTATGTTCCAATGTAAACATTCACGCCAGTTGCGAGGTTGGTAGGAAATTAGAAGCTTGCAAATGAGAATTACGGTCTCAACTCTGGTCGCATAACATATGTGAGGAGATGGATTTCATGTATAGTTCAGAGCCTAGCTTTAAGAAACCTGTATCGCTTAATTCGGATTAACCTCTATTTGCTGTCTTGTTCTGATATTTGCAAAAATAAACAATTTTTAAAAAAGAAGATTCTAAATTTACCACCGGCGGTTTTATTACAGGTTTGCAGGTTAGCCCCCCGTGGTTATTTCTTTTAAGTAAGCAATAAAAGGTTGGATTGTTTTGTTAAAGCCATGAAATAAATGCGTACTGCACACCAACTTTTTTCTTTTGCATTTTGTATATTGTGCGTTACAAAAATAATATTACAAACACTTTGCACCGATCGCTTGTGCTTGCGCTTCCTTTGTATCTTGAGAGAATTACAAAAAATAATTGTAGATGTTTGTTTTTCCTTATTAGCCTCGTCATAATTAGGAACGTAATTAGCCTATTTCGCAGACATGCTTTAAGCGTGGCTCATGCAGGCATTTGTCATTCTTGTTGAGATTTACAGGACATCTCGGGTAGGATGGGACTCCTAAATGCTTGTATCAAGCTTCCCGATTATCATTATTGACCCTCGCAGTTATGAAGAAACATATCAAAGTATCGGCAATATGAGTTTTACGTCCCTGCACGCTGCACGATGAATTCCGACGGGAAGCACCTGAATCTTAAAAAAGATGAGAATTTTCAAAGTATGCCTGCGATAGCGTAACCAATATATATATTGGTCACGATAGCATGAGGTGCTTGGCTGTTTAAAAAGGTATATAGCAAAGTATACGCTTCGTTAAAGGAAACATTTTTATTTCGCTCGCCGTTTCGACCGCACGACCGATCTTTTTCAAGAGTGAGTGGCCATCGCTGGTGTTTTCCCTTTTATGGAGGTTGGACACATAACAGGTGAGTGAGAAACGCATCCCTATTAGAGGGGAAACACCGGTGATGACAACTACCTCTTGAAAATATGTCCTCCGATCGAAACGTCGACTCAAATAAAATTGTTGCCTTTAAAGCGGTGATACTCTGATATATATATCTCTTCTCCGTCCATCCGTCAGCTGCTCCACACAGGCCGCCTCTGGCGCCTACGTGGCCTTTCCGGGATACAAGACCTGGGAACCGTGCTGGGAGCCCACAGACGCTGACGCTGCGGTAGCGCTGAAGGCCAACGGGGAAACGCCGGCAACAGTGCATCGGCACTGGAACGCCCAGAGACTGCCCGACACTCAGCCAGTCCTCCCCGCTCGATGCTCGTATGAGAGACAAGTAGTGTGCCTTTTTTTTTTACTTTCTTTTTCCTGTATTTTTCGCGAGGATTTTGTTCTGTTCTCCTGTGTGTTTTTTCCGTGTGTTGTTGAGTTGCTCTCTTGTCTCTTCCCTCTTTTCACGCCCAAACTGAAATTGGTTTCCTTTCCCATAAAAGCCGTCTCGTTTATTGCTTATACCTTTAGTGTTTGTGTTAAATACAACCTGCAATCTCACACATCCTCACAGTTACAACAATGTTTGCGAGCTCAGCTGATGCGTGCTGGGCATTCTCACAATTCAACTCAATTTTTTCGACAACGCGTAAATCTATACCTAAGCAACTTGCCCTGGGGACGAAAAGCGCAAAAATGCATTGGTTAAGTCGCTGGCACAGGTGATATAAACGCTCACCTTAAATGTGAAAAACGAACTATTTCCCATTAGCCACGTTTGTGAATAATAAAGATAAGAAAGACCTTCAAATAGAGTGACTTAACAATTCACTTAGGCGAGCACCAATTGAGGAGCGCTAAAAGCATTGACAGTGGTTAACATTTTCAGCCGGAGAGTAGATATAATGCTGTTTTTTTTTGGCTTCTAAGTCGTGCACTGCCAATGAGCTGCGTTAAAGTATGAACGAGTGAATGTATGCTTAGAGGATGAAAGAAAAAGTTCCCGTCTTGCTCTAAACGCGAGCGTGGAAGCGTTTCATCTGGGCCACAATTCCTGCAAGTCTAGCGTACTCCAGGAAGTGCGATACCATAAAGGCCACCTGTCAGGTCCGACCATTTTGCTGTGGTCGTTATTTCGTTCTGTAGAAAAGGAAAAACCAATGAAGATGATCAGGAAGGCGGAAGCAATGGGAAGGAACACATTAAAGTGGCCATCACTTTTTGTGTTACCACGTGTTGAGAATTTTCCAAGGGTCCTGGATCCAGGGGTTGGAAGAAGGTCACAGGGAACAGCTGCGTCTTGCTTAGCTCATTACGGCAGTGACGGCCTGAATGGGGCCCCAGGGAATACCTCATAAAATGGCTAAGTGACAAGGACAAACTATTTCTCTTCGTCCCTCGTTGAGGTTGTCTCGCGGGATTGCAGTAAAGCAACAACTGTATTACTTGGCTGCTTTTTCGGCTTTTTTTATATTTTCCAGTTTATATCATTGGATAAAAGCTTTTTTGATGACGCCTTAGGCACGTGCTGTTGTGAAGAAGTCTGATTGTTTGAGCGTTGCTGTTACAATGCGAGAACAATCATTTTACTGGCTTAATTTTGCGCATTTTCCAGCGACAGGACACTGATTATATATAGAGAATAGTGATTCCAAAATAAAAAAGACGCCCCATTCATGGCGGAAAAAACATGCTTCACGCAGTCATTGGTGATGCCGAGATGGAGTTGCAGATGACGGTCCAAAAATGGAAGTGTAATTTCGTAAAATCGCCACTGTTCCGCGATGTGAGAATGATCCTAGGCACACCGCTCTAGGATATTCCCGTAGTGGTAATGGTGAATTGATAAACGGTACCTACCGACCGTAGATGTAAGGTTTTTAGGCGTGGTTGTCTGCTCGGGGATTTCCGGAGGCGTGTCCTGACACAGACATATCGGGTCATTTTTAGTGGCCGCTAAGATGCAGTGCTTATACTTCGAAAACCAGCTAATCACGAGTATATCCAAACAGTGCTGGAAGCCTTGAAGATTTTCCTGAATGGCCCACTGTCATATGGCCTCGTCCATAATTGAGACGGCGACGACTCTCATAAAAAAAATTATCTAAGGACAATATTGAACTGATGTCAACTCGAAACTGTTCTCAGGGCGTGTCGAAATGTTCTGCCTATGGTTCTACCTTGGTCATAACGGGCTTTGCCGGTTTCGCCATTCGGGCTTTAAACGTAGTTTTGTTAGTAGAGTTCCTTGCGTATATCTCCAGAAGGGCTTTCGTCTGTACACCGCAGCAAGAGGAACGTGGCCCCCTCAACTGCGAATGACGGCACACAACTTTCTTAACTCCTTCCATGAAACCACCTACACCACCTTAAGAAAGCATCATTCATCATCGTCACCATTCTAACAATGCCCACTGCAGGACAGGAGGCTCTCCCATGTCTCTCCAATTAACCCGATCTTCTTCCAGGTGCGACCAACTTATCCCAGCCGATTTCCTTATCTCATCCGCCCATCCAGCTTTCCGCGTTTGACGTAAGTATTGCTGTGTCTCTACCGACTCCCAGCGAACATCGACATGGCTTTGGCTGCAGCGACTTTTCAAAATCCATCATCCCGAGCCGGGCTGGAAGCAAAAGTCACAAAAGAGTCTGCCTGGGTATGCATGTCGTTGAAGTCATGTCACAATCTACCTCGACCTCATCAGCCTCTACAGGGAAGCTATGATTTCTGCATGCTCCGACATTTTTGATGGGGAGCGTGGTTTTCACTTGTACATATCGATGGAGAGAGCTGCGCTGGTTAGCGGCACATTCTAAACATCACATACCCTTATGTTTGTTGAGCTCCCGCGAGAAGGAGAATAAATTCTTTTCCTAAGTGCGGTAGAGTGTGCATAAACAAAAAAAGAAATTTGTTGACTAATCCCTTACTCTTTCCAACATAGGCTGTGAAGGGCAAGTGCTCAGCATGTATTATAACTTCATGACTGCTTTGAGCAAGCGCTAGATCATTTCATGATAAAATGTTTATGTTCTAGTTCTCACGTAAAGGTATTACCGGTTTGCACCGGCTTCATTTGCCGATTTAGTGTTGTCCATATAAAGAGGAGACACATCAGACGGTTAACAAGCGCTTGTAAATCGGCTGACGCGTTGCCTCTGTTTTCCTTTGTATTTTTTTCACGATAATTTCTTTACATAATGCGCCCACAACTACCCGAGAGTACGCACTTCTGAACTAGTATTGTCTACTCTCGCTCTTTCTAAATAAGAAGCGTTTTATTGGAGGCATGGGATAAAAAGCAGCACCCTTTTATTTTTTCACAATTATGTCACTGTCGCGCACAACGTCAAGGTAGGTTGTCGGAATGCCTGAACGAAAAGGACACCAAATGAAAGCGCTCAATGAAATAATGTAAAAAGCTTTTCACTATTACATCATTATCGGTCACACTTGCCCGCTTTCTGATCCCAAAATTCTGACACCCAATCCCCAAAACGCTGCTCCATTTAAAACACACAAAAAAAAGCGGCTGTGGTTCAACTCAGGTGCGCCAGGATATAGAAAGCGAAGATACTTAAAACATAGTTAGACACGGTTTAGCTTTGGCTCACCTTTACTTTTTCAAGACTTCAGCGAGAGCAAATTGTTTCAGCCAGCGCAAATCACGTGACGCATCATGTGCCACAAGTGGAAGAGCCATCGTCCAGAGCGACTGTCAGCGCAGCGGCTGACGTCACTGCCAAGCGCAAGAGTGAATCACGTGACGTATTACATGCCACAACTGGCGAGGAGGAGCAGACGAGCAGCGCCAACGTAGCGGCGGATGTGACAGCCAAGCGTGCAGCTATGGCGTCGATGAAGAAGATAGAGGCACTTGCGACGCGTGATTTTGAACATGCAGCGCGCTTCGCGTTACAGGTCAAATCTAAGAGTCAGATGAGCTTCAGGCTCAGCATGGGAGGAGTAGAGCTTCTTGCTCTAAAATTTGCCTATGATCGTCATGGAAAGCAGAGAATACTGGAGGCGAGCACTGAACACTCTTTACTCGTTTCCTCATTTCATGGGGTTTTGATCTAACTCATCCGGGCACGCCGCAATGGCAGGCTTCTCTTACACCGTTGAAATTAAACGCAAGTATTTTTACGTACAAAAACTATATCCGAGTCCCTAGAAAGCGAATCTCCTACTTTTCACAAAACTCAGGAATGTCTGCATTTTAGTAACATGTGCATTAAATCTGAGGAACGGTCATATTAGTTGCGAGTTGTAAAATTCTATTATTGTTTTAAATACCACCTAAGGGCACCATGCAATGATTTTTTCTTATTCCAATGTGTACGTGGAACTCAGAAGAAAAATTGCCGTAGTTCTGGTTGCAAGATCTTTCTGGAAGAAAATGATTCAGGCCGATTTACAACACTAAATATTTTTACAATTATCATTTGTGGCAGACGGTAGTTGATATTTTTTAAAAAGGTAGCCTATTTGCAATATGAAGGATGGTAAATTCGTCTGAAAAAAAAACACAGCTAAATAGAGAGCACTGTGTGAAAAAGTTACGATTGCTGGTTGTATTCAGCTGTGTCCAAGCAGCCTTTAATTGCTAAATACGAAGGGCAGAGGCATCAAATTTTCTGTATTTAGTCAATTTCATGAGCTGGGTCTAGTGGGCTGCCAATGGTGTTTTTGTGTATTCTTTCATTGCGGAACACTCATTCTGATTTACCCTTAAACTGTCAATACAATTTATCAAGTTCTTTGCCACAAACTCTACTCAATTTTGGATGTCGAAGGACAAAATTTCTTAACCAAAATGACGAAATACAGCATTCAAGAACGAGCACAAGGGAAGCTGCACAATATCACGGAAGCTTCTGGCGAATATTGCTTGTCGCACCAATCAATAGACAAAGCTATTTTTGGAGGTATACTACCCATAAGCCTTCCTCACAGTGAGCCTGTCGACTGGGTTGGCGGCAACGAGGTTGCACTGCATTGAATACTTGAAGCCCTATCGGAAACCCAATCTTTTTCGAAATTCACTGCACGGGAGAAGCATACCATACGAACTTTGACGTCAGAGGAGCTGCTAAAAAGGAATCAGGAACGGTGTGTTTACATGATTATGCGCCTGTTGCCTGAATGTACCTCCTTATAGGTAGGTTTAGTGCACACTTTCGGATACCGTGAGCTGCGCGTGGAGTACCATGCTACGAGCCCAATAAGGGATAGTTCTCGGAACATACAAGGGCTTCAGATATCGGACTGTTTAAACCAGTGGCGAATAAAAAAATGACGCATTGTGCATGCGGCTTGATTTCGTTGTGTTCGAATGAACTTGCTTTAGTTCGAGGACTGAAGCAATCAGCAACGTAACAGGCAACTTAGACAATCATTCGTACACGTCTACACTTACAGATATTTATTTATTTATTTATTTATTTATTTATTTATTCATACTGTTAACCCTCTGCATGAGGGTCATTACAGGGAGGGAGTAGCAGAAACGTTTGCAATAGTGTGCAAAGTATATAAATAAATCAGTTATGCATAAAGAAAACACCAGTCAGAGAAACAAATCATTAACTTATATTTCGACATTATATAGAGGGACAGCCAAATCCAGCTTTACTGAGCCCATGAATACACCGTATACTTCATGATTAGAAAATTCAAACACCTCTTAGCTCGTGTCGCTCGTCTGCTTATGTGCCAGTATAGCCTGGCTCTTTATTGGCGCTTAAAATGGTCTGCAAATTCTCTCTATTCTTTTCATAATTCTTCATGCCCCTTGGTATTAACAAAAGAGCGCTCTCAAATAACAATTCGCTTTCTTTCCTGAGAAGGTGATGGCAGAGTTTCGGGCTCTCTATAAAATCTGCCGTTTATGTTCATGTCCTACGCTGAAAAGAAAACATGAGACAGCGAATGAATTTGATGGCAAGATTTTGTGAGCAGGCACAATACCTTTTTCGCCCAGCTAGAATCAAAACAAATTAAGCCGTATATGCTCTTGGGGGCCGGATAGAAAAGAACGCCAATGCCTTTTCTGTTTCCGACACAGATTACCCTTTGAAGCATGAACGAACTCCGCTTCAAAGAAAGCTTCTTTTTCTCATCACGTCTAAGCGCAACGTGACAAGATTTCGTTTCGAATTTCGACGAGGCAGCATTTCAGGAGACTTCATTCTTTTGCCGCTGCAGTTGACGGTTGGTGATGGCAGTTTTAATTTTTTGTTGAAATTGCCAAGGAAATGGCAAAAATTGTTTGAAGAGCTCACTTGTGCTCTTGCTGAGAAAACAGAAGACGAGAACTTTGAGAGTTGCTTGTCAGCATATTTCCATTTCAAAACCTTCAAATTTTGGAACTTACAAGACACCGAAAGATCGGAATTAATTTTTTTAATCCCCGCATGCACGCGACTAGCGTGGCTGTAAGTGAAATCAGGTTTCCTGTTCTGGAGCCTGAAAGCTTTCAAAGGTTCACTGATAGAAACTTGATCACCCCATTCACGACAGTAGAGGCTACAACAGCTTTACGAAACATTGCTGTCCATGAATCACAGAAAAACTAGCTTCGAGTGCACAGACCTGAACAAGAGGCAACATATGTGATTCGACGATAGCAAGTTTAGGAACAGGAGTGTCAGATGGGCTTTAGCTTGCAGAATGAATCCAATGCGCCTGAATCTGAATCTAGTGTGACGCTGGGTGCCTAGGGCTCTTCAAAATTCGAATAGTGGCATTTGATAACCTCCAAACAATCGAATAGCTTGAGGGCACCGACCTAAGAAAAGCAAGAGGAATTACAAAGGCAGTTCAGTGAACCGGAGAACGAACGAGGTTTCATATGTTAACTGAAATCAGCGACAAGTAAATGGTCAATGGGGGGACATGCAGTGGTATTCCATCAGATAAGGGATGGTCTTTTCTGCTAAGGGAGTGGATCCTAAGGGAAGCAAAGTGTCTACAGAGGGAGGCTCTAGGTTAAAAGATAATATTGGAGAAATATTATGGGGTATATAAGCCTGGGGTGCCGCAAGATAGGGTCCGCAAAGTATACTTAAGGGCGACCTATTTCTAGCAGGAGACCCTATCTCGGTTATATGTTAGAACAGAGGACCATTTACATCGTTTGTGAATACAAATGCTGGTAACTTTTTCATGTGTCGGAATGTTGTTTTGCGATCTGAACTGTCCTGCTTGTATGGTGCTCAGAGGAAGCAATGGTTACTTTTTTCTGGCGTGAGGCATCCAGAAAAGTAAGCGCGTCAGTTATCTCAACCGACATGGGGGTTAACAGGGACGATTCTCTTGCCTAGTTGCGTGTGCCATGTAGGTTTATGAATGTACCGGATGCCTGAAAGTAAAAGGAATTGCCACGATTGTCAGGCAAGACCAGTGCGTGTCGACGTGCGAGGTTCTGCACAGATTTATCAAAGCCTTTACAAGCAGAAAATAAGCACGGAGGAAACGTTCTGCCATGGAAAGTGACTGTCGTGAAAAGTGAATGTTCCCTTTTCTGCCAATGAAGCATAAACTTCACCGTCATCAAATCTTAAACATGAGCACGAACGTTAACCATTTGCAATTTTTTGTGCAGTATTTTCACGGAAACGCTCTACAGCATCTGCCTTGGCAGATTATTGATTCAAATCGGCCACCTCTTTTCCTCTACGTGGATTTTTCATGTTTCATTTCTCTGGAAATGCAGGCAAGGGCCATCTCTCCTAATCATTATTAATAGCAATCAAATTCTCATATCCACGGTGACATCTATTTTCACCTCCGCATCAGCTCATTATAATATAAACTTCATAACATCCTGATTGTAAGTACGTACATGGTTGCTGCGCAAGCATCGCGCCTTTAGCTCCATTGCTTTCCAATCTCGATGTCAGACATTTTTACTTGTGCTTACTGCTGCCCAAAAAGTAGTTCACTTCCTGCCGGTGAATAATCTGTCTCGTTTTTACGTCCTAGTCGCGTACTTTTATCCAACGATCTTAAATTACATCTGCAGGTATGCATGCGTTTATAGTACGGGTCCGTTTCCTGTGGCCATTCTTCCTGCGATATGATGGCCAAGAGGGCTAACTGGACAGACTAGGAACAAAAAAAAAGGCAAATAGTGTGCGGAAGTTTGAGCACACAACACTACAAAACGTATAGACCGCAATTTACTCTTGTTTTATATAGCGCTATGTGGCTGGTCAGTGTGGTTAAGAAGAGCAGTTGGTGTTTTTAGAGTTAAGATAGTCACTGCTCTTTCGAAGTTGTGAGTAAGCGTCATGAAATAAATCAAAAGAAGGAGTATTAAGTTACTTGTGCGGTTCGCCTTGAAAAAAAAAAACTTAACACTGATCAAACCCTACACACTCTATGACTCTAAGCTGCAGCATGATTTTGCATTCGTTTATTTTAATCATTAACCACCAATATAATAAAGTGAGCGTATATTTGTGGTGTAATTTGTCAGTAAGTAGATCCGAGGTCACAGTCTTATTACTAGCAAGAAACATAGAAGGCAGAGAAAAAAATTATGCAAAAGAAACATGCATGACGATCCAGCGCATTGAGTGGAGTCCTTATCTAAAAATTCCGCCGGTTTTGCTGCTGTCGTCGCCCGTTCGGTCAGATGTATGTGCCAGTAGAGGTCAGAGCTGAACAGCTCTCTCTCTCTTCTACTGCTCATTAATAAGGTAGATAGTTGTGACAGTCGTATCCCTTCGTAAAGGCCATGATATGCAATAGCGATGTGTTCTCCAGAGTTGGAACCGTTTTGAGGCAGTAAAAACTAAAGCGCCTTTGTTCAGAGATGTCAGTATTCCTGGAATGATCTTTGTTGTTATATGTAGTTACGCTGTTCATTAGATGACAGCACACTTCTGGAAATCATCACGAGTCGAGAGATGGAAGTGCGGTGACCTGTCATAAGAGCATTAGGTGAGTATACGAAGGAATTAAACTTTTTCAATACAATGGTTGTGCTCTCACCAAATTATTCCCCCCCCCCCCCCCCCCGTTTTCTTCTCAACGAGTGGAAGCCGCATACGTTAGGATGCTCCCCTAACAAGCAACAAATCATCTCTATCACCCAGGTTACCGGTAGCAAACGTCGGTATAATCTAGTGGTGATGGGGATACAGCCTTCATACTTCCTCCGTATTGCGCTGTGATATCATTAAAAGCAGCACCTTGTGTAAATGAAAAAAAGGTTGCCCAAAAAGCAAACGCCAGTGGATTCGAAAACGGGACTGGGCGCTGCCTTGTATCCATACATCCCTTCTAGGCAATGGGACATCTCGTCCCTGGGCAACATGCGTGGTTTATAGACTTCATCCTTACATCAGCAGAGTGTCAGTGCGCGGTATCATGTACTAATTGCTGCCTCCTTATTCAGAGTAAAAAGCGCTGTCATTGATCATATTTGTTACCGTTTTCGTTTTTCACTAGCCATGGCCTTGAGAGTGCTAAAGAAATTAATTTGTTCTACAATGTGTATCAGCGTACCTCTACACCCTTAACATGCAAATATCTAGATGTGCTGTCGAAATGGAGTATTCAGAATACTATTCACGAAGTCACGCGTGAAGAGATATTATCTAACCGTATGGTTGTCTCGTGTATTGACCGTATCAATGTTCGTGCTCACAATCTTACAACGAGTTCAGTTGTAGTTCGTCTAAAACTTACTGATCATTACTTCATCTGCTGCGACTTCGCCCAGCCGTCTTACCTGGTGTCTACTATGAATTACAGAAAAGAAATTACTTTCAGAGACCCTAACATTTTGGACGAGTTATTAGCACAATACGACTGGTACAATTTCTTAATTACCCTGACTCCTGGTGAGATGTAAGAGGAATTCGTTAAACTGTTCAAGAAATTTAAGCAGGCTGCCACGCGGCGTCTCCGTATTAAGCAACGTAGTGTTGATAGCAGGTAGATGTCAGCGGAAATATTGGCAGCAATTAAAGAAATAAGAGTTACTGTGGACGCAAGTAAGGCGTGCGCCTTCTTGCGACGAGTTGCCACTGAGGTTCAAGATATGCAGAAACAGAGTCAATGCGATGGTTAGGCTTGCCAAGCGGACACAGTGCCGGAGAAAAAATTTCGATGCACCTTCTCACAGCGGACGGACGTGGAGGCTTGTCAACAACTTGCGAGGTGAGAACTCGGCCATGTGCAAGGACGGGTCTATTTTGGGGCATTTTTTCAGCGATGGCGAAATAGTTCTGCAAGAATTTGACAGTTATTTTTCTCGTGTAGTTAGTGTAGCAAGGCCACACCCGAACATATGTTTCTTGAAGCACACTTTGGCAGAGTCCACCTACTTGCCTCTTATTTCCGAACATGACCTTCAATGTCTGCTTGCAAGCCTAAAACCCAATAAATCTCCTGGCATCGATGGAATCTTAATTGCTGATTTATGCAGAAATTTTGATGTCGTTAAATGTGTGTTACTGACAATACTGAATCATATTCTTTCAACAGCCGAAATACCAGTCCTCATGAAAACTGCCGTTATTATTCCTTGTTTGAAAAATGGAGCACGCAATAGGGTAGAAAAGTATCGACGCATCTCAATATTGCCAGGGATATTCAAAATACTTGAAAGACACTTGCTTCAGAGTATTCAGAGTTTCTTGGATAAACATGGGGTCATTTCAGCTGCCCAGCTCGGATTTGTGCCGGGCAGAGGCACCCTGGTTTTTCTTGAATATTTCGCTGACACTTTGAATTTTGCTTTCGAGCCTAACCAGGTTGCATGTGCATTGTTTGTAGACGTGAGTAAAGCATTTGACAGTGTTTCTCATAGGCTGCTATTAATTAAACTTCAAATGTTAGGATTTAGAGGTTCTTTCATTAAACTTAAAATGTCAGGATTTAGAGGTTCGTTTTTGTTATTGCTTATTGTTATTGCTGCCGTCTGTTCTTGCACAACAAACGGCAGCGAGTCTCGGTCGCCAATTTTCGCAGTAGTTGTACTGATATCAACACAGGTGACCCAAGGATCCATTCTGAGCCCTTTGCTGTTTGATATCTTTGTTAATTATCTAGTTGGCACAGTTCCCAGTCGTTTGTTTCAATCTGCTGATGATGCGGTTGTCATTTCCTGTGCAAAGCAGTTTTATAATGCTATAAATGATCTTCAAAGTACTTCAACAAAAGTTATGGATTCGTTCGCTCAAAATCTTATCAACGTTAATTTACCAAAACAAATCTGATATGCTTCTGTAACCATTTAAAGAAGTTGACGCTTGACCGGTCTTCACTTTTACATACAACTGATTGTGTCCCGTGCTCCTTTTCACCACTGGTTTATGTTCCCCGCGTAAAATCTCTTGGTTTCCTGTTTGATAGTGACTTATCTTGGAATTCTTCCCTTCACCATGTCTGTCAGAAATTACGCGGTCTTTTTTGCTTCCTGTTCAATATTCGATACTACATGCCTTTTTCCGTTAGGAAAGCAATAATTCATGCCTTGGGTTGCAGTGTTTTAAGGTACGGCATAACAGTTTATGGGCATTGTGCGCTTCGTTGGCAAAACAGACTTAACATCATCTTGCGCTCAATCTTAAAAAACAGTGCTTACGAAATACACCTTCCAAAGGAATGTAATGTTTTTAGTTTTCTAAGTCTCGCAAACTTTAATGCTCTCTTATTTGAAACGGCTGTACTCAAGCATTTTTGGGAAAGTGCGTATAAAGTTGGGTATGTTCCGCGCAGATCTCTCTGAACAAAAGAGAGATATAGCATTACCCGCTGTTCCACTCGCTATGGTAAAAGAACTCGTGCATTTTATGTTCCTTCGTTACTAAATGTGTTGCCGTCAAGTGCATTTTCTTTGAGTACAAATTATAAACTAAAAAAACTATTGCGTTCATCTGTTTCACCCGACCTTTACCTTTGTGTTACAGTTTTTGGTATAATTAATCGCCTGTTTCGTCCCGTCGTTCCTTTTCATGACTTTATATTCCTGGACTTTCATCGTTACATAGCTTGATATACATTAGTTTTTGACGTAGTTTAGTGGATCCAGCGTTTTTTCTAGTTAACTGTGCAGTGTAATGCGTTCAACGTTTTATTGCTGTCCTACTTTTCTGTTGCTTTCTGTTGTTCTTAGTTTGTGAAGCGCCGCACGCGACTTACCCCTACCTGCCAGGCGCTGCCATACAAGCCCAATGAGGCTTCGGCAGGCCTGAATCTGTAAAGTGTCTTTGCAGTGCAGAATAAACTGATTGATTTATTGATTGATTGATTTATTGATCGATTGATTGATTGATTGATTGATTGATTGATTGATTGCTAATTTTTACAAATTATGATACACATTGGTCGTCTCTCAGCAGATTAGCTTCTCATTGCTCTCTATCGGGGTTGTGGATGGGATCTACCTGGGGTGTGACCAGGCATTCCCATATCATCGGGTATATATGAGAAGACCGGAAGAAATAGCAGGGCTGAAGCTGCGTTAAAGGCTAAAAGACTAGCGGACTAGGAGGCCCACCTATCCTGGCTCTATAATAATCAATTGGAGACAAATGAGTGCTTTATTCATCCATATAAATGGGAGTGTGGTATGCGAGTTATTGCCTTTATACTGGATTGTGCGTAGTGGCGGGAAATATGGTCTTCTCGATAGATTTAGAAGAGTAGTGTTTAGATCTTTCTCGCACTAGAGTTACCGCCATGTATTGTGCTAGTTTCGAGCTAGTTAGAATGCGCTACGACGTAAAGGAACTGTGTGGTAAGTAGTGCCGTTGGATGTGACACATCTTACACTTTAGCACATCCGTGCTCAACCCTGCTGAAAATTAAGGTACTCCTCGACAAGAAGGCCATATATACACAGTCAACATGCGGCACTGCCGAGAAGTGCAAAAAAAAATATATTCCCTAAGCAACGCGTCCTTCCCTAAAGTACCACGGAATATATTTTCCATTAATCACGTTTCTGATTATATAAAATAACAGACACGCTAAAGTGGAATGAACTGACATTTCACTACCAGGAAAACCAAACTTTTAAGTGAAAAATGGATTTATTTCAGTTTGTTTTTTGCCTAGAGTGTAAGTGTTTTGCGGTCGTATGAGCTTACGCCCTTAGGAAAAAACGAAAGCTTTCTACTGCGCAAAAGCAAAGAAAAAGTTGAACTAAGCTGCACTTCCGTCGCGCCTAGCATGTTGCAAGAGGTTCGATAACTCTTACGCCACAGTTGAAGCTGGCGATCTTTTGATATCTCCACCACTTTCTTGGTTTGAAAAGCAAAACCTTCAGAGACGCTGAGGAAGTTAGCACCGTTAGGAAGGAACATGACAGAGTCAGCCACGCTAAAACATGATGAAGAACATGTTAAATTCAGCTTTACCACGCGTCCAAAATCTATTTCCTCAGCTTCGAGAACACAAGGTATGGATGGAAGCCACAAGGGTACAACTAGGACTTGCTTAAATCATTAAAGCAGTGATGGTCGGAATTGCGCATGCAAAGACTTCATGTCATCTTCTCGTCCGTGTCTTTTTTAGCGCAAATCTTTTGTTTAAGAAAGGTTAAGAGTCATGATTAACTATTATCTTCGTACCTCGTTCCCGTTAGCTAGTAAAATTACACTTAACTGAATGAAGAAAAGTGTTGGTTTTAGTAGGTATTCATAGCTGGTTTACAGCTTTCTCTTGATTCATTCCGCAGCTTTTCTGCTGGAACGTCGGGCATGGACGCTCGCTGAATGTCTGATTATTAGCGGACTGTCATCACAACGTCCCCACAGTCGTTCTGTGGTCAAGCATTTTGTAGTTGCAAGCAACTCATTATTCATTAAAGAATACTGGCTTATAAAGGAAAAGACGATCCACGGATGGCTTACGAAACATCAGTTGACTTTGTCATTGCTAATGCGGTAGTAGTTGCTGCATGTAAAGATTCGAAAATACAGGAGGCATTTGTAAAATCCTCGCAATTTCAAAAGATAAACAGACACTTATGCTCACCATTATGAAGGTAGCCTTTCTGGTTAATTTTGAGCTTCTTAAATGATACCCACAGAGCTTCAATTTAAGGAGATTAAGCGTTGCGGACCGCCCGACGACTCCCTCAGACCAAGCTGTTCTCCAGGTAATAAATGAGCCATATGGGGTCCTTTCCCGTTTGCACTACGTAAGTTTCTGTATAGCTTGTTAAAACCAATTTGATCACAAGAGCCAAGCCGAGTTCTGCTTGAAGGTCTCGAAAAAGTGCTTCAGATTCGGAGATGGAAAGAGGGAAGGGGTGCTTGTCTGACGCATGAAATTAAAAATTTCTTTTATTCATGATCTATTTCCTTTGGCCACCATGCATGATTTTGTTCCACACATGAAAAACTTACTTGAATATCTCAGGACATAACTTTCAGTAAAGACTGCTACGAATTCATGCTTCCCACTTCTTTTTCTGCAGTCAAGTATATTCCCTGAAACCTGCAAGGAATCTTTATCGCGTATCCACATGTAAACCTAAATTCTTTCGCCGACATCAACAAGCTTGAAAACACTTTACAAATTGCCGGGAATTTATACTAAGAAGAGGATGAATATTTGACCGAGCTTTATCTGCGGTCTAAGTTAAATATACAAAAGTAGACCGGAAGCATTCCTGAGCTTTACTTGTTTGAAACTTGTGTGCTACGTTCGTATTGCGCCCGTCATGATTTCAAAGCTCAGACGCGCATGTGTCACCGCCAGAAAATGCGTAATTCATCTCCTGGAGGCACAGGGAAAAAACCCTTGCATGAGATTTGCATACTTGTGAACCGAATTTATCAAAGAGCTAAAAAATACCCCGTAAAAACATTCCATGTGTCTACCCATGACAGCGAAGCAAAAATATAAGAAAACATTCATCGCTGCAGCCTTGAACAAGAATTCCCAATACTGCCGTGTTTAGGAACGCGTAGTTCCCTGCTAAAGTACGCTGAAACCAATCGCTCACTCACTCATTTTCATCATAAAATGAAGCAGGTTCCCCCCTCCGCAGTAAGGGCATCGTGTGCTCCATGCACTCCTACTGACGTAAGTGTTGGAAAGTACCTTGTTCTCGCTGTTTTTGATGTGTTAATATAAAAGCAACCAAGAGCGCTTGATTTAGTGCACTGACTTCTTTAAACCTAGCCCCAACTGCAGAGAGCAGCACTCAACACGTAGAAAGGGGCGTCCAGAAAGAGTAGGAACCCGTAATACTTACTACTTCCATGTTACCCTTCCGCCGACACAAGAACATTAAAATCAGCGAAATAAGACTGCCTGAAGAAAAATAACTGCAAAGCCTGATCAGGCCTGAAATTACTGCGAAAAGAAATTTTACTGTTCAGTTATATAAAGAGCATTCAGAAACATACACACTATTAAGAAACCCTGCAAATTCAGCCAACGCAAAGAACACCTTATCCTCTGTACTTGTACAACTTCCAGAAACAAAATATCTGAATCAGTATTCATCTCAGACTGCTTCTAGACCGCGAATTCTGGGTGCAATCACTAAAAAATAATTAACCATTGTTAAGCACACCAGGACTTTAGGTCTTCTTCGACGTTTCCATATCTCTCGGAGGACCCAATACTATGGCCCGTAAGAATACCTGAGAGGAAAATAAAGTAGCACATGTAACAAGTGAAGGCGGGCTAGTTGGTGGTTGACAATGGAGTGCATATTGCAACCGCGCTAAAACGACGCAGGACAAGAAAGGAAAGCACAGGACAAGACGCGGAACTTCAACTAAAGTTTACTACGGGAAAACCACATTTATACAGGAAACGTAATCACACCAGATAAACAGCCGAAACCATCAAATAACACAGGCACGATGGCGCGCGTGGCACAAGTTCACATCTAGGTAGTTTAACTCTTTCTTAGATAAAGATACTGAAGTGGAGCTGATGCAACGGTCATTTTCTTTTTTTATGCAGTAGGCTTCAAAGATTTCCCTGCTAAGCTGGGTCGTCAATTTTTTTAAGACAATTGTGTCGCGGAACCTGGGTGTGCAATTATTACAATGGCGACAATGTTTTGCCAGTTCCCCGCCTCCCGCCAATGATTCAACAGCGGCGCGATGCTCCTGAAGTCTGACATTCAGGCATCGTCCAGTTTGCCCAATGTAGCAATTCCCACATGAGAGGGGTATTTTGTACACCACCCCCGTTTTGCAGGGAACGAACCTGTCTACGTGCTTAGTGCGGCACTCGTTCTTTTTTGCCCTTCCCTGCACCATATTGCACATGCCCGAAAGCTTTTTGGGCGCCGTGAATACCACCGGGACATCGCATTTCATGGCCACTTTTTTGAGGCGATGGGAGATCTGGTGGAAGTATGGCATTGCCACGGGTCTCCGGCGTTGCGGTTCTTCACTTAGGCTGTGCTTCGGTGGGCAACGGGCTTCCTTGGCCAGGGCTTCTATCACCGAGGTGACCATCTCTTGAGGAAAACCAGCACTACTCAGACGTTGTAATTGATATCGCACGCTATCCTGCATTTCATGTGGGCAAGACTTGTCAAGAGCAGCGCGCAGGCAGTTTTTTGCTATTCCCCTTTTAATAAGCTTTGAATGCGCTGACTGGTGGTTTAAAATACCTTTTTTTTGAGCGAGGCTGGTACCTCCAACACACCTGGGTTCCACTAGCACTCGTGACAATACATATGTCCAAAAACTGCAAGCATCCCTGCGATGGCAACTCATGGGTGAATTTCAATCCAAAGGCACACTCACTGAAGATTTTAAGGATTCCGTTCACTAATGTAATGGCCCCTTCTGGAGACACCCCTTTTAAGAAAATAGCATAATCGTCAACATATCTAAAAATCTTAGCCGAGTGGGCTGTGTCGAGGCTGGCAGCGATTCGCTTGTCACAATATGATAAAAAGATGTCACTTAACAATGGGGCAATACATGAACCAATGCACACACCATGCTTCTGAATGAAATTCTTCCCCTCAAAATTAACTATAGTCGCAGAAAGATAAAAACGGAGCATTTCTACAAAGTCGTCCACACTCATGCCACATGCGTTCTGAAAGGCCACTGAGCCGTAGTCATCTATGGTATCCTTAAGAGCACAAAGCAGTTTGTCTTGTGGTATGGAATAAAAAAGGTCAACGACGTCAATTGAAAACGGAAACAACGATTCACCTGTGTTAACATGGTCACTAAGAAAAAGGATAAGATCTTCAGAATTCTTAATCAAGAACGGATCCTCAAAGCTGAGCATGCGTAGGTGTTTCTGAAGAAACTTCGAGATTGCGCCCTGCCACGTATCACGTTCGGATACAATGGCTCGAAAGGAACATCTGGTTTGTGGGTCTTTGCGGAAAAGAAAATGCTAAGTGCTCCACTGGACGCACCTTTCACGGATGAACAGAGCCTCTCGAGATTACATCTTTCACACAAACCAATCGCTAGTTTCTTCAACTTAGCGGCGCTAAACTTTGAGAGGGAGAAGTTTTTCGCAACAGCTTCTCTCGCTTTTTGCCGATATACTGAATTAGGCAGAACAGCAAAACTACCCTCTTTATCAGAGATCATTAAGGCAAGATCATTCTGCTTAAGGTACTCAACAGTCTTTTTTACATGAAGTTTTGCTTTCGGTTGCGAGCGCTTCGTAACAAGGGAACTTACACCTTCCGAAATACACCAGCCTTTTTCCTCCTCTGGTGCACGTCTAGCAATATTTTTGACAAGCGACAAACACCTACGCATGCTCAGCTTTGAGGATCCGTTCTTGATTAAGAATTCTGAAGATCTTATCCTTTTTCTTAGTGACCATGTTAACACAGGTGAATCGTTGTTTCCGTTTTCAATTGACGTCGTTGACCTTTTTTATTCCATACCACAAGACAAACTGCTTTGTGCTCTTAAGGATACCATAGATGACTACGGCTCAGTGGCCTTTCAGAACGCATGTGGCATGAGTGTGGACGACTTTGTAGAAATGCTCCGTTTTTATCTTTCTGCGACTATAGTTAATTTTGAGGGGAAGAATTTCATTCAGAAGCATGGTGTGTGCATTGGTTCATGTATTGCCCCATTGTTAAGTGACATCTTTTTATCATATTGTGACAAGCGAATCGCTGCCAGCCTCGACACAGCCCACTCGGCTAAGATTTTTAGATATGTTGACGATTATGCTATTTTCTTAAAAGGGGTGTCTCCAGAAGGGGCCATTACATTAGTGAACGGAATCCTTAAAATCTTCAGTGAGTGTGCCTTTGGATTGAAATTCACCCATGAGTTGCCATCGCAGGGATGCTTGCAGTTTTTGGACATATGTATTGTCACGAGTGCTAGTGGAACCCAGGTGTGTTGGAGGTACCAGCCTCGCTCAAAAAAAGGTATTTTAAACCACCAGTCAGCGCATTCAAAGCTTATTAAAAGGGGAATAGCAAAAAACTGCCTGCGCGCTGCTCTTGACAAGTCTTGCCCACATGAAATGCAGGATAGCGTGCGATATCAATTACAACGTCTGAGTAGTGCTGGTTTTCCTCAAGAGATGGTCACCTCGGTGATAGAAGCCCTGGCCAAGGAAGCCCGTTGCCCACCGAAGCACAGCCTAAGTGAAGAACCGCAACGCCGGAGACCCGTGGCAATGCCATACTTCCACCAGATCTCCCATCGCCTCAAAAAAGTGGCCATGAAATGCGATGTCCCGGTGGTATTCACGGCGCCCAAAAAGCTTTCGGGCATGTGCAATATGGTGCAGGGAAGGGCAAAAAAGAACGAGTGCCGCACTAAGCACGTAGACAGGTTCGTTCCCTGCAAAACGGGGGTGGTGTACAAAATACCCCTCTCATGTGGGAATTGCTACATTGGGCAAACTGGACGATGCCTGAATGTCAGACTTCAGGAGCATCGCGCCGCTGTTGAATCATTGGCGGGAGGCGGGGAACTGGCAAAACATTGTCGCCATTGTAATAATTGCACACCCAGGTTCCGCGACACAATTGTCTTAAAAAAATTGACGACCCAGCTTAGCAGGGAAATCTTTGAAGCCTACTGCATAAAAAAAGAAAATGACCGTTGCATCAGCTCCACTTCAGTATCTTTATCTAAGAAAGAGTTAAACTACCTAGATGTGAACTTGTGCCACGCGCGCCATCGTGCCTGTGTTATTTGATGGTTTCGGCTGTTTATCTGGTGTGATTACGTTTCCTGTATAAATGTGGTTTTCCCGTAGTAAACTTTAGTTGAAGTTCCGCGTCTTGTCCTGTGCTTTCCTTTCTTGTCCTGCGTCGTTTTAGCGCGGTTGCAATATGCACTCCATTAGGAAAATAAAAGCCGAGGCTGCTAGAGGTTTTTTTCTGCAGTTATATTAGTCAGTCAAGAGGGGGGAAGGGGGGGGGGGGGTTCCTTAAGCACACCGGCGTGACTATATAGATGTCTGAGTATTTAGGAAAAATGACAATTCCCCATTCTTATCAATCAAAAAAAGTCCGAAATAATGTGCGCTTTGAGGGAAACCTAAAGAACGATATTAACGTATGTGCGGAATCTTCTTTCCGCTCTATTCCTCACGCTACTCACGGGAAAAGTAGACGCAAATTCTTGGGCACCAGTGATCATGAAAATTCGGATGGAGCGAAATTAAAGACATTATTTTTGAGTAGTATTCATCAAATATCATGGTAGACACAGTCCTTCCTAGTGTCGTATAACAAAAGGGGTAAAAGTATTCGGTTTTTGAAAAGCTAAAAGAGTTGTTGCACTTCAGTGCTTGTTTCCTGACTCCGAGTCTTAAACACCGCAAAGAGACAAAGATAAAAGAAAAAGACTATTAAAGGACACGAGGCTAATAATTTTAGTCTATTTTACTGACCAAGCAGACCTCACATAAGAAATGAGTAGGCGCGTGCCGTGAAAATAGCAGGCGAAATGCCGGTATTTTCAAGTTCATTTCTTACGGTAGCGCCCAACTAGAAAGCTGGTTTCCTCTTGCTGAGCACGCACAGGCGGCTATGCGACGCACGTGTCACGTGTCTTTGCTATAAAACGTTTTCAGAACGATTATAAGATTTACTTGCTGCTTCTTAATCCGGAAGAACTCCTATTTAAATCAGGGTCACAGCCATAAATTGCGCGAAAGGGACATAAATTTGATGAATTTCCGGAAAGTCAAACACCCAAGGCGAAATTTGCCGCCAACCGCAATCATAACTTGCACTCCACCGCTACCGCTACAATGTTTGAAGCGAAGTGTGAAATTTTCAGCTTTCTCTAAACAGGCCCTTACGCACGGATGGATTACGATCTGTTTGGTCAATTTATTGTGTAGAAATGGCAAGCTACTGAACATTTATGCGTTGTACTTTTACCAATGCACCTTGTGCTTCCGCAGGATCAAACTCTTTATCTTTGGCGCTGAAAAGTTAGTAATTATTAAACGGAAACTTGGAAACACTCTCACCAGTACCAGTATCGCTGCGTGTAATGCTTCTGTTAGTTTTAGGTTACAATGACATGGCATTGATTGGATCATCGTATCAATAGACGTGGCTAAAAATGGCATACACAGAAAAAGACTGATTCACCGAATGCGCTGATGTTATAAAAATCAACACATAAGCTTCAGGTATCCGGAGGCAAGTAATACGTAAATTGTTGCTCTGTGCTTACATTCGTGGAGATATTCAAGAACCTACCGAAATGCATGATGTGATTACGAGAACTAGAGATGAGCTTCAGGATTCTTTTACCCCAATCATCTTGAGTGCAGTTTTTCAACCCACACTACCGTGGTGTTGAGCTCTCCCCAAATGTACTTCAACGAATGAATTTTCTGCAGGATCTGAAATATGCGTTTCTTGTTTCTTACAATTTTTCAATTATTTTTCAAATCCTCCGCCGTACAAAAACCTGTGACTTATTGTAACTGGATAAATTTGAAATAGAAATTGCTTTTCAACTGAGGAAGTCAAAGGAGCCACGACATTCGACTCGTCACGTTTCCCTAGTAAACATTTCAAGGCATATGGAGAAAAATATAATTCTACCCTGCTCAAATTAAAAATCGAAACAGAACAAAATAGTTTTCATTTGTGCACAGTCGAGCCTGAGGCACATAGCGCACATGGTTTGTACCATTGTTCCGGCCATTCTCCAAACTTCCTGCTGCTTATTCTCCGTAGCTTATAGCTCGAAAGGTCCACATGCTTCATTCCGTGCAGAATTTGATAACTTCGGGATCCACATAAAGCGCAATACAATTTTTTTTTCCCAAACACTGCAAACAAAAACATTGTGCCCCCTACGTGCGCGCGTATAAGACTTACGTTCATGTCTTCTTAATTACTCTCCTATCGAACATTCCCATAAGGAAAAAGACGCTGGCTACATGCTGCTTTGTTCGTATATGCCTTTTTCGCAAGTGTTACAATAAAACTTGCATTGCCTGGAGTCATCGCCTTACCGTCTTTTGATATAAGGCATTTTTTTTCACGCATTTTTCTGACAAAATTAGAATGTTCTTTAGAGGCCAAAGAAACCTGTCGCCATAGGTGCCCAAAATGACCGCGCATATGTGGTTCATATTTGCGCCCTTAAAGAGAAACATGGTGTTTAGAGAGAAAGATTGATTCTGCCAAGCACTGAATGTCGGCTGAAAATAAAAAAAAAAACATTTATTACTCTAGCACTCTTCGGAAAATCTTAGTCTTTACATACGTCCGAAAACGGAAACTTCCAGCACACTGAGGATGTCAGTGGTCGCGTTACGCCGGAAAGAAAACGTGAGACTTAGCATCGACTGCCTCCAATCCTGTTAAGATATGCAAACCGCTTACAGGAAGCGCTCAGCATAGGAATAGTTCTTACGAAACAGAAAAAAATGGCCTCCGAAGCTCAAGAAACATGAAGACCAGCTCCAGTGAGCGCCTCTAATTCCATTCCGGGAACTGAAAAACAGTAAAAATAAAAATTTTATGAACAACCACTTATATAAAGGGCGCTGCGAGACCTTTCGCGCACATCATGTGCGGCTCAAATTACTCATTTCAATAAGGGGACTCTACATGAGTGGCGCTCGTGTTTGCACTTTTTGTTCAAACTTTTTCAAGTGTTCAAGAAAAAGGTGTCTTCGCAAAAAAGGTGCTGCAAAATTACTGTCAGCTTGTGGACTAGCTGAAGCCTTCGTTTGCATTTCATCACACTGCTGGCGCATGAATAACGTGGAACAAATAACCGTAATGTCGTCATTCGTCTAATATTTCCCACAGAGCTTCTTATATTAGTTTTGCTCTTACTGCCAGAAAATAAATCCATGGAAGTGCACATATTCTACAAATTAAACTCGAAATTAAACTGTTGAGTACGGCCTTACATTAGAATTTTCACAATAGTGTTTCTAAACCACCTAAATTACGCTATCAATCTTCATGCTCTCAATCTCTTTCTTTTTCTTACTGTTCTGTGTGCGCTGTAATCATTAATGAAACATTTGATTACTGTCTGTGTGGCATGATTTTTATGGAAGTTTTGAGCATTGAATTAGTCAATGTTGTGTCAAGGTTGTCGTACACAAGCTTAGATCCTGTGACAGAAAAAACCAAGTTTGTTATGTCATTGGCGGAGATAGGTTGTTTGATATCGTGACCCTTAAGGTGCTTTGTTCCCAAATGCGTTCAAAGCACACTTAGTTTTTCTGAGCGGCTCATGCACCTAGCAGTGTTTTTTTGTTGCTTCACATGACTTTTAAACCCTTCATGTCACATGTCAATTTTTTTTTCATCTTGTAATGAAAGCAACAAAAAATATGTTGAGACAGTGACTTGAGAGGAGCTCACTTTTAAACTTGCCTTACCTTAGTCAGTAACCCCAGAAACGAGTGGCTTAGTTCGAGGGCGAAAATTTGAGACCATAGTGGGACGAGCACTTTATATCCTTGGAGCAGTCCCTGACAGCTCCTACTGCACGGACATGACTGATGATCGCTCTTTGCTTTTTCGGTAAGAACCTCCGTATGCACCGGAGTACCTGCTGCCAAAGGAACTTCGTGGTAATTTGCGACACTTATTCCACAAGGTCGCCATGTGGGTTAAGCGAACTGAAGTTTGCAGGGAATTTTGTCCATGCAGACGAGCCTGGTGCTACCATTTCGACCTCATTAACTTGCACATTCGCTTCCCATTGCCCACTGAGGGTTGTAAACACCAAGGAAGCCCAGAACTTTAGGCGGCAAGAACCTCTAAGGAGTCCAGAACCATATAATCCGGGCCTTGCATGTTGCTGTTGAGATCAGGGCATAATGCATCGTGAATAGCGAATGAATAAGAGGGCCCACTGCGCAGGAAATGAACTTCACAAGAATCTGTCGCATGGCTGTCTAGTCGATCACTGTGGAATTTGCAGCGCTGGAAGGCGACTAAATTGAATGAGAAGAGAACGCAACTGCGCTGAACTATTAACTTTATTTTGGAAGGCAACAGACCAGCATATTTTGTACTTCGAGCCAAAATTTGGCCAGTGATGTGCAGGCTCATGTTCGTAAGCAAATAATTGGGAAGAAAAAATGGATGTGCGGAGAAACAGCTTTATTTTTTGTGCCTGTAAAATAACCTTTTGCCGACTTGAATGGTCATTGCATCCTTGTTTTGTCGCATCCTATAGAGAGCATTTCATCTGACTTCGCGAATTTTTTGAAAACAGGCTGTTTGAGTTAGAAGAGTGCTTTTTTCGGCACATTGTCAGCGGTGTAGAACGTCGGAATACGGCAAAGATGTGCTAACTAGCTTGCTGGATAAATAATATTGTATAGTTAATATTTTGACTATTACTGTTTGGCTCTTTAATTATTGATATGTGTGTAGCTCATCGTAAGCAATATCCAAATCAGTTTTGGGAATTTAGCACGTGTTAGCTGCATTCAGATATACTACATTGATGATAAAGCTGGGGCGAAAACAGCTTTGGTCGAAGTCAAAAAGCCTATTTTTTTTAATTTTATAAGTATTAGGTGAAACACCCCGTATATTATCTAGGATGTGGAAAAAATATAAGCAGGTGCTACGCTGGGATTTTCTTCTTAATTCGTTTAATAGAAACTTCCGTTCAGTATAATGGCGGATCATCTGGTCCCAGTACTAAAGGTGAAGATGGCTAGTCTTCAAAAGCCTTTGCCATTTAAACAAAACTGTGTATCCTTCGCGTCATGTCCGTCCTGCGCGAGCGCTGCACATTCTACGTTGCAAAATCAGCTAGCCCGGCTATACACCCAGCTCAAGGTAACTTGGTCAACTTCTTCATTAAACACTACAGATTAAACTTATTTATTAGGTCCACTGAAGTATAAAGCTGGTGTTGTTTCTAAACAAAAGACAATCGAGGACTTCGACATTCAGCCTGAGCGCTTGTTTTCTAGAGCTTACGCTTTATATTTTACTGGCACTTCCCGTCAAATAAACAGAAAATCGGGCTGAACTTTCTATTCTGATGGAACAGTTGTTTCTGTTCCCAACATAAATGCACAAGGGAATCAGTTCAAATGGCTTCTGTGCAAAGAATGACAGTCATGAAGCTTTTGGACCACCGTGCTCACTTTTGGAACAGCTGCAAAGGCGATGAAATCAAATCTCTCTGAAAAGACGTAGCATTTCCTTTGGCAACTGTTATAATATCTTGGCGTAATCATGAAATGCTCAGTTATGACCTTTGTTTTCGAGAAGGTCGGACAAAAGAAAATTATTCCAACAGCTCCTGCAAACATGACGGCGAAAAGAATGCTCTTCCAATCACGCATCCATTGCAAACAGTTCAATCTGTCCTGATGGCCTCGGGCCGATCTAGGAACGTTTCCGTAAGCATTTTATTTGCTGTTTTTTCAGGTCTAGAAACCTGTTTACAAAGCCTTCTTTGCGAACTCGAGGTTGGAAAAAGCTATTCGGAGCTTGGAAAGTGCTCGCTCAACAATTTCAAGCCACTTTAGTTTTTCTAGAACTCACCCTCTCAGCTACAAAAGGGGACAAAACCATAAGGGTTCCAACGTGTGGAATGTAGATGCATACAAGGCGAGGTATGCATACAATGGCAACCAAGCAGCGCTGCTGAAAGATATGACTAGAAAAAGAAGTCGTCCTGCACATTCCAATAGCAAATCGCCCAGATTTTTGTACAGCTATATTTGAGAGCAGGAATAAGGAATGCCTCAGTGCGATCACATTCCGCTAAGCGATTCGAACTATTTCTACTTCAAGGGCACTTATCAAACAGTTTCTGCCGCTTCTAGAAAATATAGAGAAGTTACCTGTGGCACGTGATGTAAAAGCTGGCTCAGTTTGGAAACGCGCCAGCGGCGGAAGACCATCGGCGAAAAACAATTTCAAAAATCGATTGTGCGCTTCCAAACATTGTTCAGCCGGCATCAGTATAAAAGTGATCGCTTTCGTTTCGGACGAACAAAGCTTGTAAACTTCTCACATGACGACCTTTCAATGTTCGAAGAAAGTGGCTTTGAAGGATAAAGAGGAAAAAGGAGGCAAATTTTCTTACGTGACTTTTTCCACGTTCATCCAAATAGGAACCTGAATAGAGCACTTCCTCCGAGTAGGTTAGGCATATTGATTTCGGCCCAAAATATTCAATTTGCGCAGAGAGCGGCCACGAAATACGAGTTTGCATTTACGGTAGAATTGAAGTGCTGTATTTTTACTCTCGTTTCAACTCCGTGCAAAGCATGGGAAACACTCTTTACTACTAAGAAATCAAAAATGTTAGACTGTGTCTGAATTTTGTTATCTGATACTTCAAAGGAAGCGTCGACCAACTCTGATACTCATGGTCCTCGGTCGTGCAAGAGCAGACTTATCAATGTAAAATTTGCACAATATTCAGGCAACACACCTCCTTTCCTGCAATAATATGTGTTGCGAAATATGATGTATGGATTGAAATTTTAGGCTGCGTCCGTGGGCTGCTTTTGATTACATTTCGCACTAGAATAACGATTACGGAGGAAATGCATTTCAACATGAAAAACTAAGATGCAATATTATTGGAATAATCTCCTTTGACGGATAATCTCCTTGAAGGATAATCTCCTTTGACGCATCCGCGGGACAGCTAATGCATTTTGTTCCCCCTATGAGAGAACTGAAATTTATAACTGCAGTGATGAGGTCGACGCTCAACTACTGACTTGACAATGGTAACACAAACACTAACATCCTGCTGTTGTGAATAAGTTATGGACTACGGTATCAATGCTAATGCTGGCACATTTTACATGCTAGTGCCATTATTGCTTTAGCGGATGCCTAAGAAGCCGTTCTGTTGGGATTAAAAACGAGTGCGCAATAGGTTGTTCCTTACGTGGACATTTCTTTCCCTGGTATTTTATAGCAGAGAAGGCTAAAGGACCGCATGGTTGTCAATGCAATGAATATCCTATCTTTAGTACTCGTCTGTGCATAACATGAATTTAAGGGGCCATGCAGTGAAAAAAAAAAGAACCTACAGAAAAACAAAAATAGAGAGTGCGCCTCACGTATCTGCCGTTGGCTGCATGCCATGGAATCTTACCTTTTCCACCGACTCATAACCGAACATGCATCGCAAGGACGAAAACGCTGCGAACGAAATCATTTCGCCTGGTGCAGAGCTATTCGTGATGGCTTGGCAATAACCTCAAGGCCTTTCACTGTAAAATCTAGGAAACTAACTTATCAGAATCGTAACTTTCATGTCTTGGTTCTCCTGCACCATAGTATTGCGGTTTGCAAGCCTATCAAGCTGGATAATACTTCAGAGCGTGCGGCGCCAACGCAGAACAAAACACAAACCCAGCGCTGTTCCGTGCTAGTAACGCAAGCTATGTATTGCATTGGTTTAGGGTTCAGGACCACGCACGAAATAGGGACGGCTGAGCGAGCGGAAAAGAAAGCGATATAAGGCAGCAGTTTCTCCGGCCTGCCTCAGTACACGCTATGCGAAACCTAACGGAGGTTGAGTTTCGGAAAACGAACTGGCGCTGCTTGGCTAATGGCATGCCGCCACTTTTACTGTGGGTGCATAAGCATGGACTGCAATACAGCTCGTAAAGCGCAGCACGCAAGCGAGGTTTTCTTCACTGCGAAACTAACGCCGCAGAAAAGAAAAGAAAAAATTCCTGCGGCATGTAGAATCCAAACTACTGAAGTGAAAGACTCTATAGCGGTGCTGGTTCTATCGCAATACTGTAAAGCAGTCAGGAAAGGATTCGTTGAAGGCTCGATGGGGGAATCGGACGACATTTTCTGAGTTGCTTTCTTTTCTGCACGCACTGTGTCAATCTCTGTGAAAAAACACCGCCGCGTAGTTATGTTCCCTTCACGTTCTTTCCGCATTTTATGCTAACCCTACAAGATTATTTGATTCCGCTTTTCTAAAACAGTAGCGAATCAACTTTTCCATGTTCGTGTACCCACGACTCTGCCAACTAGCAATAGGTAAAACCACGCTCAACAATCGTTGCAATGATAACGCCATTTCGAGATAGCGCGTGCTGTTTATCTTGAAAGTTTCAGCGGCTGTTAAGCAGGCTCAGTATGGCAGCTGGCAATCTGGGCATAATGACTGTCTGTTATTATCGCGGTCACCATCGAGTTTATATGCACAAATTCGCCCTGTGAACATTGCGCTCATTATCTCTCGACATGCCTGACCCCACCATGTGACAGCACATATCATATTTTGAGCGATGAAGGAGAGTCTGCGGGCAGCAAACTTACAGCAGTAGCCGCCCAAGCACTTACGGCATCTGTCAGAGCGAAAGTTATATCGAAGGAAGGTAGTGCACGGTGGCCTGCAACTGGAGCGAACGTGTTGTACTGTCTCTAATCCGTCAGATAAATTTAAAAAATAAGGTATTTGCTACACTGCCAACACTTGGTACTCCCCACGCCAAACATTTTTGTGGCAGTCCGGAATTAGAAAGGTTTTATGATAAGTGCAATGCCAAGTATTTTCCATGGCCACTCCACGCATTTACTGAAGCGACAGTGTTTCAGTTGGTGGCCATAACGGTTAGGTTTTGTGGACTTCCCAAATCGACTCAGGCTATAAGGGACGCCGTAGTGGAGGGCTCCGGAAATTTCGACCACCTGGGGTTCTTTAACGTCCACTGACATCGCACATGCCCGGGCCTCTAGCATTGCGCCTCCATCGAAATGTGGCCGCCATTGGCAGGATCGAACCCGCGTTTCTCGGTTTAGCAGCCGAGCTTCATTACCACTAAGCGATCGAGGAGGCTTGATAGCCATAATTTGCAGCATGATTTGATAAGGAGTGCATAATCATATAATTTAAAGAGTGCGGTGAAGCACCTAGTTTTGTACAACAGACAGTTCGACTGAACTCACATGAATGTCATCGCAGACAGCAGTATGAGCACATTTCTTGTTTTTTCGCTGTACCCGTGAGCTTCGAATGTCATCTCAACAATAGCAAGAAACATTTCTGGTTCTCGCAATGCACCTGTGTCCTTTTCCCGACCCAGATCACCAGCTTTTTTACAGCCCTATTATTTGAGGTTACATGATGCAGTTCTTCACTGTAGATTTGTCCAGCTGTAGTTATTTGTAGAAGAATTACAAGGAAAAGAATGACTACACCCCCGTCGAGAAGGCAGCTTATATATTCTCTTTTCAAAGTTTGCACGAGGATAATTAGATACCCGTTTGGTTGCCGTACAAAACTTATGCACCAAATAAAATATGCTTAAAATTAGTGAAGCAAAGTAACTTATACTATGCTATAGTTATGCTACAAAACAAGCAAAATTTATAGCGACAGTACTAAGCTCGAAGTATCAATATCACCATCTGTCTAATGACAAATGTAGAATATGTGAAGCAACGCGTTATACATTAAGCGTTTTTTTTTTCAGTAAATTGGAAAGTAAGCTGCAGACAACTTTTCGCTTACCTTTCGCCACGGTTTAGTGGCAACGGAGTACGGTTTCTGAGCAATCTGCACGTAGGATAAAATACTGGCTGCAGCAGCTGTTTTTCCATTGAGGTGAAATGGAGAAACGACCTTGTATAGTGCAATGTCAGTGCACGTTAAATAACCCAGAGACAGCAATTTTAACCCGAAGCACTCTTCTGCGGCTTCTACCAAAACCTACGTGTCGGTTTTGGAAGATATATCCGATATCCCACTTAACTCGTTAAATATTTTATCTTAATCTGTGCAGCACAACACAAATGCTGCGACACAAAATTTGAAGGACAAACGCTTCCCGAAGTGAAAATGAGTGTTCTAAGAGAAGCCCAGCTCACTTCTCGGCAATTAACGCTTCTCACTGCCTACAATCGCTTCTCCCCTCCTACGCACCTGCGCGTGAAACCACTGCACTGCAAGCTTTCGCGAGGACCTCATTAGGCAAGAGGGGAATGGCGTGCAAGGGACACTGAGAGGCGAGCGCGCGAACTGGATTAATGTAATGAGCGCCGGAATTCGTTAATTAGGAAGTTCCGCTTCAGACCGCCCGTGTCCGCTTGCCCCAGTCGCTTGCGGGAGGAAGTTGGCTCTCAAGTATACCACAAGTATGCCGTACACAGTTCTGAGCATCCGCATACTGTTCCCGCCTATAGCACCCTTCTGGAGTGGCAGCTTTATTATCACTCCTCAGAAATCCGTTTTATATGAATGATTTTTATCGCTGGTTTAGGAAGGCATTTTTCAAACGTAGGGCTCCAACTCTGGGCACTCATCACTGCTGGCATCTAGCAGCTTGTGTTTCGTGTGCGTGTGGTTCAGTTTCATTTTCTTTTTCTGACCGCACACGGAACAACTGGGATCTTGGAAGAGATAATAGCTACGACACCGCTATCGAATTTTTACCCATCGGCCGATTGTTGAGCAAGTAGAATGAAAAACACGCAGAAATGGAACAGAATGCGAGCGCGCCATAACGATCCGCAGTGCACTTTCATTCATTAATTATGGTGAGCATTGAAGGGAGTACGTATGCCTTCTTAACTATATTTCTTTATCATATATTCCATCCCCGATGTTCAGTCCTAGACCGCAGCTGTACTTACTGAGGCTCGGAAGCTTTCCTAAACGTTCAGAGTACTGTGTGTACCAGACAAAACTGGCCAAAGGCTATGAGCAAGATGCGGGCCTTTAAAGCTTATCTCTCCATGATTCTTCCAACTTCAGCCTCTTTATATTTTATGGTGTCGAGATGTCCATCCTTTCATTGCGCATTTGTCATTTTGGCAACGAATCAAAAGCACGAAAGGGCTACATTGTGCTGCAACGGCGTCTATATTGCCATGCTAGAGCATAGCTTACTCTTTCTTTACAAATTTTTCATGAGGAAAATTTTAACTGCCTTGCAGGTTTAGAAATCATTTTGGTAATTAGTAGCTTAAGCCCTTTTTATATTCTAGAGGCTAGTAGGGTTCTCTCTGCCCGAATAACTGAGGCGCGGATTTTTGAGCACCCGGTTTGAATGTCGCTTCCTTTCGCTTGGGTTAAAACGTGTGTATGACGCGAACAGAAAAGCGACTGCTTTGTTTTTCGCTCCTGGCCGTTTTGCGGAGGTGAGAAAAATTAACCGTGCCGTTTCAGAGGCAACGGCGTAATGGTCTCGCTCGGGAAAGTTGTAATGTATAGCAGACGCCCTACTCAGAGCGAGGTAGCGAAAACAATTACTTGTCTCGCTCGCGGTTATGTATTAAGAAGACGGAATGTAGCCAAGAGCTTTTATGATTGGCAGAAATCAAGCAGTTCGGAGATTATGATGATTTGACGCAAAAGAAAAGTAGGAGATTTTCGAGGTATAAAAATTTTGTGTGAAGGCGCAACGGTGGAACAAGCCGACGAAGAACGAAGTGGAAAATTTCAGAATTCAGAACTAGCAACATTAAAGAATCACAACTGCGGCGAAAATGCGGGAATCTGGTTAACACGTTTGGAGCGCATTAATGACCATTTTATTCCAAACTTCCATACACAATGTAATGTTAAAGCATGGCGTTAATTTTTTGTCGGTTGCTAGGACAGCTGCGGATATACCACATTTCCGGACTAAGTTTCGTTTTCTTGGATCTCAGAATTTTCATTTTGTTATGTGTGAAACCAACAGCTAGTAATCAGAGGTGTTCGGATTTCAAACCAAAACTAATATTGACCTGTACTTAAAAGTAAACACTGATGACTTGGACCCTCCTATTCCGAATCAGCCTGTGCCGTAAAGGTTTCTGCATGTTACCAAAGCTCCAGGTTTTTACAGATAAGGCAGACTTTGAAGTACGCGTCCTAAGGGGATAAGTGGTTATTATAATTATTTCCTTCTCTGTACTCCCTGAAGTTAAGAAAATAATGACGGCTGCAAGAATGCCAAACTGTACCAAAAAAAAAATTACTCAATTACTCTTCATAAAACAGAGCCCAGTGATCTAGCACTGAGGAATGAATTCACTGTAGTGCTCTAAACTGTCGGCGATTCCTCTGCCCGAGGCTCACAGAAACAGACACAGGGCTATCGTTGAAAAAAGGGGTTTATTGGGCTCACATCAAGTAAGCAGGTATCTCGCTCCTTCAGCTAGCGGTGTCTACACTAGTGCACTGCACGGGCTCGGGCCGGCCCGAAAGCCCGGGCCCGGCCCGGCCCGAAAGCCCGGGCCCGGCCCGGCCCGCGGGCCGGGCCGGGCCGGGACATGATCTGTTTTGCCGGGCCTGGGCCGGGCCCGGGCCTGAAGTTGCGGGCCCGGGCCGGGCTCGGGCTTAAACCTGCGGACCCGAGCCGGACTTCGGTCCGTATAGAAACGGCTGGTGTCCGACTATTCATTCACTATTGCAGAGTGAAGTACACAATTGCGGCATTGGAGCAGCGGCACAGGTGAGCTATGGGTTATAGTACGCGCTGAGAAAAGAACTAAGCATTATTGATTGACTTATTTATTTCCTTGTTTCCGCACCGCGGTGGCTTAGTGGATAAGGTGTTGATTACTGGGCCGGGGAACCAGGATTTGCTCCTAGCCTCGGCGGCCGCATTTCTATTTAGGAGGCAAGCATGACAGCCATGTACTTTGCATTATCATTGCTATTTGAAGAAACCTATGTGGTCGAAATGATCCGGAGCTCTCTGCTTCGCTGTCTCTCACAGCCTGACTCCCCTTGGGCCCTTAAGCCCCAAAAACATCGCTTTCATTTTATAGCTATATTTTTCTCGTGTGAGAAAATTCACAAACTAAAGCGCGTTTGGTTTTCTTTTTGATCAGCTGACCGGAACGTCTCGTAAATGAAATAGTCACAAAAGCTCGCGAGAGTTTGTAAATCTCATCTGATAACCACATCTATCCCTCCTTGCTTCTTCAGCCTGGTTGACATGACAAGTGTTTTGCCCTGTAAGTTATCACGTGGTTCGCGCGTTATCTTCTGCTCCACCAACGAGAGTAAAATTTAACCGGTCTTAATCGCCCATTGATCGTTCGTCATCCCAAAACATACCTATACACTATTAGAATTGCATTCGGGAAGGACATATTAGTTTAGGACGCTTATAGTCTTCAAAACACACACCGTGAAATACTCAAGCCTTTTAGCTTTTTGTTTCTGCTGAAAAGCGACTATTTCGGCTAAGAGTTAAACCTGTGAGATCGCGTTCACTAAAAAAAATGTCACCCCACTGCTGGCAAGGCAGCTTTAATGTTTATACTTCGCGGGCGGCAAAATATAACTGATTAAAATCATAGGGGAATGCAAAGTAGTCTATTACGCGCGTATGCAGCCCTTTTTATTTGGTTCTCGGAACTTCCGAGTTTACCTTTGCGCACGTACACGAGATCAGTGTCCAGAAGAGGGCCTGGCGAGCACTACTCTTAATCACTTCCTTCTGGGTTAAAAAGAACCAAGTTTCTGCAAGCCAAACTCAGAACCTTTGTCGGCCAGTTTCTTATCGGTCTAGTAGCAGTCTACTTGCTCAGAGTGAGCAGTATACCTCAAGCGGTACTGTGAAGCGGGCCGGGCCGGGCCCGGGCTGGGCTTCACTCCGGGATTCACGGGCCGGGCCGGGCTCACTAGAGCGATAATTTAGCGGGCCTGGGCCGGGCCCGGGCTTGAAGCCGCGGGCCTGGGCCGGGCTCGGGCTTCAGGTCGCGGGCCCGGGCCGGGCTCGGGCCTCAAATTCAGGCCCGTGCAGTGCTCTAGTCTACACGTCCGGCCGTGTCAAAGGTCGAGCCAAGATGGAGCGAAGCGATTCGTCGCCTGTCTTATAAAACTCCCCCAAACCCAGACCCCTGTCGCCTTTCCCGCAGTGGCGTGAAGGATAGGTTGGGGACAACGAAGGGGACCGTGGCGCGTAGTTTGAATAGTATGCGAAACGTGGGGAGCCAAAAAAGCTTCCTATCTGACCGCATCGATCCCACGCAGCTTGCACCATCGCGTCAATTGCAAAAAACATGAGCAAAAATGTTTTTACTAACTTTTGTAAGGAGTCTGCTCCCTGTGAAATTCTATTTCAGTTTGAAAATATTTAACATTTAGGCCTATGTATAGTCAATATGCGTTGCGGTGAACAGACATGTATTAGGAAGGACGACAAAAAGAAAGGAGAAAAGTGCCCTGCCCGCACCGCCATTTGACACAGCGGGAGTCGTAAGTTGAAAATAACGTGAATTTTAACACGATAACGCCAAAGGCACCGTTCACCAGCAAATCCGGTGTCGGCGGAGTCGGCGCTGTGAGCGCTGTAAGCAGCTGGTTTCAAGACAGCAACTTAGGAGGCAGCTGGGCCACCTAGGTCACGTGACCTTGTGACGTCATCACAAACTGCCCACCGTGGCAGGTGGCAGTTAAATTTAATCACTTCTCGCTCGGGAAGAGCAACCTGCTCAGCACAAGGCCCACCGCTGGGAGCACCTCCCATTGATGGGCAGTGGCGCATCGCTTAACCGCTGCACCACTGCGCAAGGAAGAGGTAAGAGAAGTCCCAGGGATCTGTGAAAGTGAAGTAGAGAAGGGTCTTCTGCATGTATGGGAATTCACCCATTACGCTGTCTCGTTATGCCCTTAAGGCGTAGCTTAAGTGTTTCCTCCAATTTTTTTCTTGTCATACATATACAGGGTGTTTCACCTAGGACTTTCTGCAATTTTTAAAAATAAGCTGTTTGAATTAGATGCGCGCTTTTTCTGGCATAGCATTGTCAGTGGTGTAGTACATCATAATGCAGCTAAGACGTGCTAACTAGCAGGCTTGTTAACCAATATTTAATAGTTAAGTTTTAAACTATTACCGCTGGCCTCCTTAATTATTGAGAGGCATCTAGCCCACCGTAAGTGATGTCCATATCCGTTTTTAGAATTTCGAGAACGCGATTATCCTCGGCGCTGTGGCCCAACAAATTTTGGCTATTTCGACGAGTTAGGCTCACTGGAGAGGTTGCTTTGCCTGCAAGCTTCTCAAACCGCATGTATTTTGGCGCGATGTAGGCGAAATTTGTTGGGCCACAGCGCCGAGGATAATCGCGTTCTCGAAATTCTAAAAACGGATATGGACATTAGTTACGGTGGGCCGCATGTCTCTCAATAATTAAGGAGCCCAACGGTAATAGTTTAAAAGTTAACTATTAAATATTGGTTAACAGGCCTGCTAGTTAGCACGTCTTAGTTGAATTATGATGTACTACACCACTGACAATGCTATGCCAGAAAAAGCGCGCATCTAATTCAAATAGCTTATTTTTAAAAATTGCAGAAAGTCTTAGGTGAAACACCCTGTATATTCTGCCGCTACACTCAAGTTGCGCGCCGCAATGAACATTGTCAAGCTTTTCCTCCCTTATTTATGATAAAAGCAGCGGTGCTCTGGAGGCTCAATGGACCTAAGTATATTACGTAGTATCGCTCAACTCCGTCTATCACGAGAATGATAGACGGAGAGAAACAAGTGCGCTGAACCAAGGCACATTGCACTTAAATTTACACGTCCAATGAGTCTTTGCAAGCGTGATACTGCGAAGATTCGTCGAGCTCTGATTCTGTCGCGTCGGTTTTCATATTTCGTTTTTTTTTTTAAATAGAAAAATAGAAAAGAGATAGTAAAAACAATAAAAGTAATGTTCAGCATATTAAAAGGATTGAGATTGAGTTTCAGTCGTGGTACCTGAGCGGAGAGTATTGGATGATAATATGCGCAGTTTTTCGGTCCGATTACTGTTTAAAAAGTAGCTTGCGTTTGAATTTCCTCACATTCGTTCACATTTAAAATAATTTTATACCCGTGATAACAGTGGCAATAAGACCTTGTTGAACGTGTAGCTTATAGCTGCCTCTTGTCCTCTCCTTTTGCTCTTTTCATACATTCTCACACACCTCGTTCAGGAGTCACTCGGGAACGAGACATCTGCCGCAAACTAGACCTAAACTTGCCCTACCCAATCTACACCCCACATCAAAGCATCTGACATGTATCTGTATAGCTGACGTCTTCTCTCTTTGCCAAACTGAAGCTGTCTCCTTTCCCTTTCAGAAATCTTATGCAGCCGCAGTGATTAAATGCAATCGGTCTGTTCAGAGCACTGTTTCATAACAACGTTAATATTTTCGGAAGACAGAGAGGACGAAAGGAAAAACTCTATGACGTCCTTTGCCCGCACTGCACTTAATGCTATATTGTGTGCTTGTATCCACCGCCACGCTGGCCTTGTCTGTACGAAACTATGCGCCAGAAGGGGGAGAGAATTTCACATGCTTTTCGTTCTTTTTTGAAGGTTCAGCTCTTGTGCAAATTATTGCACCCGACTACAAGTATATTCTCGACGCAGTGTGGATGCGGAAACTCGAACATGAGGCAGTCGCAAACGACAAACGACACTACGCCGGCTCAACGAACGATCCCAGCCCCCCTCCCTTCCAACGGCCGTCTGTCTCATATTATGTGCTTAAAATGGGCAACATCAAAAGCAACGCCAGCGTTCGCTCTATGAAACCATCTTTGCTGTTCCGGCCTGTGACAGCGTTATTTATTATACGGTCGCGTTCAGCAGGGGAGCGCGAGATTAATGCATGCAAGTCTCATCTTCGGGAGTGGATTGGTGTTGCAAAATTATTACAGTGGCCCTGGCTACTTTGCAAAAAAAGAGCCGGGTATATTTTCTCGTTTAGCTTGTTTTTGTCTTAGAAGGTCATCCACGAAGATTCTGCCTGAAATTTTTATCAAGACAAAATAATGACACTCCGAGCAACGCGCTTTATAAATGTCGTTCTCGATGGTCTTCGGAAATTATAGTTGTGACTCGCTGTGTGTGGCACTTAAGAATTTCTGCATTTCTTCCGCACCAGCGCACAGTAATCATATCCTTTGACGGTCGTTTCAGTTATAAAATGGGGAAAAATTAAACTTTCCTAATATGCGACATTTGAGCGAGTTTATCATCGAGATCTTTCAGGCACTAGGTAAAGAAAAAACTTTAAAATAAGCAGCAAATCACTGAAATTAAAGAGACTTAATAACACTTTGCTCCTTAGTAGTATTATAAGTCATCGGCGTGTGAAAAACACTTATTCTGACATGTTTGATTTCAATGGCGTCCTGCCTTTGTGTATACATATTTTAATCATTTTTGTTTGGTTTTGAGAGCCACACAAATAATGAGTGGGCGTCATGTAGAGCAACAATTAGGTTGATTTTCAACACCTCTTTGACTTGCACTACGTTGATGTCTCACGTACAGAATATTTTCATTTTTGCGTTTTTTATTTTAAGGCGAAATTACGCAGCTTTATGAAATAACCAGTAGCTGTTATTCTGCTGCTCTTTTCCGTTCTGCTGTTTTCCGAGTAAGGGTTACAAAGCAGTTCAACCTACTGCGCCTACTGCTTCAAAGCTTCAATACTTAAAAGTAGGGTTTGGTGCCACAACTTCCCGATCGCACCCCACAGATCTCAGGGGCAGAACTGCAATTCCTTGTTCCACAAAGAGGCAATTCATCCCAGAAATTCGCCGACACGAGCTGTTTCTCGCAAAAGGAAGACTCAAGATACACGAATGTAACCCTGCGGCAGTAGCTTCAGCTACTGAGAAGGTAGCTCCTCCGTCAAGAAAGCACTATAGCTATCGTTGTGACGTTCCTTCGTTGCGCTTAATGTAGAGGTAGGCACCTCCTCGACACACTGCATAAGTTGTGTCGTGCGTTTCAGGTTTTTGTTAGTGTCACATATATGGTTTGGTTTATGGGGTTTAACGTCCCAAAGCGACTAAGGCTATGAGAGACGCCGTAGTGAAGGGCTCCGGAAATTTCGACCACCTGGGGTTCTTTAACGTGCACTGACATCGCACAGTACACGGGCCTCTAGAATTTCTCCTCCAAAGAAATTCCAGCCGCCGCGGCCGGGATCGAACCCGCGTCTTTTGGGTCAGCAGCCGAGCACCATAGCCGCTGAGCCACCGCGGCGGCATAGTGTCACATATATGTCCGGAAATTCTTGACAAGCGCATTTTTGGAACGTAACCTTATTGCTTATCGTGAGATTGCACCATTACACTGATTATAACCGCCAATCCTTTCTCGGGACACTCCTAGTTTTCAGCTATTGTCAAAAACGCGCCTCACTGGTCGTTTACGCAAGTCTCATTTACACGGTGCGAGCGCAGGACAAACTTTACAGTCAAGATTTTTGTACACCCCTTAAGATTAGACAACTTCCATCAGTAAGCGTGTAGGAGTTTCTTTCAGTGTTCTAGCTGCCACGCAAATCACTGATATCCAAGAAAGCTAGACTTGTCTTTGTGAAAATGATAGCTCTGCCTGTTAAATTATCGTTCGCAAACAAAATGAGTGTTGGAGACTGCACTGACCTCGTATGAAGCTTACTGAAAGATTTCGTGCTCTCAGCTAAAGAAGAAATGTTATAGCGCAAACAGACACGGACAAGAGAGAAAAACACACACAAGCGCTTGTGTGTGTTTTTCTCTCTTGTCCGTGTCTTTGTTTGCGCTATAACATTTATACTTCAAGATAAGCTACCAACTCGCCCAACAGGAACTTTTAATCAGCTAAAGAAGCTGCTACTACGGCGATAGAGCGCTGCCACGAATTTCAACATTTTGTATATACTCCTCCTCGCCTATGTATATCATGGTGGAAAGAATGACACTGAAGGGCTTGTGGCTGACTACCACTTCTCCGAAGAGTAGAGTGATTGCTCTGAAAGCCCACATGACACAAGCCGGTACTCGCAGCTTTGCTTCCTTTTCTACCTACGCCCTTCACTTTCTCTTCTCCTTCGATCAGCGGGTCACAATAAAGCCTGCGGTTTCAAAACCTTTTGCATTCTTGCCCTGCAAATAACATAGCTTTCTCTGACTCCTCATAGCATCTCATAGATGATAAGGTTAATTCAACAGTAGACCGCATAAAATAGTGAGGTAAGTCGGAAAATTGTTTACCTTCCGCATAAGAAGAAAGCTCAGCTCTATACAACTGGGAGGTCACACGCGAGTCTGGCTACTGTTGAAAGCCAGCGGGAATCTTCGCCTAATAATTCGACTGCGACACATTACCCTGCTCGGAACCGCCTATGCGCCTCACGCTACAGCGTGCGTCAACTTTCACTGTGAAACTGCTGTAACTATTGAACCGAAAATTCATTTCGCAGATTAAAACGCACAAGTAATCACCACCTGTCTTTTGGAAAGCAGTTCGTCTCATCAGTATCTCTGTCTTCACTCAAAATGATGAATGGGTGCTGTAGTTTCATCCGTATATCGGTTGTACCACAGTTTCGTGCCATGAGCTCCTAAAACACGCATGAGCAGAAGTGCTCTTTAGAGAGTAAAAGGAGGAGGGAGGGGAGTTGCGAATGCTTGGAAGTTACACAGGAGAATGTCACACGTTTTAGCAGTGGACAAAGAGGCATGCATATAAGGCTTTAAAGAGAAAAGAAAAAACAGAGCTCTGTTCAGAATAAACTACGGGATGCAATGCAGGTCATTGCGTATGGGAAATTCACAGCCTTTGTCACCAGCGCGACGCCATAATGAAACGAAAGAGTGCTCGGTAAGCCTTCATAATCGACCATCGCTGCTGCCATCTTCACATATTCTTCGTATACGTCAGCGGGCGAGAGTGAATTTCCTTTCGGAGCGAAGGATGAGGCATGCACAGAAAACGCGTCCAATCGTTTCCTCAAACCTCTGCCTAAATCAGGCAGGCCTATCGAAAGTGTTGATAAGTGTGCTGGATCGCAACGCCACGCCACAGGTGACAGAGCAAAGCTGTCTCACATCGTAGTAGTGAAGGCGTAAGTGGGGGCTATAAATCAGCCTCAACTTATGCCAAGTGGCAAGTAGTCGATATAAAAAAAAGTCACTGTCCTGAGAACTAACTGGCCCGAATTTCATGAAGCAAGCCTGATCCTGTGCGAAAGCGTTCAAACGCAACCTGCTTCGTCTGTGGTGTATAAATGTTGCGACGTATAAACACCATCGTTAGGGTAAACAGGGTGGGATCGTCCACGCGGTGGTTTCCGGCGATGTTGCAGTGTTCGCGCAATCATTATCAGGATATTATCATCGTGGTCATCATCATCATCAGCCTTAGTAAGCCCATTCCCAGCAAAAATCCTTTTCGCATACCTCTCCAAATAAGCCGGTCCTGTGTCATGTTAGACCACCTAATCCCCAAGAACTTGCTAAACTCATCTACCGCCCTCTGGTGCACTTGCCTTATCCTGGAGTCTAGTCCGTTTTAGTCAATAACGATCATCGTTTATCTTGTCTTCGCATTACATGCCCTACCCATTCACTTTTTCCTTCTCGATTTCGAGCAGGATATCATTAACTCTCGTTCGATCCCTGTACTGATCTGGCTCAGGTTTCAGAGACTGGCTGCTTATGGAATACGCCAAAAATATATTGGAGGTCTTGCAGGGCTGCGCTTGATTAATAGAGAATTGAACGCTGCTGAGTGACGCAAGCCTGAGGTGTGGTCTGAGGATTGAGCTTTGTGAAAGTACGGAACGTAAATCCTAATGACTGTGATTAAGGTCATTGTTCTTTGCTCACTGTTATCCCTTTAATCCGCAGTAGTACTGCCACCCTCACTGAAGTTGCCCTAACCGAGTGGCAATATGCCTACAGGGAACTGGCGTAAGCAGCAACTGCTTGCCTGTGCCAATGAGAGAGAGAGATAAACTTTTTGTTCTGAGAACAGCAGCAATAAGGAGCGGTTGCAGAAGAAGCTGGATTTTACGCGAAAGCGACTCCCACTAATAAAACAAGTCGTCAGAACAGGCTCGGCACCAAGTTGGAATCTATGCGTACGCAAAGGCTAATTTTTCCTCTGTGTAATCCGCGAATCAGCATAAGCAACTGGACTGTAGCTTGAAAGGGCTTGGCCCTAATTTGTTTCGGCTTGTGAACTGAGGCAGCAGAGCGAGATAGCCTCAGACGGTCACCGCCTTCGGCAAAAACAAAAGAATAAAAGAACGCGATGGTACTTCGTCAAGGACGAAAGCCTTATGCAGGAAAGTACTTCTCTTGAATTAAGGAAAAAAAAGGGCTTGCTTCGGCTTGAGGAGCACAGAATTTGAAGATTCACGCCTCAGAAGAGAGAGTCTATGATGTGAACTCTTTTAATTCATTGCTTATTGGGAAATGATTACATTCAGCTTAAGGTCGAAAATGAAATCTGTTTTCTACCTGCTACGCGCACCTCGTTTGAAAATGACTAAATACAACTACACGAACTGAACATATCAGAATAAAAAAAAACTTACAGTGGGCCAACGAAAGCGGTCGCATGAACATCATTGAGCCTAGATGTAATCTTGAGAAAAGTCAGGATCTGAATTTCTGCAATTGTCAAAAATGTATAAGCAACGCATCATGTCTGTACAGTGTGGCATGCAACTACCAATAATTCCTACTGAGCTGTGATTCGATACTTGAAATGAATAGGTCGTGAAATTAAATATTTTCGCCACAGGCGCATGCAAGCAGCTTTGTGACCGAAATAATTATTATAATGTAATTGTGCCGTAGGGCAATTATGCGCACTTTACTCCCGAAGATGACGATCGTCTTTGCCGTCGCGATAACAAGAGGAAATAATTGTAACTTGATCATTCGATGCAGAAATCGCTACCTTTTCGTTTGGCGTCAAAGGGACATTGGCAGATAGCGAAAGCAAGCAGCTCAGGCGCCGCATTCGCCAACTGACCTGTGGTTGGCGGGCTGCACGTCTAAGGCAACCTTTCATTAGTGTTGCGCGCGGCCTTTTGTCCCTGACACGTACTGCGTTTGGCATGGCCACTGGACCGGAAGGAACACGAGATTGCCGTGCACTGACCGGAAACTGGAACTTCCTTTCGCTTTGTACTGAAAGTGGTCTGCTAAGGCTACCTGTCGACGTGGGGCAGTAAAAGCGATGATTACACACGAAGCTCAACTCATCAGAGAGGCGGCTTTGAGTTGCATTCTTCTTTAGGAGACGCTCGTCCTAATGCCCGCAAAAAATTGGGCGGGATTTACTTTTCAGTACCCAGGAAATAACGTGTTCTTTGGCACGATTGAGAAAAAAAAAAACTAGCCGTGATTGCTAACCATCTTTTGTTTTTTAGGTCAAATTGTAGGCAATTCGGACAAAAAGCGTTATCTTTTCAAACTGACGCGACTTCCGACGAGCATATTTTCCAGACGGCGTGCATGTACAAGCATCTAAAAGCCCAATTCAATCTTTAAAATGGCTCCGACTGCTCGCAGGCATTGTTTGTCTCGCGCTTTTTAGAAGGAAAGGAAAATCTAATACAGCGTTTTTTCGTTCTATAAGCCAGGTATAAAACATTGGAAAGAAAACATTTCTACTCTGATACATTGTTAGGGGCGCAAATGAAGGCGTTTGTTGGCATTAAGCCTCCATAAGCTGTCTTGCTTGTCGCCAGGCTATTTTTCGGAGTTTACGTAAGCTTAATGGTAATTTGTATTTTCAGTAAGCATTGCAAAGAAAGAGATGACTCACGTACGCTTTGAGTAAACCAGTATGCCATAAAAATGTACTGTGGGATGTGGTGCTGAACCACTCGCAAAATATCATTGATAATAAGGGCAGACCCTCCGCTCTCTTCGAAGAACGAGAAGAAAAAGAAGATAAAGATATTTTCCAGGAACAACTTCATAACAATGTGCAATGAAACGACACTGAATTCTATGTTGAGGCTTCACTTCTGAACCGTTAAGACTTGGCCCAGTTTTGATGATAATGATGATGTGATGGTGAATTTTCTTAGCACAAGGGCATATTTCGGCAAAGAGCGCGAATACACAATGTTTATTCGTCCTCACAAGGTTGGCTCAGATGAAAATGTCTCAAGTCTCTCACCACAGGTAAGCCGATCAACTGGCCAAGGAAAGGTTGTACCCACTGTATCTCCGGCGGGCACAAGGCAGCGTTAGGGATCGAATCCCGCGCCTGCTGCATACGAGGTGGCTACTGAAACTGCTAGTGTACTGCTGCGCTCTAGGGCAAACTTTAAAGATCGTTTCTGAGAACGCTTTTTTTGTGTAGTTACAGAACATTTTCTAGGAAACTAATGAGCCATTCATCACATTTTTTTGCAAAATTTTATTACATCCATACTACGTGCACTGAACGAAGACAATGTGCTTTCTTTGAAAGATTTTATAATTTTGAATGGATTTGTCTTTGGCCGAGTGCAAATATTGCAATATAAGTAGTTAAAAAGTATTTTTTGTTTGCTGATAAAGGATTACAACCTTAGCTACGAAAAATGCCCAAATGGTTGGGGAAGAACTGGCACATATTTCATTGATGCTGCTCCAGTAGCCATTTAAAAAATGTTTGTTAATTTGTGTCAGAAAGCGTAAAAGCCGAAACTAGTGACGATCTCTAGTGATATATTTTGTTCCAGATATCTAGGAGCAATGCCGAAACCTATTGCAAGCCCTGGGGATTTATCTAATTTATTTCCTGAGACCCAAACACAGAAGTTGGCAGAAAATAAATCTAGTGTTACTTGCTATCCCTCTTAAGTAATTAGGTTGTCTTCATATTGGTATGTCTTAGCTGACAGAAGAAGCAAGTTGACATAAAAATAACGGGGTGGTAATGTTTATAGCTGTCCGAAACTTTGCCAACAGGAAAACGAACAAAGCAACTTGGCGCCTTAAGTACGTTAATGCATCGAACGATCGTAAGTGTTTGAACCGCCATCTCTCTCAGGCACATACCATTGAAAGATCACTGGGAGGGTGGTAGAAAGTGGTCTAAAGCACCGTGAAGATTGGCAATCGCAAAAGAAGCTGTTGGGAGGAAATGCTTTTTTCATAGCCATCTGGGTGCAGTGAAGAAAGCGCAAAGATAAAATGATTAATCTTGATGGCTTTGCCTTCCAGTCAAAAAACCATCTTTAGATCAGCAGAGAAAGAAATGAAAAATAGGAATTCCAGTGTCCGGTAGCGTGTGAATAAAAGTATGCTGCTCTTTGGTCAAGAGGTCACGAAAATTGGGGAACGCGTACAGATGCAGAGCATGTGAGTCTCAAACCTCACCTCCTTCCCTGACTCAGAAGAGAGCTGAACATCATTCCGAATGTAAACAACCCCAAAGTACAAAGAAAATATCAAAGTAAAATCTTTAAAGCGCTCTATAGTATCAGATAATGATTCTACAAAAACGGGTTCAAGTAATATAAAGAAATCTCAGTCCAGTAGAGACAACTCGTAGCCTCTGGGAGCGCTGTTGAAACCAGTGGACGTGAAACCGAATTCCCCTGATCCGTTTATGCGTTTCGGATGATTCACTTTAGTGTATCTTCCGAATCTTTTTATTTCTGCACATGCGGAGCCAATAAGCTTCTCTCAAGACAGTACACAACTATATTCATAGCAAAGTTAAACAATTTGCTGTTAGTGTTTTACAACTGGCTGTGGTATAATTGTTTCACGGGAGATTGGTGCCGCTCATAAGGCAAATAAAATTTTTTTAGAATTGCTGAAAGTTCTGTATGCTAGCGCGTCTACCAACACTTTCACGCAGGCAGATTTTTCGGTAGGCTATAATAACGATATTTTTTCTCATTTCCTAGAGCCATTTGCATCTTAGCGACAACCATCGAGTTTTTTGATCGCTTAGTTGTTCTTTGAAAAAACCGGCCACTTCCACTTGCAATTTCTAACCTGTAAAAAAGTTTAGCTTTCATGCTTAGCGTTCGAAAAGTGACTAAGTTGCTTTCTTGAGGCTTTGATAATGTTACGAAGAAGATGACGCTGGCAGTGGCGCGGGACAAAGCGCTCGCGCTAGGCCAGCGGCCATTAAATCATCTCTTCTCCATCGTTCACCACGCCTCATTCTTCGGCTGGCCGCCACGTTATTTTTGGTGTGAGGTGCTGGGGTCCCTTCATCGCCATCCTGGTCCCGGAGCTTCGGTGTCCTGCGCCTGCCGTGGACGTCGGCCGTTAGTGCCTGGTCCGCCTCGCACGGCCGTGCCCCAGCCCGCCCGACCTGAACCGACCTCGCCGCTCACCCCAGCCCCGTCCCCCGCCCGGACCGCAAGACACGACGACCCAAGACCCGACCGGCCCGAGACCCGACCGACCCAAGACCCACACGTGAAGACACCGCCCCCCTGCCGCTGCCGTCCAGTGCGTCCACGGACCTCGGCCGTCAGCTCCTGGCACCCTCCGGCCCGGATGCTTCGTGGACCGGGCCTCATCTGCCTATCATTTCATCCACCGTGGCGGCCAGCACTTCACCACCTTGTCACTTTCTAGCCTGGAAGCCCATCACCGTTTCGCCCATCCCTGCATCGACGTCGTCTTCTGTTCACCATCGGGACGATCGCTCGGCGGCCCTGGGTAATGTTACGAAGAAGACAACGCTGGCAGTGGCGCGGGAGAGAGCGCTCGCCCTAGGCCAGCGGCCATTAAATCATCTCTCCTCCATCGTTCACCACGGCTCATTCTTCGGCTGGCCGCCACGTTACAATATATTATTAGCCGAAATATTTTTCCAGGATATAAATGAGGAGTGGTGCATGAAACTGATAATCTTGGCTTTCTTCAAAGCCATGAGGTGCTTTCAGCATTTTACATAACATGATGCCTCAAGTGCGCTTGGCACTCATCATCATCACCATCATCATCAGCCTGACTACGCGCACTGCAAGGCAAATGCTCCTCCCTTGTCCATCCAATTAACCCTGTCCTTTGTCTGTTGTGGCCACGGTATCCGCGCAAACTTCTTAATATCATGCGCCCACCTAACTTTCTGCCGCTACCTGCTACGCTTCCCTGGTCTTGGAATCTACTCCCTCACCCTTAAGGAGCAGCGGTTATCTTGTCTTCGCATTACATGCCCTGCCCAAGCCCATTCCTACCTCTTGATTTCGAATAGGATGTCATTATCCCGTATTTGGTCCGTCAACCACTCTTCCCGCTTCCAGTCTCTTAACGTTCCATCTATCATTTTTCTTTCCGTCATTGGCAGGCATTGGCAGTTTACTCTTAATGAAACTCTGGTCCAGGATACGATAGCTCTTCCGTAGAACAGACAACGACGCTCTCTCCCTTGCTGCCTCATCACAGTGAACTGTGCGGCCGTCTTTCCATCACTGTCCGTTGCCGCATTTGAGTGGCGTGCACATGTTCTGCACTCATTATACGACGACTCAGTTATTAGTGAAGATTGAAGCACATTTCAGGTTCATGGCACATGATGCTCCTTTGCGCATTTTTCTTTCCCGCTTTACGGCTCACATTTAGAATAGTCCCGCCTGTCGACCGCATGAAGCAGGCGAAGCAATCAATACAGGAAATTAAAAGGTACACGCAGCTGTCCCACGCAGCCGCATTTTCTACGTTCCATTGAAGGAACGCATACTTCCAGCTATCCGGGTCGTTTTCTCTTTCGTTTTGTAGAAAAGGGTTGAAGCAGGTGCAAAGGGCGTGGCAAATATTGTGTGCAGTTGAAGTTGCCGTAGTTATTCCCCCGGTCACTTAGCCCACATTCGCGAGCGATCGGTGAGGGCGCGAAAGTAAAGCGTTGAAATTCGAGTTTAATGAGAGGCCTTGGATGGAAAGCGCAAAAACATTTTCTGCTGCCGCGTAGTAGCGTGATACATTGTTTATTCTGAATTTGGTTTCCGGGTTTGCACTTAAGGAGAGGCTGAATTTTTGTGAGAATTCCAGGTTATTGAAAATTAAAATGTATGGAGCTTCTAGATAAAGCATGCCAAGTAGTTTTGCGGTAGCATTCAAAATGTTGGCGTAATTGCAAGTAAAACTTGCCACGATGTTCAGGCTTCTCCTCACTGGGGTCGAGAGGTGCGGCGAAACTCGCGATGACCTCATTGCTGCCTAAATTTGAGATGTCTGTTGCTTCCCTCACGTGCTGCCATGCGTTGTTCAACGCAGCCAAACAATGCTTCTGTTTATGTTCTTCATGAAAACTACAGTTTCTTTGCTAGAAACGTAGCGCTACTGTTCGCACCGTCATAATTGCGTCATCTGCCCATCGTTGCGCACTGCAGAGAAGCCTGAACGCGGTCGCGGCTTTATTTGGCGAGTATGACACCATTTAAAGTGCCAGAGAAAATGCACTTCGCAGTCTTTACCTGAAGGTCTGACACATTCCGCCCTTTTAAACCTTTCGAATTCAATAGCCTGCTCAGTTGCCCATTAAGACACTATAGACACGTAATTCTATTGCGTGTTTTTTTTTTTAAATGATGTGCTAAACATCAGAATACCTGGATCGCCACGTGGCGTTCACCTACGCACGCTAAATAATTTATAATTGAATTTCTTCTCCTGTGATAATTCGGTTTCGGTTCCATCAACCGAACGGTGACTGTGACGCGTAGTTGAAGTTTAAGTCAAGTGATCCACTAGAAAAACTGCAATATAATCGTTTATATGTATGTTTAATTCACTACAACACTTAAGCCATCCGCTTTCAAGAACTGGAATCACAAAACACGACCTGTCAGCAATTTTATAGCAGATTGTACATGCCTCACCTGACTTAAACACCAATTACACGTCACAGTCATCGTTCGGCTGCTGAAACCAAACAGAAACAGCGTTAAGGAGAAATTCGATTATAAATTATGTAGCGGTCGTTGACAAATACCACGTGGTGCCCCATGTATGCCAATGTCTAACATATCGTTTGGAAGAAGAAAACGCGCTGGCAAAAATATGTTTTCAGTCATTTAAGAAAACTTTTCCTATGCGAATTTGTTTCTGGCCCTGTTCGCAGCTTCGTACATCGACTTCTCAAATTTCACTAGTGTTATATGAAGAAAATGTGGAAACAATTGCAGCTAACTGCCCAGTGTGAGGAGTCGAGATGATAGCGGATGCATGCTAAGAATATGGAGAAAATATGAAGATAATTAGTTTCCTGGGGTATTCTCACCGTGGTGTGAAATTTGTTTAGGAACAATTATAATTTGCGTGGTCAAGAACCATTTCGGGTCATCAGGAATGACGTCTTAGATTTTTCCGAAGTAATTTTGGCTGGCCAAGATACGTTACGCACATCCAGGGCTCTTTGCAGCGCTTTCAAACCCGTATATTTACTCAACGTGGAATAAAAACTGAGCAGCAATCTTTGAATAACGATGGTCAAAGCTCAGAGATTTTCTAAAAACCAGCGCGAATCCTTAACTTAGAAATAAATGAAAAACGACAAAATAGCACTTTTTCTTTTTATTTGCAAATCTGGATAAAAACAACGACGGCTGACAGCACATTTGCAGCCAGAGTGCATTTTTCCTGGTCCAGTATTTTTGGGCAACCAGAAATAGTTGTGTAAAAGCGATGAAAGTTCAGGCGCGGTTTCCGCGCTGGTGCCGTTCAATGACAGTATTTGATAATACTTGCGCAAACGCTACGAACCTCCCGCTCGCGCTAGTTAAACGTGTTCTAGCACCGAAAAGGCCAACATGGTCAAGTTGCACCTCTGTGCGTCGTTGCTACCAATTAATTAAGCTGGTACATTCGGAGACGTAAAATGCGCACGTGCATAGATGGTATTTTTGTTTTTCTTGCCTGTCTTTGCGCTGTTTTTGGCGAGACAGTCCGCCCAAAAGAGAGCTCCTTGTGTGGATTTCGGAAGAGGTGCTCGTTTTCTCGATTGGCGAGCTGTTTTTGGCTACATTTGCTAGTCATACAGAACCGGCGGTCTGAAAATTTCTCAAACTGACGCAAATACCGCATATTAGCGCTCCTAGAGATTCTTATATAATAATAAAACGCAAGCAAATAAAGCGAGACAATGCCATTTCCAGCACCGGTATTTGGGAAAACAGTTTATTTCGGGCACTCTAATCTTAGCCATCAAAAGTTGGTGCCAGTATATGCCTTGAACTTTTACTAGTTTGGAGGAATTAGCGCTTCGGTAAATTTAGACACTCACGAGACTGCCCGAGCACAACTACGGCACACTCCTGTACAGCCTGCACGCGATAGGACAAGACAAGTGCCGCTGGTGTTCTGAGGAAACGTAAAGACATTTTACTCACAGTTATGCTCATCAGTTGAGAACATACGAGGCTACGTGGTTTAGTGGGAAAACACTACTTCAACACGCCAAAGCGGCCGATCGGTTCGTGTGAATCTTGACTTTTAGGCTGCCCTTGGGCAAACTATAATTAAGTTAATAAATCAGATAGATATTGCAGTGACTGGGATTCGAACCCTCGGCAGCTCGAACAGATCAGCTTCGCTGATCACTGCTAGGAAGCATCAGGCTACCGTCGCAGCCGATCACGCCTCGTGTTGATCCGCAACACGCACTCGCGCTGTGCATTTCACACCATGTTCTACTTCAACTAATACTGCTCTCAAACTAACAATCGCGCTGTGAGCTATGTGGCGGTAGTGACAGAGAGATGTGCGCTGCATGCGTTGTGTGGACAGAATTGTGGCAGGAACACGGCACTAGAGCAATAGGCGCTGGCGATGACAAATTGCTGCAGAGACGCGGAACTGGAGCATACGCCGCCGGCGCGTATTGGCATTAACGGTCAAAAAGTTGAAGACGCGCATAACTAGCTCCGTACGTCAGTGGTCACCTGAATCGTGCTTTCCAGTAAGTTGCTGTGGCTTCCACGAGGAAAAAACCGTGCTTTAATTCGCACAATATTTCGTGCATCGCAACGCTAAACCGCCAGCCAATTTTTTCCTTCACCTCCAAGTCTTTGCCAAGCTCCCCTTTCGAACGTTCACTATTTTTTTCCAGTTTTTTGTGAATTGAATTTCAACCATAGTGGACTGCGCCAAAATGTCCTATCAATAACGCAAGGAATTGAAGAAAAATTCATCTTCTTATGCAACGACTAATAAAACATGTTTTATAAAGCAACGTTATGCAACGAATGGGACGTTACTAACCTTCTTGCAAATATTCCCCATCTTGTCAGGGGCCGAAAAGAGAACTTTAACGTTAACTCGATTCCCCATCTTTTTCAGTTCATGCGAGACGGCATGGATATATGGGACCACTGTTACTTTTTTCTGAACGGTTGCAGACGTTGCCTCATTGTTGTTCACTTTAAGAGACTTTAATCCTAAAAGAATGGATTCCGCTATTGCGACATGAAACTGCTGGGATAACCTGCTCTAACTAAGCGATGGGTCGGATAACTGAAGCTATCTTTCATGGAATGGAAGCATGATTTTTAAAGTGCTTTGATATAACAGGACTTGGAGACGTCTCGTTTTACTAGTTTAGAATATGACGATGCAAAACGGAAGCAATGGCTTGTTCTTACATGGTTCACACGTCCAACATGTATGACTAAGCATAATATAGAGCCTGAGGTCCGGGAACCTGATGGCTCTATATTCAGGAAATTCACAGGTCAATTTGTGAGGATGAAGGCAGTCATCAAAAATCTTTTTGATCTGGGGCATAATTCCTTCAAAGTCATTAACGTTAGAGTGAATCAAGGCAAGATGATTGTCTACAAAACGAAAAAATTGTGCAACCTTTGATCCTTCGAATAGACTTCCACCCTTCCTGCGTTCTTTTTTTTTTTGCTGACGCGTTCTCTGTAGGAATTGCAAAGATTGCATGCCGCACTTCTCCCAAATGAGAGTAGTTAGCAAACATCGCACTCAGGTTACCCGCGAAATTTTAGAAGCCGCAGAAATCGCGAAGATTGAAGACGCATGTGTAAGTAGTGCTTCGTTGGCATCAACAGGGAAGGAAATAAGGTTTTTAGAGTGAAGATAATGACTCCGCTGTTGCAACCTCCAACAGTTGTTCGCTTATATCTGTTCATGTGATTTCATCATGTTTTATTTTCTTAGTTGTGCCTGATGTGTATATTTTCACGGGCCAAGAAATAAAGCTTGAGTTGAAAGTCAGCTCTCCTCTTTGTGAGCATCCCATGTCCCCGTCTTTTTTGCTCTGTCTACAATCATGAATTGCCAATTTGCCCAAGCATCTGTTTTTACATTCTGCCACTCGTAAAAAACAAAAAAAAAACACCTGGGTAATGCAATTAGCGGGCGCCGTAATTTCGCACACTTTGTACGTTGCCGAAGCAGCTAAAAATCCGAAATCTTTCACTGGCCTAAACTTTTCGCCGCCCCATCTTCACCTAGTTTAGAAGCAGGCAAGCGATGACAAACACAAAGTTTCCTGCCATTAGGCATTGTCGTGTGGCTGCACGGGATAGCGACATTTCTTGTTCCACCTCTGCACTCGTTTAAAGTTCTACTGGGAGCTAAATGGGCGTATCCTAATCAAGGGAACTACGGTCGTTTGGCAAGTCAAGCTGTAATGTACGGCCACTACATTCTTCCTCCCTTCGTCGTTTGTCGCAAGTCGGCGGGAAAACCCTTCGGGAGC